>NC_137216.1:31137018-31139518 GCF_949987685.1 Ammodytes marinus | reverse complement strand
GAGACTCAACAGAAACAAACAGAAAGTCAATGAGCTTCAGAGTCGACAGCAAATCAAGAGCCAACAGCAGCTGGACTCCTGCAGGAAATACAGGGAGAGATTCACCAAGGTAAGTCACACTCACTCACTCACTCACTCACTCACTCACTCACTCACTCACTCACTCACTCACACTCTCTCTCTCTCACTCACTCACTCACTCACTCACTCACTCACTCACTCACTCACTCACTCACTCACTCACTCACTCACTCACTCACTCACTCACTCACTCACTCACTCACTCACTCACTCACTCACTCACACTCTCTCTCTCTCACTCACTCACACTCTCTCTCTCTCTCTCTCAATGTGTACACAGTCAAGAGTGAGTTGGGTTGGGGGGCGCACACACACACACACGCACGCACGCACGCACGCACTCACTCACTCACTCACTCACTCACTCACTCACTCACTCACTCACTCACTCACACACTCTCTCACACTCTCTCTCTCTCTCTCTCTCTCTCTCTCTCTCTCTCTCTCTCTCTCTCTCTCTCTCTCTCTCTCTCTCTCTCAATGTGTATGTGTGTAAGTCACAGTCAAAAGTGAGTTGAGTTAATTTTTAACCTTTATTTCTACAGGTAAATCCCATTGAGACCGAAGACTCTTTTTCAAGGGAGACCTGTTTTCCTTTCCCACGTTACCATTCACACACACATTTATACACCGATAGCAGCAGGCTAACTATCGACATTCACACGAGGCAAGGTGGGGTGAAGTGTCTTGCTCAAGGACACAACAACCATGACACAACCGCCGGGAATCGAACCTCCAACCCTTTGATCATTGGCTGACCCGCTCTACCACCTGAGACACAGTCGCCCCAATGTGAACTCTTTCATGGAGCTTATATTCAACACTAGGCCGGTCGTCCACTGGGTTACAGGGTCGGTGGTTTGATCCCCCGTCTCCCCGCCACATGTCCAAGTGTCCCTGGGCAAAGAGACACTGAACCCTAAATGTCTCCTGATAGTTAGCTTGCACCCTGAGTGGTAGCTGCTGCTGCTATCGGTGTGTGAATGGGTGAATGTGTACAAAACAATGTAAAGCGCTTTGGGTCTGTGGAAAACCAGGGAAAAGAGCTTTATATAAGTGGAGTCCATTTAACCATTTACCATTTACTGTTGTATGTGTGTTCAGACGGTGAAAGACTTGAATGCTGTGTGTGAGCTGCTGGACTCCTGCACTCTGGTGGATGTGGGTTCAGACCAACTCACCTCTAAGCTGGTGGAGAGATTCATCAACGCAAAGCCACACTTCAACGTGAGTCAAATGCTTTATTGGCATGAACATCTTCTATCTATAAACCAAGAAACGTCTGTCTGTGTGTCTGTGGCTCGCATATCTCTCTGAGTTTGAGTCAGATCGGATATGGCTTGCGCACGGCACGAAGGTGTGCATCCTTGATTGATTATGAAGTTTTGGACCAAATATGTAGAAGTTATCATATTTATATCATGCTGGAGGCGAATACATGCGCACACTGAAGGCCACAGTAACGACGGGCATGAAGTAGTCTCCGGCTAAACCCCGCCTCCCTCTGGTTTGATTGGCTGCTGCGACCAAAGCTTGACATGAGTGACAAGCGAGACACACACAGCAGACCTGCTTCCTACGGGCACTGCACTAGTTGTGATAAACAAACAGTGTTTCCAAAGCTTTACAATTTTTCACTTTTGTTTTAACCATCTTCTAAAATGGTCACAACGTGAGTCTAGAGATTACGTATGAAACGCTGGGACGTTATTTGTTATTTACAATATGTAGTAAACTGAAGAAATTGAAATTGAAAGTGCATTAAATACAGAATTAAAGCTGTGTGTGTGTGTGTGTGTGTGTGTGTGTGTGTGTGGGTGTGTATGTAAAAATAGAAATACAATAAGTAAACATATTGAAACAGACACTCTCTCTCTCTCTCTCTCCCTCTCTCCCTCCCCCTCCCTCTCTCTGTCTCTCTCTGTCTGTCTCTCTCTGTCTCTGTCTCTCTGTCTGTCTCTCTCTCTCTCTCCCTCCCTCTCTCTCCCTCTCTCTCCCTCCCCCTCCCTCTCTCTCTCTCTCTCTCTCTCTCCCTCTCCCTCTCCCTCTCCCTCTCCCTCTCCCTCTCTCTCTCTCCCTCTCTCTCTCTCCCTCTCTCCCTCTCTCTCTCTCTCTCTCTCCCTCTCTCTCTCTCCCTCCCACCCCCTCCCTCCCCCTCCCTCTCTCTCCCTCCCCTCTCTCTCTCTCTCTCTCTCTCTCCTCTCTCTCTCTCTCTCTCCCCCTCCCTCCACCCCTTCCCTCCCTCTCTCTCTCTCTCCCTCCCTCTCTCTCTCTCTCTCTCTCTCTCAGCAACTCGACGCTGAGGTGGAGAAGGCCCGTGCAGAGCTGGGGACACAGTGAGAGACCTGCAGGACAAACTGGAGTTAAGGGAAACAATGCGTGGATCATGAGGATGTTTCAGGTCTGATTTCTTTTTTCC
>NC_137216.1:30943725-31131225 GCF_949987685.1 Ammodytes marinus | reverse complement strand
AACGTCCTACATCCTACATACTCAACATCTATATACTACATTCTGTCTACTCAAAGATCGATTGTGTATGCGAGGTGTGTCGAAACGTTTTCAGTTGAAGTATACTCAAGCAATAAAGAATTTCTTCTTCTTCTTATAAGATTCAGGCCGTTTAGACGCTGTTTAGCGTATTGCCGCCCTCCACAGGTTAGATACAGAACTAGATTTGAACATACAATCCTGTGTTGTGCAGGAAATGCAGAATTGTAAATAAAGAATAAAAAAAAACCCTTCCTTGTCGTTTGAAAAGACGCGATGCATTGTGGGGCGGTTGAGTAGGAAAAGTATCCAATCGATTCATACCCAAAATCTTCCCGGAAGTTAGTACTCATCCGGGAATTTCTCACATACCCAAACTCGCATACCCAACCGTCACATACTCAAATTGAAGTCAAAATGAGTATGAGTAGGACGTTAGTATGGCTTTCCGAACACAGCCTGTGTGTGTGGTGACTGATGTTGTGCCGTCTCATCCTCAGCTGGGCGATTCCTTCAGAGAGCTGAAGAAGAGATTCAGCAACATGAAGTTCAACTACGTGAAGAGAAACGACCGAACGAGGAACGTGAAAGCTGTGAGGAACCAGAGACAGCAGGTCGACATGTACGACGAGAAACTAGAGGTGAGACAGACAGACAGACAGACAGACAGACAGACACACACACACACACACACACACACACACACACACACACACTGAGACAGACACACAGACACATACACACACACACACACACACACTGAGACAGACACACACACACTGAGAACTTTTGACTGTGTGTTCTTAAAAAAAAAATGCTCTTGTCCTTGCCCCTCTAGGCTAATGTTCCTTGTTAAATAAAGGTTAATAATGATAATTAATAACTAAAAAACCTTCTCTATTAGGCTCTCAGGAAGCGTCTTGCGGTGGTGGCTGGGCGCGTGGGCTCGGAGGTCAGAGGCGGGGTCGTTGCCCGGGAGACGGAGGATGCTCTGAACCTGCTGCAAAGGACCATGGGAGAATTTGAGCGGAGTGTCAGAGAACATCAGAAGACTCTGGAGATGACCAGCAAACTGCAGCAAGCAATGGAAGAGGTTAGAGCACAGACAGACAGACAGACGGACGGACAGACAGACAGACAGACAGACAGACAGACAGACAGACAGACAGACAGACAGACAGACAGACAGACAGACAGACGGACGGACAGACACACAGACAGACAGACAGACAGACAGACAGACAGACAGAGGGACAGACAGACAGACAGACAGACAGACAGACAGACAGACAGACAGACACACACACAGACAGACAGACAGACAGACAGACAGACAGACACACACACAGACACACACACACACACACACACACACACACACACACACACACACACACACACACACACACACAAACAGACAGACAGACAGACAGACAGACAGACAGACAGACGGACGGACGGACAGACAGAAGCACAGACACACACACAGACAGACTCACACATAGACAGACAGACAGACAGACACTCACACTCTGGAGATGACCAGCAAACTGCAGCAAGCATGGAGGAGGTTAGGACAGACAGACAGACAGACAGACACACAGACAGACAGACACACACACACACTCTGGAGATGACCAGGAAACTGCAGCAAGCCATGGAGTAGGTTAGGACAGACAGACAGACGGACGGACGGACGGACAGACTGACCGACAGACAGACGCACAGACACACACACAGACTCACACACAGACAGACAGACAGAAAGACAGACACACAGACAGACAGACACTCTGGAGATGACCAGCAAACTACAGCAAGCCATGGAAGAGGTTAGGACAGACAGACAGACGCACAGACACACAGACACACAGACAGACAGACAGACAGACACACACACACACACACTCACACTGAGACAGACACACATACACTTACACTGAGACACACACACACACACACACTGAGACACACACACTGAGACAGACACACACACACACACACACACACACACACACACAAAGTGGGCAGCTCGTGGGCCTCTCTGTTTGAATTATTCTGTGTTATTTTGTATTTAACTGACAGATTGTTTTCCATAATTAGTATTTTATTGAGTTTTTATGCACCACTGTTACATTGTAATCATGATTGTAGTCAACATTACAATTGAAACCTTACCATATATCCCTTAGTGAAGTTACATTTTGAAAAAGAAAATAAAGATTCAGCCAAAATAGGTAATAGAAATTTTGGGGCGACTGTGGCTCAGGTGGTAGAGCGGGTCGGCCGATGATCAAAGGGTTGGAGGTTCGATCCACACCCTTCCACTTGTGTCATGGTTGTTGTGTCCTTGGGCAAGACACTTCACCCACCTTGCCTCCTGTGAATGTCGATAGTTGGCCTGCTGCTATCGGTGTATGAATGTGTGTGTGAATGGTAACGTGGGAAAGGAAAACAGTTCTCCCTTGCAAAAGAGTCTTCGGTCTCAATGGGATTTACCTGTAGAAATAAAGGTAAAAAAAAAAATTTAATTAAATTAAATTAAAAAAATTATAACAGACAGATTGTTATTTCTTATGTCCGTCCTGGGAGAGGGAACCCTTACTCTGTCGACTCTCCCTGAGATTTCTTCAATTTTTTTTATTCCCGGTAAAGGGTTTTTACTGGGAGTTTTTTCTCAGCCGAGCTAAGGGTGTAAGGGCAGGGTGTCATATTGTATCATATTGTATCATATATCATATTGTATGGAATGTAAAGCCCACTGAGACAAATGTATTTGTGATGTTGGGCTATACAAATAAAACTGATTTGATTTGATTTGATTGCAGTACCAGTTGTGGTGTGAGGAGGCGAGTGCGACCATCGACCGCGTGGGGAAGTTCTCGTGTGAGTGTCGCAGCACGGAGGCCGTCTCCGTCCTCTACCGGCAGTTTGAGAAGTTCGTCTGGCCCACGGTCCCTCAACAGGAGGAAAGGATCGGCCAGATCACTGAGCTGGCTGTCAGGCTGCACGGTGAGACAGACAGACAGACGGACGGACGGACGGAAGGACAGACAGACGGACGGACGGACGGACGGACACATAGACATACAGACAGACAGACAGACAGACAGACAGACAGACAGACAGACAGACAGACAGACAGACAGACAGACAGACAGACAGACGGACAGACAGACAGACAGACACACAGACAGACAGACAGACACACAGACAGACAGACACTTTCACCTGTGACATGTTCCACCCAAATAGTGAGTTAAATGTTTACTACACACACTGACAGACAGACAGAAACAAGCACCATTTCAACACTGTCTCCCCAATCTGTCTAATAAAGCAAAAATGCCCAGAAAATTATCTTTAAAAAAAAAAAGTTTGTATTTATAATTGTCCTGTCCAGGGGCGGAGGAGGGGCGGCGCTACATTGAGAAGACGGTCGGTAAACACTCAGAGATGGTCGAGTCCATCAGAGAGCTGAGTGATGGTCTCATGAAGCTGGAGGCAAAACTCAAGGTAACACACACACGCACACACGGACGGACGGACGCACGGACGGACGCACGCACAACACAGACTCGCACACGCACGCACACACACACACACACACACACACACGCTTTAGGGTTATTTTTAGTTACTGGTGTCCTGTGTTGGATAAACCCCCCAGTCCCATAGGGTGGTTACATTATACACACACACACACGCAGACTCGCACATGCACACACACACACACACACACACACACACACACACACACACACACACACACACACACACACACACACACACACACACACACACACGCACACACACACTCACACACATCTTATCTTTAAAATAAGAATATAACCTATAAGCAACTAATTTAAAGTGACTAGGAGGAAGTTGTAGTTGTTGTTGGTTGTGGCGCCCCCCTTTGGACCAAAGCGGTAGTGTTTTTAAATGCTCACTGTTGGAGCTATTCAGTAGTAAGATTTACTTATAAAACATTTGTTTAGTTTGGTGACTTGATATACAATAATTTGATTATTTAATGTTTATTTTCTCGTTTGCATTATAAGTTAAAGTTAATTTGAGTTTGTTTATGCTTTTGTTTTGCCATTAGTGGCCATTAGTGGCGCACCAGGTGTCTATATATAGAGGTAGGCGTAGGTAAGACAGGCACTGGGTAGGGTCATGGGTAAGACAGGCACTGGGTAGGGTCATGGGTGAGACAGGCACTGGGTAGGGTCATGGTTTTTTACCAGCTGTACGAGAGAGACAAAGGAGATGAAGCGGCCAGTTCCACGCTGTTGTACATGTGCTTTGTTTGCTTGTAAGATCGGAAAATAAACCTTCAAAACGCACATTCCCGACTGGACAGTTGACTCTTTTCCCTGCGTAAGATTCGTCCCCCTAGTGCCTCAGTGGCTATGATTTTGATTACGTTGCTTTGTTTGATTTCTTTATTTTCAAGTTATTGTTTTATTGAGGACAAATGGCCACTACACTCACTAATATAGATAACTTTGATGTTTTTCAGCTGGAGAATCTCAAAGAGAAAGAGTTGAAGGAAGAGAGAGAGACGGAGGAGAAGGAGGAAGAAGAGAAAGAGAATAAAGGAAACAAGAAGTGGGAAAAGAAGGAGCAGTTGGATAACCGAAGCTCACAGGACGACATGGTGAAAATCATCTCTCATATTTATCTGGGATAACTTTGAAATATTTTTTATTTATTTTTTTAGGCAGTTTTTGCTTTATTAGACAGTTTGTAGAGACAGAGATGAAATGTGTCAGAGAGGGGAATGACATGCAGAGAACGACCCGGGCTGGATTCTAACCTGGGTCTGCTGTGAAGAGGACAGACAGACAGACAGACAGACAGACAGACAGACAGACAGACAGACAGACAGACAGACAGACAGACAGACAGACAGACAGACAGAGAGGGGAATGACATGCAGAGAACGACCCGGGCTGGATTCTAACCTGGGTCTGCTGTGAAGAGGACTGAGACATTCCCTGCATTCCAAATCACATACTCTTTCTTTTTACTACACTACATACTAAAGTACAGAAGAGTTTTAGGGCCAAAGGAGAGAAAACATTTTTTTTTGTCATTATGTCGAGAAATGTCAATAATAAAGACAAATACTCCAAAATGCTATTGGAGTTAGTGGGGCATTTATGTATTTTCAGCATACTACAATTGACGTGCATGTATTGGGACATCCTAAATCTTTTTCTGGCATACTAAATAGTAGTTGGGAAGTATGGGGATTGGAGCGCAGGGTCTGTGTGTGTGTTTGGGGGGAGGAAGGGGGGCTTTAACCACTGCGCCACGAGCGACCCTATCTGGGATAACTTTTACTGTGATAGCTAATGAATGTCTGTTTTGTTTTGATGTGTGTAAAGCACGCTGTAATGTATATGTGTAATAGATATGCAGAGTATCAAACTGAAATGAGTTTAATTTGCCGATGATACAAATATATTTTGTTCCGGTGACTTTAAAGCAGTTCTTCTTATTTTACAAATTTAAACATATTTTGTAAACATTCTAAACATTTTTGTGCGTTTTTAAACACATTTTTTAATACATTTTAACATCTTAATCCAGTGTTTTAATCCTGCTTCCTTTAAGCATTGATAGTAGTGACTGAGTGTGCAGCGGAGTGAGAAAGATAGGTTTTTTTTTCACATATTCATCCGCGGCCCCCCTGCCATAACCCCGCGCCCCCCCCTGAAAACCACTGGACTAGAGATTCTCGTAAAAACACAAGACAGTGAATTTGATCTGAGTCTGTCCTGTGCTTCCAGAACGAGCTTAAAGAGACAGGCCACACCCCAGAGATCACCGCCGAGCATGATGGGAAAGATGTGCCCGTGAAGAGGCAGCCGGCAGCCAATAGGAAGCCTCCGTTACAGAAGAGCCGCAGCCTGGACTCGGACAGACCAACAGACAGACAGAGAGGCGGCACCGACAGCAGGTTGGACCTTTACTGTAATCTACAAACAAACAATGAATTGTTTGAATAAAGTTTAGTTATTGTTAGCTAACAACAGTTAGTTAATGCTTAGTTTACGTTTATTAAGTATTTACTAAGCATTTATTAACAGTTAGGTAATGCTTAGTAAATGCTTATTAAGCCTTAATAAAGCATTAAAGCTGGGGTGGAGGATTTGGGGAGAAAATGGCAGTTGGGATAGAGATTCGAATCCAAATACCTAAACCGCTCCACTTGTTCTCTTTGGTCCCTCCCCTATGATCCCTCCCTGACACGCTCTACACCAACAACGTCGTGCCAAAGTGAATGGACAGTCCCAACAGCCAATAAGAACAGAGAATCGGAGCCTCGCTCTGATTGGTCAAAGTCTACAGCTCATGTTAACTTTGACCAATCAGAAATCATATACCCCAGCTTTAAGCCTTAATAAAGCATTAACTAACGTGTTACCCGTTTTTCCTCCAGTAACAAACAGCACAGCAGCCGGTTCACTTCCTCCCACACCTTCAGCCTCTCTTCCCCATTGGACGGCAGCCGACGTGTCATCACCGTCCACAGCCAATCACAGCCTGAGAATCACCTGGCCACACCCCCTCCCTCTGTCACTGGCCCCTCCTTCTCCGACATCCAGAGAGAGTTTACGAGACAGCAGGTAATCAACGCTTTCAGATAAAGTTAGATAGTTCATTTTTTTTCTTTTTTTTTAACCTTTATTTCTACAGGTAAATCCCATTGAGACCGGAGACTCTTTTACAAGGGAGACCTGTTCCCATTCCCACGTTACCATACTCACACACACATTCATACACCGATAGCAGGCTAACTATCGACATTCACACGAGGCAAGGTGGGTGAAGTGTCTTGCCCATGACACAGGTGGCAGGGCGGGGATCGAACCTCCAACCCTTTGATCATCAGCCGACCCGCTCTACCACCTGAGACACAGTCGCCCCAGTTAATTTTACATGTGATGTCACCAAAGAATAGTGAGACCGGACTGCCCTGGTTTTCACCCCAATCAAAATAATAAGTAACTAGAACATTTCAGGCCGCCATGTTGCACCGCCATGTTTCTACAGTAACACAGAACAGACAAACTTAACGGCCTTACTTGTTTTTATATATAGTGGGCGTCCTGTTGAAAGTACCAAGAAGAAGAAGTGCTATAGAATAAATAACTAAATACATCTTCACCTCATTACTTGATATTGTGGAAAGACTTGATGCAGTGGTGGATGATTGGAAAGATTGCTCAAATCATAATGGAAAAGGTAGTAGGGCTTTTAGAATGAGTAGGACGTTAGTAGGGCTTTTAGAATGAGTAGGACGTTAGTAGGGCTTTTAGTATGAGAAGGACGTTAGGATGAGTAGGACGTTAGGGCTTTTAGTATGAGTAGGACGTTAGTAGGACGTTAGTATGAGCAGGACGTTAGTAGGATGTTAGTAGGGCTTTTAGTATGAGTAGGACGTTAGTAGGGCATTTCGAACACAGGCTAATACTCAATCGTTTTTTTTTTCCCCCAGAATGCATCAGCAGGAGGGCTGACGGACGAGGAAGGAATGTTGGACGATTCTCTCTCTAACGATGAATATTGCGCCTCGCCGGACGACATCTCGCTGCCGCCGCTGGCAGAGACGCCCGAGTCCTTCATGGTCCAATCGGACGTCGAGGAGAATCTGTGTTTCAGTTCCCACAGTGTTCACATCAGCCAGTACAGCCATCAGGTAAATAATGTTCCACTCGCACGCACGCACGCTCGTGTCAGGGAGGGACCATAGGGGAGGGACCAAAGTGACACACTCTACACCAACAAAGTCGTGCCAAAGTGAGTGGACAGTCCCAACAGCCAATAAGAACAGAGAATCGGAGCCTCGCTCTGATTGGTCTTTGACCAATCAGAAATCATATAACCCAGCTTTAAAACTTACTTAGTTAATCTGATCTGATTTTATTCTTTTGTACTTATTTCGGCAAGAAACTAAAGTTCGATTATTCTGTATGTAACTGACTGCTGTTTTTCTGTTTAATAATTTAATTTTTGTTTTTTGTTTTTTTATACATAATACAGTGCTGATTGAAAGTATGTGAACCCCTTGAGCCTTTTGTAATTTTATTTATTTTAACCATTATTAATTCATGTTTATCAATACCAGTATTTTCTATATGAAATAACAGATGTTTGTTTATCAATTCAACATTTTTCTTTTCCGAAAATCGATTGTTAAAACAGATAAAACAAATGATTTGCCAACTCTTGAATGTGCAAAAGCTTTTGAACCCTGAGCTGCATTTCATCACTCGATTTGGCCCACCTGATTGTGTTTACCTGCTCAATTTAAGCAATGCAGCTCAGGGTTCACACTGTATTGAAGAAATTGACAATAAAGCGTTTTTGACTTTTTTTCTTTGAGGTCCGGGCCCAGTCAGACCACAGCGGTACCGGGACGGGTTCTAATGTCGGTACCGTGAGAATACTGAGAGATTCAAGTCGCACGGAAAGTTCTCCTACTCCTCCCACCGGCATTCACAGCAACACCAGGTCAGAACAAGCACAAAGAATCAAATCAGGAGTCAAGACATATGTATAGGATATTATTTTATATATTAGATTTGTTATTTTAGGATTATATTTTATACTTTTTATTTTAGAATATTATTTTTAATTTTTTTATTTAATTTAAGAATATTTTTTATATATTTTATATTTAATTTTTAGGACATTATATATTATTTAAGTATATCATTTACAGTATATATTTTAATTTAATCAAAGTTTTTTATATATTACATTTTTAATTTTAGGAAACAATTTTATATATTTTAAATTTTATTTTGAAACATTAATTAATATTTTTTATAATTTATTTTAATATATAATTTTATATTTTAGGAGGCTTCCCAGATTTAACATGTTTTTCCTCTTGTGTGTGTTACAGGTTCAGATCAGAATCGAGTTCGTTGGCCCAGAGTCCGTTGACAGTTCCTGCTCCGAATCAGTTCACCAGCTCTTTGCGCAGCATTCTGACAACCGCCAACATCCCCCAATCCAACAGCTACACAGAAAGCCCTGAATCAAACTCCCCCTCTGGATCTATGCCTGTCCACAAGCAAAGCCCTGTAGACATCTCTTCCAACAAATACACCGATGTCCCTGAGAAAAGGAATCTTTCATTAACCGAGCCATTCCTAAAGGGGCATAACAGTCCGTATAACCAAGTTGAGATCACCCAAAATGTTTCATACAAAGGTGAGAGCTCGCCAAAGACGTCACATCTCAATCACAGCCCCACCAAGCCCTTCTATACCCCAGACCCTGATGATCTACAGAAGGGCAACAACCCCCCACAAGACACTGGCTTCCTCAAATGCAGAACTACTTCACCTCAAAACAATACGGCCATTTGTCAACAGTCTTTCAATAATATTTCCACTGAGACAAAGACAGAAAAATCACCATTCTCCAAACCTCAAGCGGACAGTGTTAGCAACATTAGCAACATTAGCACCAGCCCATGTGGCCAACAGACTATTTCCTTAAAGACGTCTTCTTTGGTGACCTTGGTACAGGCTTTCAGCAGCTTCGGCTCAGCCCAAGAAACTCCCTTTTCTCAGGGTAAGATCTTAGCAAAGATGGACCCAGCCTCCTTGGTCAGCTTTACAGATTCTGGCCTTCCAAAAGACATTGGACTTCTCAAATCTTCTGCATCTTCACTCCAAACAACAAGCACAGACTTCCCAAAATCCAGGACTGAACATACCTCGGATAATATCAAGGAGACATCCCCGGTTCTTGTGCCTCAAAGCAGCAGTCGTACCACAACGAAACAAACTGTCTACTGTCAATCTTTCCCTTCAAATAGTCACGGCAATGTACCACAGGCTAGTAGCAAACTCAGCAGCTTACCCCAAGACAGTCCCCTATTCCAGGGTAAGACTTTGTCAAAGATGGATCTAGTTTCCATGGTCAGCTTCAAGGACTCGGATCGTCAAATGGACATGGCTCTTCCACAAGACATCAACCTCCTGAAATCCCCTCCAACTTCACTCCGAACCAGCAGCACGACCTTCCCAGAGTCCAGGACTGAACGTACCTCCGAATATATCAACGAAACATCCCCGGTTCTCATTCCTCATAGCAATAGCCTTAGCACCACCACTTCTTCTGTGACCCAAGGAACTGTTTCTCGTCCGTCCATCACTCCGAACAGTCTCTCTCAGGGTAGTGGAAGTCTACCTACGGTCCATGCCCCCGTTATTCAAGAGCCCAACATGTTCAAACATAATATAATCAGCAGCAGACAGAGCCACCACCAGACAGAGTCCTTCAGTACCCAGCAGTGTGTGCATGCGCCTGGCATGAGCCCTGCAAAGCCCGCCGCCGCTACTGCTCCCCCTCCCCCTCCCCCTCCTCAACCTCAAACCGAACCAGAGACCCCCCAAGCTTTGCAGCATAATTCGCATGTCACTTCCCTCCCCTTCCCACTTCATCTACTAACTCCAGACCAAGACCCAAACATTTGTCAACCAATGGTCATTCGCGAGGAGATCAGACTCACTCCTCAGATCCAAGGGCCATCTCGACCGGCTCCAGCTTTCCACCCCCACGCTGAGTCTCTCGTTGCCCAGGGAAAGGCCTCTAAATCGGGCACGCCTTGCTTCACCAGGCCCGTGTCTCGAGCCACCGTCATGGAGGGATCTCCAGTGACGCTAGAGGTGGAGGTGACGGGACACCCACAGCCCGCACTCACCTGGTGGGTAGCCTATAACCAGCTCCACAATAACACACACGATTAATACAGTTATTAACGACACAACTAACCTTTTAGGGCTTCCTTTACAGCTTCATTAACAGGCGCTTTGTAGCCGGCTGTATGTCTAAATCTGGATCCTTTTTAAAACAAACCCTTGGTCAGACTTTTAGGTGTGAACATTAGTTACAGGTGCTAACTAAGTTTAGCTTTAGCACACATTTTTCAGGCAAATTTGTATTCCTGTAGTACAAAGTTGTTGTTATTCTCTGCATTTGGCATTTACACCCAAAATCTCAACCCCGAATGAGCTGATTGGTTGATCCAAATTAGGTCAGGAGGTGGATTCAAAAATGTTAAATCTCCAAAATTCTCTAATGTCTCTTAATGACATCTTTAGCCCAGTTTCCACTAAGCGGTTCGGTCGGTTCAGCATTTATTTACTTTTTTTTTTTTTAATTTTTTTTTGAAGACAGTTTTTTTTTTTTACATTTTTATGCTTTATTGATAGTGTAGAGACAGAGGTGAAATGGGGCAGAGAGGGGAGTGACATGCAGAGAACGACCGCGGGCTGGAATCAAACCCGGGTCCGCTGCTGGCCAAGCTCAGTTGGACTACCAACTGAGCTAAGGGCGCCCCCCTGCATTTATTTACTTCTAAACTGCCAAAAGTTTGGGAAGTGTGCCAAAATAAGCGAACCGTGCCACACCTAGCATTGCCATCCTTTGGTTGGGGCACCAAGCCGTCCCAAAAGGGTGGAGCTACACACTGCAGTCCGTTGATTGGTCGACAGAATCATCATTTCCGCGCTAGAGATAAACCGCTGAGTGTAATCACCTCGGCAAGAGTGAAGAGTCTTGTGTTTAGAGAAAAATTATGGTGTACGTACGTGGCTGGCCGCGGCCATTGTTTTTCTGGATCTGACTTATAGACTGTACAGCTCTGGAAAAAATAAAGAGACCACTCGTAATGTTCAGTGTCTCTCGTTTTACTATTTATAGGCATATGCTTGAGTAGAATGAACATTTTGGTTTTATAAAATAAACTACTGACAACATTTCTACCTAATTCCAATACATTTTTTTGCATTTAGAACATTTTCAATACGTTATGTAGAGATGAAGATTTAAGAAAAATCCAGACTGGTCTCTTAATTTTTTCATGAGCTGTGTATACTCTGACTAGTAGTCTAGTAGAAACTCTGCCTACCAAGTTAGGCTTCCGTCTGCAATAGGACCACAAGCCAGATCTAGAGTCTACCGTCCATTACTCAACCGAACTGTGGAAACAAGGCGTTTGAAAGTCCACTTACATGCAGAGAAAGAAGCAGGTTGGAGCTCTTAGCAAACACTGGATGCCCCGTGAAGACAGTCCGCCACAGGTTTAAATGAAGAAAGGCTTGTTGTGTGTTTTGACGTGCTTCACTCCCCACTGTGTTGTGTTGGTTTTCACGTGTGTCACCAGTTAAAGCTTCCCCACCTTGTAGCCTATAGTAGACCCTGCTTCAAGGCGTTCTATCATTATAAAATCACTATTATCACTATTATCATATAAGGAGGTCTTCTTTTGCCCAGCTGTCCTGTTAATCCTAACCCTACATTTTACCATGTATGATGTCACACATGGGAAAATGTAGGGTTAGACAGTGAGACCATAAAACACTCTTTCTGCCTTTTCTCAGGCTAGGATGAACCGATTTCTAAAATGTTTGCAGATTTATACTACATAGGATCTCAGAGTTCAATACACCTTCATATTTCCACCGGTGAAGTAGGTCTTTAGCATTTTAATCGTTTATAGCAGTTTGATCATAAAATGTAATCATTCTAAGTAGGGGTGTCACGATTCTCCAATTCCTCGATTCGATTCAATTCTCGATATATATGTTTTTCCTTCTTTCTAGCACAGATGTCTGTGCCATTTTAAACTAGTCAACTTTAGGATCATTGGCATGTTGCTAACTATGGTGGCCCCCTTGCTTACAGAGCCTAGGCTGCGTATTAACACCTGTTTTTGTTTCAGCGCACAGTACGGACAGGTAACGGATTTTGACAAAAAGTGATTTTGACAACAATCCTTCTCCAGACTCGCAGACTCCACTTTTAATGATTGAATAACTTGTAATTTTCCCAGTTAACAGTGTGATCCCTTTTAATAGTGTTTTGTGTTGCAAAGTAACAAACTTAACATTTCAAACCGCTGCTTCACATCGTCCATACGTTACAGATCTTTAGTTTGGCTGTCTGGTGACGCAGCTAGAGCTCCTGCAACGTTACAGGGTTTATATTAAAGGTTCAGTAAGCGGAATGGTTCTTTTAGCTAACTTCCTGTCAGTTACTGCAGTTAGCAGTCCCCTCCCTCGTCCCTACGTCACCACATTAATGCACTGCGGTCTTCAAGCAGCAAGTTATCTAGCATCATCTCAGATCCATAAGTGTGATAAAACATGATAAAAACCATCAAAACAGACATTGGGAAGGATTTTTACTTGCTCCGCCATTGTAGGCGCATACACATTCACCCATCTGTTGCTCTGGCGTACACCGACAGTGAGACCATGGAGTGTATATAGTGTATATGAGTGAGACGAGTGTCGGTTTGTAGCGTTCTCTCTTCTGATTGGATAAAAATTTCGGGATCCTCCAATAAGTTTATTTGCCGATTACATGCAGAGCAGCTGACTGAGAGATCGGCTTTATGAAACGCGCACATTATGTAAGTGATCACTGTATGAATAAAGAGCGATTTTACACTTATATTAACATAAATAAACCGCTTACTTCACCTTTAATATGTTTTGTATCAAATCAGAACTGTTATTTTATAATTTCACCAAATGACATAAAATACAATTAAATGCCAAGACTAAAATTGTCAATGAGAAACACAGAGAGCAATCGACAAGTAAATCATGAGAGGTGCGTTGATGGATAAGATGGGAGAAACCTTACACACGCACACACACACACACACACACACACACACACACACACACACACACACACACACACACACACACACACACTAGGATGGAGGAACTAGGATGTAGAAAAGAGAGAGGGAAGCAACTGCATAGATCAGTGAAGACGGTTGAAGGTTGAAGGTTGAAAGGACGGATTTTTTGAAAGATGAATTTGGAAATGAGTTTGTCATCATGGTCGCTTCAGGTCTAAAGATGGAGATGTGTCGGACACAGAGGACTCAGACCCTGACTGGTTCGAGGCCCAGGAATCCCTGACCCTTACCCAGGCTACGTACCACCGTGAGGGGGCCGCACACAGCAGCAACACGGGGGGCAGTGATGGTGGTGGAGATGATAAATGGCTGTTTGAAGAAGTGTTTGAAATCATCACAGAAGAATGGTACACATGGTTTGGAACTCTGTGTGTTCTGCTCTGGCTGCTCTACCTGATTGTCCTGTAATGAGTTTGATTTTTACACCATGGTTATTTAAAGTTGCTACGAGGAACTTTAAGTTTGTGTTCATTCTAGCGCCCCCCTTTGGACAAAAGCGGTAGTGTTTTTATCACGCCAGCTGTTGTTCCTGGGTGAGCGTATACCCATGACAAAGGCATTAAGAAAAACTATATAAAAATAGCATTCTTTGCACTGATGGTCTCGTTTGCTGTTACATGTAATAATAATAATAATAATAATAATAATAATAACATTTTATTTGACAGGGACAATACATACAACATTGCCACAAAAAAATGGGAAAATGTGATGCATATAAGACGTAATTTATGATCATCAGAGGAAACATTAGGCTGTTTCAGAAATATTAAAAAGTTCCTCGTAGCTACTTTAATAAAGAGAATATTTAGTATATATATATATATACAGTCATATGAAAAAGTTTGGGAACCCCTCTCAGCCGGCAACATTGCACTGATTTGTTGAACCATGTACAGATACACAATCTGCAGCCAGATGTTCTTGCAGGTCTTTGGAGGTGATCTTTGGGTTGTGTGCAACCATTCTCACAATCCGCCACATATGCCGCTCTTGTACTTTTCTTGGTCTGCTAGACCTGGGTTTAACTGCAACTGTGCCTGTGTCCTTCCATTCCCTGACAACGTTCCTTACAGTAGAAATTGACAATTGAAACCTTTGGGAAAGCTTCTTGTAGCCTTCCCCTAATCCATGATAATGAATAATCTTTGTTTTTAAGATATTTTGGGAGCAGTTTTGATGGTCCCATTCTGTCTCACTTCAGCAGAGAGTCAAAGAGAAGTGCAACTTGCATTTAGGCACCTAAAATACATTTTCTCATGATTAAACAGACATTTCTATGAGGTTCAAGGCTTAACAACATAATCCAACCAACTTTGTGTTTAAAGTCATCAGTTTTACATGCTGTTACAGGCATTAAAATCAACAAAACCACAAGGGTACCCATATTTTTGCACAGCCAGTTTTTCACATTTTATTTTATTTCACACAACCAAATACTGCTTTTCAAAAAAATCTTTGTTTGGAAAACATCCCAGTAGTTAGCTGTTCCTGGTAAATTAAAGACATACCACTTTTATCTTTTTTTTGTGAAAGCAGAGTCAATTATAATGCCGGCTGAGAGGGGTTCCCAAACTTTTTCATATGACTGTATATAGTATTTATTGTTTTGAATGTTCTTGGCAGGAATGGGCCTCAATATTATAATAAGTTTCATTAGAATATAGAATCATACCTTTATTTTGAAAATCCCCTCCCCTGCTGTTAAGGAAATACTGTAAGTTTGTTTAAGGAGCTCTCCATAAATTATCCCTGCGTTCCAAATCACATACTCTTTCTTTTTCCTCCACTACATACTAAAGTACAGAAGAGTTTTAGTCTTTTTACTACACTACATACTAAAGTACAGAAGAGTTTTAGTCTTTTTACTACACTACATACTAAAGTACAGAAGAGTTTTAGTCTTTTTACTACACTACATACTAAAGTACAGAAGAGTTTTAGTCTTTTTACTACACTACATACTAAAGTACAGAAGAGTTTTAGTCTTTTTACTACACTACATACTAAAGTACAGAAGAGTTTTAGTCTTTTCACTACACTACATACTAAAGTACAGAAGAGTTTTAGTCTTTTCCCTCCACTACATACTAAAGTACAGAAGAGTTTTAGTCTTTTTACTACACTACATACTAAAGTACAGAAGAGTTTTAGTCTTTTTACTCCACTACATACTAAAGTACAGAAGAGTTTTAGTCTTTTTCCTCCACTACATACTAAAGTACAGAAGAGTTTTAGTCTTTTCACTACACTACATACTAAAGTACAGAAGAGTTTTAGTCTTTTTACTACACTACACACTAAAGTACAGAAGAGTTTTAGGGCCACAGACAGGAGAGAAAGAAAAAAATCAGATAAGGAAGTTTTTTTTTCATTATGTCGAAAAATGTCAAGAATAAAGAGGAATACTCCAAAATCCAATTTGAGTTAGTGGGGCATCTGTGTATTTTCAGCATACTACAATTGACGTGCATGTATTGGGACATCCTAAATCTTTTTCTGGCATACGAAATAGTAGGGAAGTATGGGGATTGGAACGCAGGGTAAGTTAAAGTCATATTTTCTTTATCATCCCCTCGTTTTTAACATGGCTGGTTTTGGTAAAAGCTTAAAGGCCAGGGTCACTGTGTAGTTTCAGAGGAGGGGGGTTTGTTTACATTCACAGAGCCTGCAGTTAGTTTACTAAACATATTTTCTCTACATGTAATTCTTAGTGTTGAATAATTCTATCATCGTAAACCAAAACTAAATTATTTTGAGGAACCTGGAACCAAACGTAAGACTAGAATATGTTTGTAAACCAAACTGTGGGCCCTGCTGCTGTGAACAACAACAGTGAAACAGTAACTTTTCAGGAAGCTTTCTAACTTCAAACAGTGTTCCAGGGATCACATTTTCCTGTGAGGAAAGTTTGTCTATTCAGTTATGAGAATAAACCTTAGAAATTGTTTCACTTCTCTGACACACACAAAGTTACATAGCGCACCTTTAAGTTAGACCGTTTTATTTAGTTGTTCTCATTCTGAATATGTTTGTGTGTAAATTAAAGAAATGTGTCCTGTGTTTCATTGTCTTGTTTTTATTAAACCATGAACGAGGTTTAGATTGTGCAGATTTCAAACTATTATATTTCAAACTAAAAAAATGTAATGTTTGGGAGTAGCTTGTTGTGACCAACTGGGGGTGAATTGTTATTAGGCAATGGTTGATAATAGCCTTGGGCCCCATAAAACAACAAGCTGGCACACGCACACACGCACACATGCACACACACACACACACACATGCACGGACACACACACACACACATGCATGCACGCACACACACACACACACACAAACACTCTCTCTCTCTCTCTCTCTCTCTCTCTGTCTCTCTAGAGGAAAATACCTTTGTTATCACCAGGGTGTTATTTGTTGGGGGTTGGAGGCACAGATCCTTAGGACAGCAGGCGCATGGTGTGGTGAAAACACTTCTGCTTCTGTCCAAAGGGGGCGCTACAATCAACAACTACACGTTCCTATGAACATATAACAGTATTTCGTCTTTAAAAGGTACAAATAAACTTTATTATAATTATTAAATTAATTGTATTGCTCATTAATTTGATAATGTAAAGCAGGGGCGAGCAAACCTTTTTTTTTTTGTTCAAATAGGTCTATTTAAACCTGCAGTGTGTAGAATTTTGGGTTTTATTTCCTAGCAGATTTTGTAGAAAGTAATTATAATATCCATAAGTACATTTAATTTAGTGCATAATAGCCGAAACATTTTTTTTTAATAATTTTTTTAATATTTTGGACCCAGGCCTAGTGCCGCCATCTTGAAAGTGTCATAGTTGGAATGTCATCAGGTGCATTGTTTAAAATTTAGAATTGTTCTGGTCCTTGAAGGCCACTGTAGCTTCTGTTATTATTCGAAAGGGTTGGGGTTACCCAGGGAGTGTTGCATTCTATGACTTTGTAGAACTTTCTTGATGATGTCATATTACACACTGCACCTTTAATTACTTGAAAATTAGTTTGTCAATTTTTATTAAAACATTAATTTACAAACAAGGTCAATCAATGCCCATTTGTATTGTACAATTAATTAATGAAAGTTTCGTTACCGAGATTTTTTTTTAAATTATTATTATTATTTTTTATTAATTTTTTCATCGCCGAGACTCCATTGCTGTCCAGGTGGGTGCTGACGTCACGTGTGCATGTGTGACGTAGCGTTCTTTAACTTTCCTCTCTAAAAATGGCCGCTTACTCATCAGCTCCAGAATTCAACAACGACAGGCGCGCTTTAAGCTTTAAGCCATATAAACCGTGTTAATTTGATCCTGGCACGGCACGGCATTCATTCCCTAAGGATAATTAAAATATGTCGGCGCTTGACGAGCTCCCGCGGGTTCAGTGTTTGAAACATGGCGGAAAGTTCACATCCACACGCACAGGTAGGTGTCAATCATAACACACACGCACACGCACACACACACACACACACACACACACACACACACACACACACACACACACACACACACACACACACACACACACACACACGCACACACGCACGCACGCACACACACACACACACACACACACACATCCAGACGCACATGTGTCAATCATAGATAGTAAATAATGGTGTCAATCACGTTATGTTAGCATGCTCGCTACCTGTACACTGTAGCCTACTGTCTGTCTGGAACCTATTGTCTTGGCTTTGTAGACATCGGATATTTCTGCGCGTCTTCAGAAAAAATATTTACAAAATGAGTCCAGGCAGTTTTAAATACTTTATTTTTAGATGTGTAAAGGCAAATGTTGGGCAGAAAATAAAAAGTCAACGAGGTGTCATGTAGGTCCCTTCAGTACTGTTATAAAGTCAAGGAAAGGCTGACATATCTGTTTGCATCCACCCCCCCCCCCCCCTGAGATCTCACAACACCATGACACCATATTGGCTTCTTGACTGTATATTTTCTGCTTAACATTTTGCCTTTAGTTTAAACAATGTCCTCAGAAACCTGTAAAGTAGAGTACGCCCAGTGTTTTTTTTTTTTTTAAGATATTTTTTTTGTCATGTTTATGCTTTATTGATAGTGTAGACTAGAGACAGAGTTGAAATGGGGCAGAGAGGGGAGTGACATGCAGAGAACGACCGCGGGCTGGAATCGAACCCGGGTCCGCTGCTGGCCGAGGCCCATGGGGGGGGACACCCTACCAACTGAGCTAAGGGCGCCCCCAAGTACGCCCAGTGTTGGTTTGTTTTGTTTTGTGTTCTTTGAAAAATAAAAATACAAAAAATAAAGTATTTAAAACTAGAAATAAATTCTTAGCCATTTTCAGAAAATAGTGCTTGTCATCAATTTGTAAAAAGAAAAGGCAGAAATCTCCAATTTTCTGTTTATTATTTCTGCCAATCTCAGACCAAATGAAACATAATTCATCAGACGAAAAACTATCATCAAAGATTTAAAGGTTCAGTAAGCGGAATGGTCAGTTTAGCTAACTTCCTGCAGTTAGCAGTCCCCTCCCTCGTCCCTACGTCACCACATTAATGCACTGCGGTCTTCAAGCAGCGAGTTATCTAGCATGATCTCAGATCCATAAGTGTGATAAAACATGATAAAAACCATCAAAACAGACATTGGGAAGGATTTTTACCTGCTCCGCCATTGTAGGCACATAAACATTCACCCATCTGTCGCTCTGCACGTGCACCGTCAGTGAGACGGGTGCCGGTGTGTAGCGTTCTCTCTTGTGATTGGTTATCAGTAGTTGGATCCCCGAAAAGTTTATTTGCCGATTTACATGCAGAGCAGATGACCAAGAGATCGGCTTTATGAAACGCGCACATTATGTAAGTGATCACTGTATGAATAAAGAGCGATTTAACACTTATATTAACATAAATAAACCGCTTACTTCACCTTTGAATCAAGACAAAATCATCAAAGTCTAAATCTAAGTCTAACTCAGTAAGTATCTGTTGTACTTTGAAAGTCATTATTTAAAGGTGCTCCGAGGAACTTTCAGGTTGTTGACTCTAGCGCCCCCTTTGGAGTAAAGTGATAGTGTTTTCACTACTTTAGTAACATCTTGCCTTATGTCTCACACTAAAGCATCTGCGCAAAGTGTCATGATGATATCTATAAGTTAGACATGTTTACCCAATTCACCTGCAGTGTCTAGACTTAAAGGTGCAGTGTGTAATATGACATCATCAAGAAAGTTCTACAAAGTTCTAGAATGCAACGCTCCCTGGGTAACCCCAACCCTTTTAGAATAATAACAGAAGCTACAGTGGCCTTCAAGGACAAGAACAATTCTAAATTTTAAACAATGCACCTGATGACATTCCAACTATGACACTTTCAAGATGGCGGCACTAGGCCTTGGTCCAAAATATGTAGAAATATGGACATATATGAGACCCTTTCTAAGGGGAAAATGTACTTATGGATATTATAATTACTTTCTACAAAATCTGCTAGGAAATAAAACCCAACATTCTACACACTGCAGGTTTAAAGTAGGACTACTAATAATATAATGTGTGGATCCGGCCCCCCCTCTGGCAGCATCTGAAGTCTTCCTGCATCCACACTATTCGCACTTTACTTTAGTATTACCATGTAATCACCTGGTCAATGATCAAATTCCATTGTGATTTTTCTCTACTTATGACATCTATTGCAGCATGTCCGTCCTGGGAGAGGGATCCCTTACTCTGTCGACTCTCCCTGAGATTTCTTCAAATGTTTTAATCCCGGTAAAGGGTTTTTTACTGGGAGTTTTTTCTCAGCCGAGCTAAGGGTCTAAGGGCAGGGTGTCGTATTTTATCATATTGTATGGAATGTAAAGCCCACTGAGGCAAATGTCTATTTGTGATTTTGGGCTATACAAATAAAACTGATTTGATTTGATAATAACCTTTTAAATTAGATTAAAAAACTATATAAAAAATCCTTGTCGAATAGCCTTCTATAAGGGTTTGGTAACATCTTTCTTTCAGTCTCCTACTAAAGCAGATCAAGGCGTAACGTTTCATGATGATAGCTATAAGTTAGACATGTTTACCCAATTCACCTGCAGTGTCTAGACTTAAAGTAGGACTATAATGTGTGGATCCGGCCCCCCCTCTGGCAGCATCTGAAGTCTTCCTGCATCCACACTATTCACACTTTACTTTAGTATTACCATGTAATCACCTGGTCAATGATCAAATTGCTTCGTGATTTTTCTACACTTATGACATCTATTGCAGAATGTCCGTCCTGGGAGAGGGATCCCTTACTCTGTCGACTCTCCCTGAGATTTCTTCAAATGTTTTAATCCCGGTAAAGGGTTTTTTACTGGGAGTTTTTTTTCAGCCGAGCTAAGGGTTTAAGGGCAGGGTGTCATATTGTATCATACTGTATGGAATGTAAAGCCCACTCACGCAAATGTCTATTTGTGATTTTGGGCTATACAAATAAAACTGATTTTGATTTGATAATAACCTTTTAAATTAGATTAAAAAACTAATTAAACAATCCTTATGAAATAGCCTTCTATAAGGGCTTGGTAACGTCTCTTACTAAAGCAGATCAAGGCGTAAAGTTTCATAATGATAGCTATAAGTTAAACATTTTTTACCCAAGACTTAAAGTAGGCCTACTGTAGTAACGTTAAAATTTAATAAAAAAATGTATTAAAAAATCCTTATAAATAAATCCTTTCACAACAGTTTGGTAACATCTTTCTTTCGGTGTCTTACTAAAGCAGTCTGACGTTGAGTTGCATAAAATGTCTCCCTCTGTCTCTCCCCCCCCCCCCATCTATCATCCCCCGCCCACAATGCATTGCAATTAAATTAAAAAACTAATTGATAAAAATTATGAATAAATAAAGCCTTCCATAACAGTTTTAATGGTTTGGTAACATCTTTCTTTCGGATCTCTGACGATGAGTTGCATAAAATGTCTCCCTCCTGTCTCTGTCTCTCTCCACCTCACCCCCCCATTTCATCCCCCTCCCATAATCCCTTGCGGTCCTGACCAATCAGAACCCTTCCCCCTTGTGACATCACAGCGGTATAAAGCCCCCCGCGTCGAACTCACGGGCTCTGAGCAGAGTTCCCGGCCTGGACGCCTCGGCTGGTAGAACTGCTGTCATTTGAGATTAACAAAACTACAGAGGTGTAGTTTTGTTTCTCTCATTTCGAAGTCTCACGGTTTTTTTGGCTACTTGTGGATTTCTGAAAACACATTTTCTGGATAAAGGTTTTTTTACTTCTTGCAATCCGCCCCCCGGGGTTCCCCAAGGCATCCTTGCACAGACAAGTAAGTTTAAACATGTAAAAAGTTTGCTTGATGGAAAGGTGTGTGTGTGTGTGTGTGTGTGTGTGTGTGTGTGTGTGTGTTGTGATTGACGAGGAACAGCTGAAGTGACACTGCTCCCATCCACCCCTCCTGTCTGTTTTACTGTCACTTATCACAATGTTTTAAACAGCAACACATATTTTATGCTTTTCAGCAACTTTTCAGGCTTTCATTGGAGTATTTTTGCTGCTTTTTTGTGGAGTCTATGAAGGATATAACGGGACGTCCCAGAATAGCCGTTGATTGATACCTTTCCTTCCAGACTTTTCACAACTTATCCGCCACATTTTTTAAACTTTTTAATTAATTTCTTGATATTTCTAAAAGGCTCTCATAGAATAATCTTTTACTGCTGTTTTGTTCAGTGTATGAAGGTTATAACTGGACATGATAAAGGGTCTTACAATAGCCATTGATTGACACCTATCACCCCGACTATCTCAACCTCATTTTAACTTTTCACCCTTTTTATTAGGCCTTTCTTGACACTTTTAAAGGTCGATATTGTGGTATTTTTGCTGCTTTTCTGCTCAGTATGTGAAGGTTATAACTGGCCGTCCCAGAATAGCAGCTGATAGCACCCCAGCGGACTCTCAGCTGAGTGCAGATGGCTTTTTAAGGGAATCATGAGCAGCGTGGGGGGCTATCAGTTGCTCCTGCAGATATGTGACACATGCGCCTGTCACTCAAACTGAGGTGTGGTGGCTTTAGGGTTATTTTTAGTTACTGGTGTCCTGTGTTGGATAAACCCCCCCCAGTCCCATTGGTTGGTTACATTATACACACACACACACACACACACACACACACACACACACACACACACACACACACACACACACACACACACACACACACACACACACACACACACACACACACACACACACACACACACACACACACACACTGGGGCTCTGTGGGGAGGAAGTGTCTGACTGAAGCTTTTATTTTGGAAGAGGCTGGACAGCTGCTGGTTGTTATTTTTAGTTTTTATTCTTTTAGACTGAAAGGATTCTGGAGTCAGTGGTTTGATCCTTTGCATGTGAAATGGAATATTTAATTTGAGTATTAAAAAAGAAAGAGTATAAATATATATTGTATAAAGGTGTATTTAGTACAGGGAAGGCAATTGAGAGCCGCGTTTCTTGATGCCCTGGTTACATAATATAGAATGATCCAAAAATGACAGAGCAAATGAAGAATGATATAACATTTTTTGATAAGATCATGAAACAATCACAGAATTACTGTCCCAGATCAGAAGTGATGAACATTTTAATCTCGCAATATGGTAAATGGTAAATGGACTTGACTTATATAGCGCCTTTTAGCCGATTTTCTCAGCCCCAAAGCACTTTACATATCTTACCACATTCACCCATTCACACACACTCATACACAATAGTCCCCTTGGTCTGAAAAAGATTCTCCTTCCTAACTTCTGCAGTTTTTTTAAAAAGTGTCCTCTGAAACCTCTGTTAATCAGCCATGTTGGGGCGCCTTTAGCTCAGTTGGTAGAGCGTCCCCCCCTTGGGCCTCGGCCAGCAGCAGACCCGGGTTCGATTCCTGCCCGCGGTCGTTCTCTGCATGTCACTCCCCTCTCTGCCCCATTTCAACTCTGTCTCTACACTATCAATAAAGCATAAAAATGCCCCAAAAAAATCTTAAAAAACAAAAACAAAAAACAGGCATGTTGCTATAGCTACAGTGTGCCCGCTTTGTTTACATACCAGTTTACAGAGCCTAGGCTGTGTATTAACACCAGTTTACAGAGCCTAGGCTGAGTATTAACACACACAGCACACACACAATACCAAGAAGAAGTGGATCGTGAGGAGATATTCACTGATTTTGACAGAGTGATTTTGAAGTGTCCAACTCTCTGACTCAACTTTTAAACTATTCATAATATTATCCTTAACGATCTTACTTGGATATTAGTTGCAATGCAGTAGATAAGGGAATTCAATTATTTTAATGACATCATCATTAAAAGGGGTAATTACGTGTTTAGTTTCGTGACTCTCAGTTAAAAATAAATCAGTCTGGGTGACTCAATGGTAGAAATAAAACTTGATCTGACATGCTATTTATCTTCCATAACATGTCTTCTTTCATACTAGTATAAATCAAAGGTCCCAACATGTACATTCAGGTGTTTATTTTACTAAACCTTGTCTGTTTGCGTCTGTATATTTCTCCTATACAACCATCTTTAACGGACATTATCTCAATATTATAATTAATTTTTTTCAATTCTCTGAACCAAAAATCTCAACTTCTAAAGCACTTACATTAACTAAACTTTCCATAATCATTCTCAGCACTATTCTGAAGGTTATTACAGAAGGATTTGTTCATATGTTCATTGATAAATTTGATTTATGAGACATTTTGTTCATAGTATTTTTTAATTTACAGTATAAAAAAAAGAGACAACTTTGGACACTAATATGTTTTTAACTCTAACTCAGTCTCTTTTTTTTTTAAGATATTTTTTTTTGGCATTTTTATTCTTTATTGATATTGTAGAGACAGAGTTGAAATGGGGCAGAGAGGGGAGTGACATGCAGATAAGGACCGCGGGCTGGAATCGAACCCGGGTCCGCTGCTGGCCGAGGCCCATGGGGGGGACGCCCTACCAACTGAGCTAAGGGCGCCCTTGGTTTTTAAAGAAATGCAAATTTACATAAATTTATTTAAGCATTTCTGGAAAAGTTGCAATACAAAAAAATAACTGTTTTAATGTCAGTAATCAACTCATGATTATATCTATAAGTTAAACATATTAAACCCTATTTACCTCTAGTGTGATTGTGTCAGAGTGAGAGTGAATAGTGGTTTGAGCCTAAGCTGATCTTATAGTTAGCTGGTTTCCCGTTTTATTTTCAGTCTTAGCCGTTTGCCCAAGGAGGGGTGGGGCCTACGTCTTCTAGCTTACAATGCTTGAGAACGAGAATATTTGTACATCCAGAACGTCATGCTTTAGGGGCGTGTTAGGCATGACCCCATGATGCGTAAGAAATTCTGATCCTGTATGTCTCTCTGCGCCAATGAGCAGCTTTCATAAGGACGAATGGGCGCCATGTTTCAATCCGGCGTCCATTCCTTTATATGTCCATGGTTTGGGAGTGTCATGTCTTCCTTTATCATATTGTTTCACATCCTCAAACGTTGCTGTGTAGTTTGTAGCTTGTAGTTTGTAGTTTGTCAGATGGTAAAAAGCTAAATGTCTCCAAACTACTGAAGTTGACATTTCTCCTTGTGACTTTAAAGGTTCAGTGTGTAGAATGTATTGTTGTTTTTCAGAACAGACTTGGTAGAAAAGGAAAAGGAGCGGGGCGCTGAGGCCGCCATGTTGCACCGCCATGTTTCTACAGTAGCACAGAAAGGACAAACTGAACGGCCTTACACGTTTTTATATATAGTGGGCGTCCTGGGGAAATGCACCTGTTGGAAGACCGAGAAGAAGAAGAAGTACTATAGAATAAATAACTAAATACATCTTCACCTCATCACTTGATATTGTGGAAAGACTTGAAGCAGTGGTGGATGATGCCATCTTTAGTAACTATAGCTTCTTGTCCTTGAAGGCCACCGTAGCTTCTGTAAATTCTCCTCTAAAGGGAGGAGTTAGCAAAGGGAGCGTTGACATCTACAATCTCACCACTAGAAGAAGCTAAAATGCACCAATATTACACACTGTATCTTTAATGATTTCCGGTCAGTGACAGTTATAACACTGTCTTTTTCATTAAGTGCTTGGCAGAAAGACAACTGGTCCCTCAATCTGTCAGCTGGCCGGGATCAGCGCCAATCAATTCTAATCTTAGCCAAAGCCGGGGCCAAGTGGAACATTGTTTAAGGGCCAAGCGGGTCCATCAGAGGCCAACTGGGTCTAATAATGGTCTGCTTCTGATGGCAATAGAGCAACTTTTAAAGATTTTTTTTTGGCATTTTCAAGCTTTATTAGACAGTATTGAGTTGAAATGGGGAGTCAGAGAGAGAGAGAGAGAGAGAGGGGGGGGGGGGGGGTGACCTGCAGTAAAGGTCCACGGGTCGGATTTGAACCTGCGACCACTGCAATGAAAGCCGGAGCCAATATGGTACCAATCTATCCACTACGCAACAGGAACGTCCCAATAGAGCGACTTTTAGTGACAAACAATTTAAAACGTCGTCAGTCGAGACTTTAAATCTCCATCTGCGGCTTTCGTCACAATCGTTGCTGCATACTAAATTGATTTACTATCCTTGATTCTTATCCCGGTCAAAAAATATTGTTTGGTAGTTATGGTCAAATTTACTTTAGCTTTTACAGTGGCCCCTTTGTTTACATACCAGTTTACAGAGCCTAGTTCTGTGTATTAACGCTGCTATTTTGTCAGCACACACACACAGTACAGACAGGTAGTGGTTAATGAGGAGATATTCACTGGTATTTGGGTAGATGACAAATAGGGGTGAAACAGCATTTTTTTTTTTTAAGTTCTAAATTGCTTGAGAATTGTGTGATTTTGTAATGTTCAAATACTGTTGTTATCGAAACTTCTAGCGGTTAGCATATTTCTTTTGTCGTTATGTAATTTATTAAGCTTTTCTCCCAGCTTCAGACAAAAAATGTCCTGCGGTGTGACATGACATTACCATAAAATAAATTATTGAAATATTATTGATATCAAATACAAATCAGGTATGTCCTAAATTTAATAAGTATTCTTAAAGAATGATCACTAAATGATGACTAAATGATGATCACTAACATTCGGATTGGATTAGGTTCTTTACTTGTGCCATCTTTTATCACTCGCTCCAGTGGAAATATTGTGTAAAACAAGAACAAATATTTGAAAATGTTTATTATTTTCTTTAGATAGTTATATTATGCAATGTTTTCAAATGCACATAATTATTAAAACTACTTAGCGTAGGAAAGGTTATTTTATAGTGTTTAAAGTGATGTCACACCACAGGACATGCCGTCACACCACAGGACTAAAAGAGACAATGTATGAACATTTATGGTGAAATTTATTGAATACTTTTGTAACAAACAAATTCATTTGTACCTCTATTTTATCATTAATAAAGATACAACATATCATTAGAATCTTATTACTTAGTGCATGAATTTTAACGAAAAGCATAGTGAAGAAGACGTACTGAACAATTAACATTTTGGAGGCGTCAAATTAGAACCATAGTCATAAAGAACATTCATTTCTATTTTTAATTGAAGAGACAGAACAAATATCTTGTTAATCAGGAGAATATCATTTATATCATTCTAAAATAATGAGCAAGGCATGTTAAAATCATCAGTTCATGTCAGTTTTAACAAAGAATGCAGTGAACAATTGAACTTTTACATTCTGGAGGCATCACTTATAACAAATTATCAAACCATAAACATGACAAACTCTTCGAGCCAATATTTTACAAAAGATGTAGAAATGACTACATCTAATGGCTAACTTATGTGTTGAACATGAGCCAGTCCATGTTGGTTAATTTTGCAACACGACCATAGGGCTCAGGCTCTGAAATTGTGCCAATGATGTCAGTACGGGAGTAGTAAATGCTATCCTCTTTGTCGGGCCACTTGAAGGCATTCTTCTTTCCGTGCTGAACCATACAGTTTACCTGTATTTCCTCTCCCCGAATATCCAACACTTGGCCTACATATTGCTGTTCATCATATTTTACAATGATGAACTTTCCCACTTCCAATATGCCTTGGTCACTTTCAGCATCTTCATCCAAGAAGGATGGGATAGGGGTCATCTCTTGAGCTGGACAGTCAGTCATTTTGACTTTTGTGACTTTGAAGCAGCCACACACTTTTGGATAGCTGCAGAAGCAACTTACTTCCCTATGAAACACCTCCCCTGGTGTTGTGGAGTAAATCTGGTGTGTTCCCAGTATGCCTTTCACAGCTGGGAGCACAGGAGGCAGCAATTTGTCAAATTTTTCAATGTCCTTTTCCTCTATCCATTTAATTTTGATTTTCATCTCCTCTTTGCTGGACAAGAAGTCAAAGAGGGCCTCTGCAGTTTGCAGATCAGCTCCCCTTTGGACAGCCTGATCTGCCATGCGCTTCACACAAGCTCCAACCCCATCAGGAGCTCCTTTTCCATGGCCCCGTTCACTGTAATTCCATGTGAGACACTGGAACCCCCAGGTAAATGGCACAGTACTCATTAGGAAACAATTTGCCTTGTTGCGATACTGTGTCACAGGACCATCACTGATAAGGTGGAGTGTCTCAAACTTTGTGTTTTGCTGCATTTTGAGGTCTTCAATGACTGGCTGTAAGTGGGCCCATACAGCACGCTCATCATGCCTCAGTGATTTTGAGACGGTTGCAAAACTCTGAATGGCCGTTTTGGTGTAGGCAACCACTGTATGTATCGTTACTTGGTTTCTATTTCCACCAAAGTGGAAAGATTGAATTTCAGTATTCAGCTTGCATCCATAATTTTCTGAGAAATCAACGTGTAACACCAAATCATTGTCTTTCAATTTTTCCTTCAACTCCCTCATTTTTGCTGATTGGTGCATCCAATTGAATTGATGGGACGCAATTGACTCCAGGTGACGCTGGAAGGTCTCTGCCAGCTCTCCCAGTGTTCCCTCAACACCTTTCTTAGCCCAGTTGGTGAACACCTTTTCTCCTACAGTCACCTTCACCCGCTCCCACTGCTCCCACCTAGCAAATTCAGCAGGATCGTGTGAGTTGAGACGCACCTCCTCAAAACAGCAGTTGGTGCACTGCCTGTGCATACATTCCTGTTCCTCTGTGTTACAAGTAATGGAAGACAGAAGAGCAGACAGGCTTTTTGTTGAAATCATGCCTTTAAAAACCAAAGACTCAATCAGCAGGCGCATGTTTTCATGCTGGTAGCATGCACAGGTATTTCTATCTGTTGGCCTGGTCTCTGTTATGTGCCTGGGCCTGTAGCGAGCAAACTGCCGGTAAGACATTTGCAGTGTGGAGCTAGATGCTTGGTTGTATTCAGAGTGTAGCTCACTCAAGGTTTTGGTTAAAACCCGCCGCTGAACTTTGTTATTTTTACGGCCTACAGTATCCCTTTTCCCTGCCAAAAGTCTGCTGTTTTCATCCCTGGAAAGAAATTTGGTGACTTCATATTTTTTTTGTGTTGCGGCTCTTTTCACTGATGATTTGATCATAGGTTGACGTGCTTTCTTGGCTTTATTCCAGCGATGCCTTTGAACCCTCATCTTATTATTGGCTTTTTTCATGCCATCGATCATTGCTTTTAGCTTTTTGTTTTCTTTTTCCAGCCTCTTCATTTTTGCGCTCAACTTGGGTTGACAAACCTTTTTAGGGAGACTTGGAATTGGGGAAAGAGAACCATGAGCAGGAGAAAGATTAACTGGACTAAATGAGACATCAAGTTCTTCCGGTGATGGGGGAGTAATGTCCAAAATGGCTGCTAGATCCTTCTTCTTCTTCCTGTTTCTTCTCTTTGTAATATTCCATTCATCACGAAGCTTTGCTCTTTTATGTTTCGGGAGGCTGCTTATGTTTCGTGGTGGAATTTCTCCTTTAACTTTCTTTTCTTGATATCTGTTGAAGGAACAGAGGCAGCTAGTACATGGTTTCCACACAAGTGTAGGTCTTAGAGAATGTATAAACTGCATTTCCCTATTATGAACTTATTTACTTTCTTCTTCTCTCCCTAAGGATCTCCTCATGCCTGGCTTCATCCTGCGCTAACCTTTCCCGATACCTCTTTGTCCTCTCTTTGCTCATGCCTAAAAATGGACAAAAATCACTTTAAATACAATGATCAGTGACTGTTAATATACAGCAGACAACAAACAATGATTCATAACATTCAAACAGATATAAAGACAGAGATAAATTGTTATGTTTGTTTAATAATTGTTAAATATGTATAATATTTACAGTATTTGTTTTATATATATATTTAGAGACAGGGATATATTTATATTTATGGTTTATTTTTAACATTTTAAAAATAACAGACGAGAATCTAGCTAGACATCTGACTTAATTATGTCACACCACAGGACGGGGTTGTCACACCGCAGGACTCTTTCACTTATGCAGCCATTTTGAGTCAGTGCTATATAAGGCTGATCTTGAGCTTTGAAGTAGCTGAACAAGTTCATTGTTTTAAACCTAAATATGATTAATTAAATTAAAAAAAAATCTTTTTTCTAAAACTAGAGCAGTCACACCACAGGACAAGAAAAAATGGACACGTTCATGGTCTGACAGAAACTATGAAATTTATCAAATTAATAAATGATTGACCCTCACCTTTCAACCTTCTTTGTACATCCAAACATCTGGGGGACTTCCTGGTAGGGGGCTTGACTAAAAGACCCCTATGGATGTCCATGTAAATGCCAGTCCAAAAATCGAAAATCATATGTCACACCGCAGGACAGCATTTGCGTTACAAAACTAAATGTACTGTAAATATTATTTTAGTATTTTTTGGCATTTTGAAAACTTAAGTTAGTGAAGTAAATACATACAGAATAATACCAAAGCATTTATTAGCTGCTCCAAACGTCTCTGTTTTATTTGACTAATATTTACAATGATTGAGTCATCAATGTTACAGTCACACCGCAGGACATTTTGCACGTTCACCTTGAAATGCAAACAACACAAAACAAATTTTCCATTCAAAATTATAATTTTAAAGTGAAATACTGTTATATGTCACTCTGTCATGTGATGGTTTAATGGGAAAATGCATTTAAATAAACATTTAAGACTCATTACCAAAAAATCATGTGTCACGTCATCTGCCCATTTACAAAAATTTTATTGACAACATAAATTCACCAGCATCGGTTACCCCACCTTTAATAGTCATATCAGATTTTAAAGTCACAAAAGCCGACCAAGTCTTCTTCAGAGCCCTGAGAATAAAGAATCTTTTATCAAGCAAAAAGGCAAGTCGATTCATGTAGCACAATTCAGACACAAGGCCGTTCAAAGTGCTTTACAGGGGCATCAAATACATTAAATATACAATATAAGAAAGTATTGAAATTGCATTGAAAAGTGGAGTCAGTGATTCTGGAGAACGTTTGTTGTCAAAATCAGTGAATATCTCCTCATGATCCACTACCTGTCTGTACTGTCTGTGTTAAATGAAAAAATCCAGTTTTAATACACAGCCTAGGCTCTGTAAACTGGTATGTAAACAAAGGGCCCTTTGTAGCTATAGCAACATGCCCGTACGGACAGGTAGCGGATCATAAGGAGATATTCACAGATTTTGACAAGAAGGGATTTTGACAACAAGCGTTTTCCAGAATCGTTGTTCATATGTTGTTTATTGTCTGATTTATGAGACATTTTCTTCTTAAAAACTTATTGAAAATGCAATTCTTTTAGGACCTGTTCATACAATTTTTCGATGTAGGCCTATACGATGAAAAAAGGCTGTTCTGTAAAAACTTAAATACAAATTGTAACTCTGGTTTTATTCAACATCTAGATTTTATTTTTTAAAATTTTTTAAGAGACGCAAATTTACTTATAATTAGTTAGATATTTGCAATGAATGCATGTAAACAAATTAAAGCTGGGGTGGAGGATTTGGGGAGAAAATGGCAGTTGGGATAGAGATTCGAATTCAAATACCTCAACCGCTCCACTTGTTCTCTTTGGTCCCTCCCCTATGGTCCCTCCCTGACACGCTCTACACACCAACAAAGTCGTGCCAAAGTGAATGGACAGTCCCAACAGCCAATAAGAACAAAGAATCGGAGCCTCGCTATGATTTGGTCAAAGTGTACAGCTCATGTTAACTTTGACCAATCAGAAATCATATACCCCGGCAGCTTTAACAAAATGTATAGATGGTCAGAACTGCAAAGATGTACAGCTCCGGAAAAAATTAAGAGACCAGTCTGGATTTTTCTCAAATCTTCATCTCTACATTACTTACTGAAAATGCTCTTTAATGACAATACATTTATTGGAATGTGGTAGAAATGTTGTCAGCAGTTTATATTATAAAACTAAAATGTTCATTCTACTCAAACATATGCCTATAAATAGTAAAACGAGAGACACTGAACATTTGGAGTGGTCTCGACTCTTTCTTTATTTTTTCCAGAGCTGTAACTTTTCTGATGCACTTTGCAGAGAAGTAAAGCTGAGCTGGGACTGAAACCTTAGACGAATTCCTGTCTGGGGTCAAACAGGTGTTTTAATCTTTGGAAGTTTATCACACAGACCCTGCGGAGCCCTGACCCCCTAAACACACACACACACACATGCACACAAACACACACACACACACACACATGCACACACACACACACACACACACATGCACATGCACTCACACTCACTCGCACACACACACACACACACACACACACACACACACACACACACACACACACACACACACACACACACACACACACACACAGACCCTAAAAATAAACCGCGAGGAATCCTACCCAGGGTCGCTGTCAACAGCTGTCACAGAGAAAATACTGAACACAGCAGGACACAGCTATATAACACTAGACACTGCAGGTACATAGGGGAACATATTTAACTTATAAATATCATTATGAAACTTTGCCAGTTGATTACTGACATTAAAGCTGGGGTGGAGGATTTGGGGAGAAAATGGCAGTTGCGATAGAGATTTCGAATTCAAATACCTCAACCGCTCCACTTGTTCTCTTTGGTCCCTCCCATATGGTCCCTCCCTGACACGCTCTACACACCAACAAAGTCGTGCCAAAAGTGAATGGACAGTCCCAACAGCCAATAAAGAACAGAGAATCGCAGCCTCGCTCTGATTGGTCAAAGTGTTCAGCTCATGTTAACTTTGACCAATCAGAAATCATATACCCCAGCTTTAATATGCAAATTTGGCAATATGTAACTAATTATGTGAACACTTGCATCCCTTTAAAAAAAAAGATGAGTTGTTTGATAAAGCCAGAGTTTAATTTTTAACAAGATTTAAGTCTCCAAAGTTTTTACAGGACAGTTAGACGTTGAGATTTTAGGTTCAGAGTGTTGAAAAAAAGCTGATGTTGAGATAATGTCCGTTAAAGATGGTTGTATAGGAGAAATATACAGACGCAAACAGACAAGGTTTAGTCAAATGAACACCTGAATGTGCCCTAATGTATCCCCTCTGTATTATTACTAACACAAATAATCAGAGAGGTCATTTCATCCTAAACTTCCCCTCAAACTGCTGGCTTTAGCTCCCAGACCGTTTGTCCGATCGACATATTTAACATATCGGTAGAACAGGAAAGCTCTGGTGACGATTGTGGTGTAAAACTGTGCCTGTAATGTGAATACTGAGAGAACAGGAGCAGTTTAGAAAAGTGGAACTGTCTGCCTTTTTCCAGAAATGTAATGTCTCAATGAAATTTGTAGTCAAATGCGGCAGTTGGTTGGACACCCTTTTACTTGGAAGCTCAAAGCTCCTCTTGTGTAGATCCATTTGTTCTGCAAGTCACATGTATGCGACCGGCACAATATTTCCTACATTTTGATGTGACACTTATCTATGTGGGGTTAGAACTGTGCGAGTGGCAGAGAGTTGTAAAGTGCGTTTCATTTTAATTTTTCACAAATTCATCACTCTAACCGTTGGGTCACCAACTGCAGCTCTGAACATTCCGTTCCATCCGCTTCCATCGTAAAATCTGAAAAAGATTAATTGTTACATGCCTTCAAACAAGGCAGAATATTTTTAAAACTATGAATGTGATTTGAAAGTTGAATGACACGAGGAATTTGTGAAAGTTGATGAAAATATCGATGTTTGAATGAAGTTTGTAGAATGAAGTATGAATGAGTAGTGAGGGTTTGAAGTTGTGTTAAAACGCTGACACTTTAGCCATTCATTTGAATAGGGGATGTCTGTAAGTCTAAAAGAATGTGTGCTTCATGCCATAATATATAGCCTAACAATATAACTAACAATATGCATTTGAATCAAAAAAAAAAATTGTATATCATGGAAAAGTAATTTTTTTTCCTGTAATTTAATTAAAATAGTGAAACTTAAATATATTTTGGATTCAGTGTGAAATATGTCTTTATATATATATGTATATCATTTTCATGTTTAGTTTTGATGATTACGGCTTACAGCTCATGACATTCCAGTATTTCAAGATATTATAATATAACATAAGATCAATAAAAAAAAGGATTTATAAAACATATTAATTTATTCGCTACATACTCCTTATCTTATTTTGCATGAATTATTGCATTAATGCGACATGGTATGGAGCCGATCAGTCTGTGGTTCTGCTGAGGTGTTATGGAAGCCCAGGTTGCTTTGATAGAGGCCTTCAGATCGTCTGTATTGTTGTGTCTGGTGTGTCTCATCTTCCCCTTGACAATATATTATCTATGGAGTTCAGGTCAGGAGAGTTGTCTGGCCAATCAAACACAGTAATACCATGGTCAGCCAACCAGTTACTAGTGGTTTTGGCAATTTGGGGAGGTTTCAAGTCTTACTGGAAACGTGGAAACAAAAATGGGCATCTCCATAAAGCTTGATTTGAGGTGCCATGTCATCTGCTTGTGTTGGTCCACTGTGTTTTATCAAGTCCAAAGTCAACCCAGCCGTCTACCAGGAGATTTTAGAGCACTTCATGCTACCTGTCCCTACTGTGTGTGTGTACGGTGTGAACACCCAGCCTAGCCTCTGTAAATTGGCATGTTGCTAGCTATGGTGGCCCCTTTGTTTACATACCAGTTTACAGAGCCTAGGCTGTGTATTAACATTGGATTTTTTGTCAGCGGACAAGTAGTGGATCCTGAGGAGATATTCACTAATTTTGATTAAAAAAAATGTTTTACGAGAAATGTTCTTCAGAATCGCTTTTTGTATTATATTTTTGTATCCAAAAAACACAAACTTTATCCAGATTTTGTAGATTAACATTCAGAAAAAACATCGTATTGCTTGTGAACATACTGGTTTGCCCCTAATGAGAATGTCCACATGGGTACATTGAGGTCTAGTAATTGTACTTTTGGGTACAAAAATTTACTATGTTTTTAAATTGACTATATTGACTATATTATAAGTTAGGTATCTATCTTGTCTTTTGTAATCGAATAAAATAAAGAATAGACGTATTTACTCTATGTCTAGAATACATAATAGCTTTAACATGCAATGCAATGAGCACGCTTATCCCATTTAACGGCATACATTGGCTATAAGTGTATGAGAGAGAAAGTGCATGGGGGCGCTCCGGTGGCGTAGTGGATAGAGCGTGTACCATATTGGCTCCGGCCTTCGTTGCAGTGGTCGTGGGTTCAAATCTGACCCGTGGACCTTTACTGCAGGTCATCCCCTCTCTCTCTCTCTCTCTCTCTCTCTCTCTCTCTCTCTCTCTCTCTCTCTGTCACCCCATTTCAACTCTGTACTGTCTAATAAAGCTTGAAAATGCCAAAAAATTATCTTTAAAAAAAGAGAGAGAGAAAGTGAATGGATTTTTTTTTATCATATATTTTATTCTTCCTTGAGTGAATCTGGATTTCGTTGTATGTTTATTTTTTTAAATTTCATTTTTTGCATTTTTATGCTTTATTGGATACTTTGGAGAGACAGAGATGAAATGTGTCAGAGAGGGGAATGACATGCAGAGAACGACCCGGGCTGGATTCTAACCCGGGTCTGCTGTGAAGAGGACTGAGACTCTATTGGGAGTGGGGAGGGACTCTAAAACCACTACACCACAAATATGTTTTCTACAGTGGCAATAAATAATCTCATCTAATCTAATGTATAATATGTAAGATTAATCAAGGAGGATTTTTTGTTGCTTTTTTTTGCTGTCTGACTGTTTGTTTTATTGTTCGGCTTCCTCTCGCTCCTTTTCGGACATAGAGACACTACATTTATTTTATAAATATTGTTAATGACACCTTTTAATTATTGTTGTTATGTGTATTTGTAAGATGTGTCATACTTGCTTTTCTTACTTACTTACTTACTTACTTACTTACTTATTTATTTATTTATTTATTTATTTGTTTGTTTGTTTGTTTGTTTGTTTGTTTGTTTGTTCGTTATAAAGACGAAAGGAAATGGTTTCTTTGTATTAATAATGGATTGTATTGTTCCTTGCAGGGTGCCGACCAACATGTCTACACAGGCTCCCACGTTCACTCAGCCGATCCAGAGCGTCGTGGCACTAGAGGGTAGTGCCGCGACGTTCCAGGCTACAGTTAGTGGTAAGAACACATTCAAATCTCTAATAAATACTGTGTGTGTGTGTGTGTGTGTGTGTGTGTGTGTGTGTGTGTGTGTGTGTGTGTGTGTGTGTGTGTGTGTGTGTGTGTGTGTGTGTGTGTGTGTGTGTGTGTGTGTGTGTGTGTGTGTGTGTGTGTGTGTGTGTGTGTGTGTGTGTGTGTGTGTGTGTGTGTGTGTGTGTGTGTGTGTGTGTGTGTGTGTGTGTGTGTGTGTGTCTGTGTGTGTGTCTGTGTGTCTGTCTGTCTGACGGCTCAAAAGTCCTACATGGTCAATTATCCTGAAAACACACTTAATCTGTGGAGTTTTTTTATTCTTAAAATGTTTTTGTATTTTGACGTGTAAACCATAAATCCTCCGCAAGAGCCAAGGTATGGCAGACTTAACGTGAAGTCACACAGCTGTCTTTCATAGTAAACAGTATCATGCAATAGTCAGCTATCGTCTGCATAGAGAAAAATGCCATGTCCAACCAGCAGGCCAAAGTTATCAGTACCTTATGACAAATGGGCCTTGTCCTGTTGACCCTTCATGTGTCTTAAAGCTGGGGTGGAGGATTTGGGGAGAAAATGGCAGTTGGGATAGAGATTTGAATCCTAATACCTCAACCAGCCTCGCTCTGATTGGTCAAAGTGTACAGCTCATGTTAACTTTGACCAATCAGAAATCACGTACCCCAGCTTTAATGTGTCTTAAATCTTGGATAATATCTAATAACTTCAGGGGCGGCTTCGATCCCCCGTCTCCCCGCCACATGTCCAAGTGTCCCTGAGCAAAGAGACACTGAACCCTAAATTGCTCCCATTAATTAGCCTGCTATCTGTGTGTGAATGGTAACGTGGGCATTCTAGGATAACAACTAATAACTTGTTGTGGTTTCACCTACTTAAGGTTCCCCTGTCCCCAAAGTTACATAGTGCAGCTTCTAAGATACTTGGTTCCACCCTCTTTATGTCACAAAGGGGCCACCGTAGCTAGCAAAGAGAGTTAACTAAAATCGCCTACTCCACCTTTAAACTTCAATCTAGGATAATAACTTAGATTGTATAAATAGAGTATAAGGAACACAGGAAGATAATTTTATAATTATTAATTATTGAGCTGTGGAAAAGGGGTAGGACTAAATAAGTGTTATACTATAATACCTATTTCTTCTCGGGCAAATCAATGGAATATATGTAATTGTCTTTTTCTTTTTCTTTTTGTGAAATAATTTGAACATCGTTTTTGTTTATTGTGTTTTCGTGCTTTTTTAATTTTGTTTTGTATTTTTGATGTTTTATTTTTTATTTGATATGTCTGAAATAAATGTAATCAATCAATCAATCAATCAATCAATCAATCAATCAATCAATCAATCAATCAATCAATCAATCAATCAATCAATCAATCAATCAATCAATCAATCAATCAATCAATCAATCAATCAATCAATCAATCAATCAATCAATCAATCAATCAATCAATCAATCATAACTTGTTGTGGTTCTCTCTCTCAGGTTCCCCAGTCCCCAAAGTTACATAGTGCACCTTTTTAAGATACTTGGTTCCACCCTCTTAAGGTTCCAATGTTCCGGTACTGTCCTGTACTTGTACAAATGGCAATAAACATACATTCTATTCTCTCTCCCAGGTTCCCCAGTCCCCGAGGTGAGCTGGTTCCGTGATGGCCAGGTTCTCTCCACCGCGGCTCTGCCCGGCGTTCAGATCTCGTTCAGCGACGGCCGCGCTGTTCTGACGATCCCCGCCGTCACCGCCGCGCACAGCGGGAGGTTCTCTGTCCGAGCGACTAACGGAGCCGGACAAGCCACAAGCACCGCAGAACTGCTGGTTACAGGTGAGAGGGGGTTACTGGGTGGGTTTTGACTTGTTCTAACTTTAAAAAAAAAAAATGTATATGATTTTTATTTTCGTTTTTTATGTTTTTTTACTTAGTCAGATTTTTTTCAGTTTTTGTAGTTTTTTCCCACTTAAAAAAAAACGTCCAAGAAGTTGCTAAAATTCGCAAAAATACTTTGGGAGATTCCTCCTATCCTCAAGAATAATGATTTAGTTGATTGCCAGGTCTTGTGACGGCCCCCTGGGTAATACCAAACTAAACATTTTCCTTACAAACCATTGCGCCCATACAGAGAGGCTGTGGTGAAGTGTGTAGGGTGGTCGTCCACTGGGTTACAGGGTCGGTGGTTTGATCCCCCGTCTCCCCGCCACATGTCCAAGTGTCCCTGGGCAAAGAGACACTGAACCCTAAATGTCTCCTGATAGTTAGTTTGCATAGTGAATAGGTTAAAAATGTTTACCTTTATAGATATCTTCACAAAACCTTTTCAATTGGTTACTAACATTAAAACCCAACAGCTAGTGGGATAAAGCCAGAGTTAAACCCAACAGCTAGTGGGATAAAGCCAGAGTTAAACCCAACAGCTAGTGGGATAAAGCCAGAGTTAAACCCAACAGCTAGTGGGATAAAGCCAGAGTTAAACCCAACAGCTAGTGGGATAAAGCCAGAGTTAAAACCTGTATTTCATTCTCACAACATATTCGTGTCCAAAGTTTTTTACAGAACAGATTTTGGATTCAGCCTTTTTTTAAATCCTATGAATCAAAAAATACACTTTACACGTTGAAGCCATTTTATCTTCTTATCTTGTCGAGGTTGGCGATTCTCTTTGGTTCAAGTTAAAGTTGTCAAAGGCGTTATATAAGGTGCAGGGTCCTCTTAAGGAAAGCTATGCTGCAGCAGCTGCGTCTATATCGGTTTTATCACTGGATTAAGTGACAGGCCGCGGTGTTAAATTTAGATTTAAAGTGACGACGCAGCGAGGGATTAAAGTTTATATATCGTTTTCTGCATCGAGGCACACCATCACCATCGCTACTTTGGGTTTAGACTAGAAATGGAACCGAACCGATCAAGTTTCAGTATCGGGTCTGATGTGGCTTATGTACAGGTGATACTCATATTATTAGAATATCATGGAAAATGAATTGGAATTGAGGCAAGAATTCATTCAAAAGGGGCCCAAACCAAGTACTGAGTACATATGCATGATTATACTTTATGAAGGCCGACATTTCTGTATTTAAAATCCCTTCTTTATTGATTTCATGTAATATTAAAATTTTCTGAGATTTTGAATTTGGGCTTTTCATAAGCTGTTAGCTATAATAATCAAAATTATAACAAATAAAGGCTTGAGATATCTCACTTTGCATGTAATTAGTCTATATAATATATTATTTTCACCTTTTAAGTTGAATTACTGAAATAAATGAACTTTTGCACAATATTAAAATTTTTCGAGTTTCACCTGTATGTCTCGCATGTTATCAGAAGTGTCAATAAATAAAATGAATAACTTGACTTGGCTGCAGTCCAGTAGACCGAGATCAGACTGACACCACAGATCCAATTCCATAATCTGTTTTAATTTATTGATGTAATTATTATAACTCTGAAATACTTCAGTGAAGTTTTTCTTTTTTTCAACTTTGTTTTTTTCTTCAAATTTGCATAGTGCAGTAATGTAATTGGGGTGGGGGGAGGGGGGGGAAGAGAGAAATAGAGCTAAATACCCTGCAAGGTTAAGGTTAATCTATCTATCTATCTATCTATCTATCTATCTATCTATCTATCTATCTATCTATCTATCTATCTATCTATCTATCTATCTATCTATCTATCTATCTATCTATCTATCTATCTATCTATCTATCTATCTATCTATCTATCTATCTATCTATCTATCTATCTATCTATCTATCTATCTATCTATCTATCTATCTATCTATCTAAGTTTAAAGTGTCTCCCTATCCGCCTGCCGTGTCTAATGCCAGTGAAACGTGTCCTGTCCTTAAATCGTGCAAAATCAACATAATGAATATATTTTTTTGTATATTTCCAGCGGAGACAGCGCCTCCAAACTTTGTCCAGCGCTTGCAGAGTTCCACAGTGCGACAGGGCAGCCAGGTAAAGCTGGACGTCCGCGTCACAGGAATCCCCACACCGGTTCTAAAGTTCTACAGAGAGGGAGCGGAGATCCAGAGCTCGGCTGACTTCAGGATCCTCCAGGACGGAGAGATGTCCAGCCTGCTGATCGCCGAGGCTTTCCCCGAGGACAGTGGCACTTATTCAGTCACCGCCACCAACAGCAGCGGCAGGGCAACCTCCACCGCAGAGCTGATGGTTCAAGGTCTGCACAATGTTTATTATTATGTAGAGAACACAGACACACAGACAGACAGAGACACGGACAGACACACAGACACAGGCACATACACACACAGACAGACAGACAGACAGACAGACAGACAGACAGACAGACAGACAGACAGACAGACAGACAGACAGACAGACAGACACACACGGCAACCTCCACCGCCGAGCTCATGGTTCAAGGTCTGTACACATTTAAAAAATAAAAAGAACACACACGCACACACACACACACTGAAAAAAGCAATACAAAAAAAAGGACAAAACAAACAGCTAACATGGCGTACTCTACTTTACAGGTTTCTAAAGACATTGTTTAAACTAAAGGCAAATGTTAAGGAAAGAATAAAAAGTCAACTTTGACATGAACTGAAAAACTGTTATTCTCGCAATAAAGTTTTTAATTTTGACTCAATCCACGGCAGACTATATACACAGCATCAATTTGAACAGTTTTTATTAACCAAATTTTTTTTTAACGAAACGCAGTGGTGAACAGGAACGTTTTAAACATTCATTGAACAGAACTGATAGTTGCAGCAAAAGCCTGAAAACCTAAAGCTGAATGTTTGTGTGTTTCTAGGTGAAGAAGCTGTTGTTCCTGCTAAGAAAACTAAGACTATCGTGTCCTCATCCCAGATGTCCTCTACACAGATGGGCGCCTCTTCACAGATGAGAATGCAACAGGTGAGACAGACAAAATAATACTGTGTTGGTCTGTTAGAGTTATTTGGTTAAAGGAATACTTCACCCAGACGGAACCGGCGTCCTATCATTATAAAATCGCTATTATAATATAATGAATGAGGTTTTTCTTCCCTCAGTCTTCCCTCAGTCTTCCCTTGGCCCAGCTGTCCTGTTAATCCTAACCCTACATTTGTACTAGTGTGATGTCACACTAGTGGAAAGACTTGAGGCAGTGGTGGATGATGCCATCTTTAGTAACTAGCTTCTTGTCCTTGAAGGCCACCGTAGCTTCTTTAAATTCTCCCCAAAAGGGAAGGGGTTAGCAAGGGAGCGTTGACATTTAGAATCTCACCACTAGATGCTGCTTAATACTCCAATATTAGAGACTGTAGCTTTAAAGGGGCACTGTGTAACATTTTAAGTAATTTATTAACTTAAATCAATATCCTCGTTCAAAAATATGTCTTTATTGGTGTAAAATCACCTCTGCCAATAATCTGAATTATCCTCCTGAGCGGAGAATTACAAATATTAATATTACATTTTGTACATTGAGCAGGCAGGTCTTATGGAGGAATCCATGTTTTTGGAATGTCATCAGGTGCATTGTTTAGAATTTAGAATTGTTCTTGTCCTTGAAGGCCACTGTAGCTTCTGTTATTATTCTAAAGGGTTGGGGTTACCCAGGGAGCGTTGCATTCTAGAACTTTCTAGAACTTTCTTGATGATGTCATATTACACAATGCACCTTTAAAATAAATCCTTTATTGTGTTTCTCTTTAAAAAGATGGAGACCAGTTTCCAGTCCTCTTCTTCTTCTATGATGGAAATGCACGCGGAAGGAGGAATGATTATGACTCAACATTTGGCTCATAAAACTCCCCCGCGAGTTCCCCCTAAACCCACCTCAAGGTCCCCACCGTCCATGGTTTCTAAGGTTTCCATGGGACGTCAACAATCCCCCTCCCCAGTCAGACACGTGAAAGGGCCCACGCCCGCACCAGTCAGGTGAGAACACTGAGATTTTTTTATTTTATTACATTTTTTTTTAATTTTTCTTTGGCATTTTATTTATTTATTTTTTGACAGTTTGCAGAGACAGAGATTAAATGTGTCAGAGAGGGGAATGGAATAGAACATTATTATTATTATAATTTTTTTTAATAATAGTGGCGTAGTGGTTAGAGCTTGTACGAAATTGGCTCAGTCCTTGTCGTAATAGTCGCGGGTTCGAATATGACCTGTGGACCTTTACTGCATTTCACCCCCCCCCCTCTCTCTCTCTCCCCATTTCCACTCTTCAACTATCAATAAAAACGTTTAAAAACACCTTAAAAAATATCTTTAAAATCTAAATTCTGTGGTTGTGGTTTGCAGACCCGTCTCCCCCTCCGGCAGACCTTCAGTCTCTCCCATCAGACCCGTCAAGTCTCCGCTGATGACCAGGAAACAGGTGAGGACGTTTACCAGGAGTTTAAAGTTTAAGTTTGAGTTATAATCTGATGTTAAAGCAACATTGTGTAACTTTTCAATCAATCAATCAATCAATATCCTTTATTTAACCAGGTAAAATTCATTGAGATTAAAATATCTTTTTCAAGAATGATCTGGCCAAGAACTTCTACCGTTCAACGAATCATGGCAGCAGTCATTGTTTTTATTGAATGTTCGAGCACAGAACTGCCGCATTCTTTAACCAGTCCATGCCCATGCAAATAAAATGTCAAGAAAAAAAAACCCAATACATTTCTATGAGACATTTTTAAAATTCACAATTTCAAATGTCTGGGACAATTTTCTTTCTTGTCCAGTGACCCATGGAGACTCAGGCCAATTTTCACGCTTGTATCATCAACTGAAAGATTCTGACGAAAATAAGCACTTAGCCGCCCCACTAGATGAATGTGTGTGTGAATGGTAACGTGGGAATGGGAACAGGTCTCCCTTGAAAAAGAGTCTCCGGTCTCACTGGGATTTACCTGTATAAAAAAAACAAAAACAAAATAAAAAACAGATGTGTGAGCCTTATCGTAACCGCCATTTTTCTTTTTTACAGATTTCTTCCTCATCTGAGGTGCTGCCGCCATGGAAACAGGGAGACTATGTAGCCGAGGCCAGTTACACCAGTATGACCAGCACAACCAGCATGAGTAGCTCCTCACAGGTCCATATGGAGAAACACTGGGAGCAGCAAGTCACCGCAACCAAAGAGGTGAGAAGGGACACACAGCTAACTTTGAAACAGGCATGCAATGGGACACGTTTATTATTTTCTTTTATAATGTAATTTTATTTTTATTTTCTGGTGTGCAACAAGTTTTTTTAACATTGTGATACACTACATGGGTGAAAAAGTGCTGGTATCATTTATATCATCAGCTGCCTTTGAAACTGGCATGCAACATGTCTATTATTATTTTATTTATGATGAAATTACATTTTTATTTTATTTATTATGAACATACAATAGGCTATGCCGTGAAACATGTGTCTTTAGCGTTTTGATACAGAACATGCTGAGTTTATATTTTCTATATCTTTGCAATTAATTCATTTTATCACCCAGTTTTCCAGGTTTTTCTCTCAAATAACTTATTTTTAATATTTTTTTTTTTTAACTTTTTGAATTAATATATATATATTTTGCACTTCTTCTGCACATCATTGGTTAGTAGATGACACTGTAAGAATGTATGACTAAATCTGGCAGAAAAATACAATAAACAAAGGTATTCAAAAACGTTAAGGATTAAATCAGATGTATATACCGAGGTGTCATCAGCATATGGTGTGAGTAATACACTGCAGCAAATTCAAGTTTATCTACAATCATCATCATCAACCTTTATTCAAACAGGCAAAAATTGCTAAGAAACAATGTCTTATTTAAGCAATGGCCTGGTACCTTATACAATGCATAAGGTTGCAGGACTTTTCTTCAATTTAATTTGGAAATATGACAGTAAACCGCATGCTGCATGGCTCCAATGTCTTTATAAATAACCGTGAACTCTTTTTATTCCTTCTGATTTTAGATTTATTTTCCATTTATTATATCTTTTACGGAATCATTCACAAGCACTTTGACTTCATCGTCAATTTGTGCGGAAAAACAAAAAAATAAAGTTATTAAGAAAACTTTCAGGATTGACTGAGATGTATAAGGGGGTTTCACCTGCAAATGGTGTGAGCTCCATGGATTTACTGACGAGAATTGTGTTGTTATAAATAATCATGAAGAATTTCTTGGAATGTTTGGGGCTTATTCCTCCATCTTGACTTCTTGCCATGGGCACCCTGAGATCTCTGTGTTGCTAACCCTTTTTCCGGCTGAGGGGGGTGTCGTCTGTCTGTCTGTCTGTCTGTCTGTCTGTCTGGCTGTCTGTCTGTCTGTCTGTCTGTCTGTCTGTCTGTCTGTGTATCTGTCTGTCTGTCTGTCTGTCTGTCTGTCTGTCTGTCTGTCTGTCTGTCTGTCTGTGTGTCTGTCTGTGCCTGTGTCTGTCTCTCTGTCTGTCTGTCTGTCTGTGCCTGTCTGTCTCACTCTTAGTCTAACCCTTTTCCCTGCAGGCCAGGCTGAGGGGGGTGTCATCTGTCTGTCTGTCTGTCTGTCTGTCTGTCTGTCTGTCTGTCTGTCTGTCTGTCTGTCTGTCTGTCTGTCTGTCTGTCTGTCTGTCTGTCTGTCTATCTGCCTATCTGTCTGTCTGTCTGTCTGTCTGTCTGTCTGTCTGTCTGTCTGTCTGTCTGTCTGTCTGTCTGTCTGTGTGTGCCTGTCTGTCTCACTCTTAGTCCAACCCCTTTTCCCTTCAGGCTGAGGGGGGGGTGAAAGCCGAAGCGGTGGCCACTGTAGTCGCCGCTGTCGATCTCGCTCGTGTGCGTCAGCCGGTGCACGAGGAAAGCCAAGAGGAGGAACACGAGGCTTTAGAGGTCGAGATAAGACAGAAATCCACCGTAGAAAAACAGGTGGTCACTGAGAAAACACCTGTACTGTCTCCACCTGAACCAACAGCTGTCATCTCAGAGAGTGTCCAGGTCCAACAGGTCCGAGGAACTTGATTTATTTATTTATATATTAGGGCTGTCGGCGTTTAAACACGTTCAATCGAGATAGAACCTCAAAAGCAAAATCTATCTAATCAGAAATTAATATTATTCACACTCACAATTGGAAAGGAATGAGATTTAATATTGATTTTTTTGAAGTATATTTGAAGTGTCTACTCATCTGGCTCATTGCACTTCTTGATTTATATTCATATCAGGGCTGTCGGCATTTCAACACGTTAATTGCGATAGAATCCGGAGAATAACGTGGATTTTTTTTTTATGGTTTTAATTGTGTAATGCTAGTTTGTCCCGTTGTCGCAGCAGATTTCTGATTCCTGCCGCCACGCTCATGGAAAGGAATGACAATAATAATATTTTTTGATTATTAATTGCGGTTAAACTGGAAAAATGTTGATTAGATTTTAGGGATTAATAACTCAAACGATAAATGAACAATTTTGTTGTTTTATAATTTTTTCTGAAATGTAATTAAAATGCGAGAATGGTATTATAATTATTTTTGAAGTAGATGTGTCTACTCAAGCTCATAGTACTCCTTTGGATTTGAAAATAAATCTAAAAGTCAAGTTCATAAAGTTAATTCCTTTACATTAATTTGATTCCGAATCGAGATAAACTGGTAAGTATTAATTTACATTGTTAATGATGGACTTAAACTTATCATGTTAACTTTCCATCTATGTTTAAATTGATTTTGCTTTTGAGGTCTGATAGGCCAAAAGTTTTTTTGGTAAAACAGGAATCCTTTCTGAAAAATATCCTTCTTTGTTAAAATAGTGTTTTTGTTTTCGTCCATGCCGTACGCCTTAGTTTTGTTCTGTTATTATTTGAAATAACCATGATACTATGGACAAGGGCCGTAAATAAATAAAATGAAAACAGTCGTGAAAAGCAAAATTATAGAATTTTAAACATGACATAAAATTTTTACTAATTGCGATTACATTTTTTTTTGTTAATCGTTCGACAGCCCTAATTCAAACAGAATCGTAGAATCTCTCTCTCTCTTTTTTCTCAACCGCTCAATAAACTCTCAACTGTTGGTCACTCCAGATTCAGACAACAACAACAACAACGACATCATCAGAACTCTCCTCCCGTCATGTGGACACTGGCGCCGCTCCGTCCCCAGTTCCGCATTTCACTGTCTCTAAAGTTTCAGTTCCTAAACCAGAGCAGAGTCATGAGGTAATGGATTGGCCGCCCCCCAACCGCCTTCACTTTCCCAAAAAAATCCCCCCCAAAATCCTCCATTTTTCATCTTTAACTCACGGACATCGTAACACACAAACTCTTCACCTCTCTTTGTGACGTGGTTTGATTCACTTTTGACTTCACCCAACACCCGAAACCTAAAAATTATTTCCTTACCTTTGTTTTATATTCTGAGATTTTTTCCACATCACAGTCAAGTACTAAAACTACAAAATGTTTAATTTTATGAATTTTCGTCTTTAGAGTTTTGTTTCCATTTTCGACTTGTAATAAGATTTTCTGTATCCAGCTAACATGATTAGACAGTAAGTAATTCTGCAACATTTGAAGGAATACATGTAGATTATTTATTTTTTTAATAAACTCACTGAACCAACATCTAGAAGTTTGGTTTACAAAGAGATTTACATAAACACAAAATGAGTTAGATGTTGCCAAATTTGTATGTTCAAACATTTCTAAAAGTTCAAGTTACTTTATTAGTCAAATGCACAACGTAACGGGGGCGCCCTTAGCTCAGTTGGTAGAGCGTCCCCCCCATGGGCCTCGGCCAGCAGCAGACCCGGGTCCGATTCCAGCCCGCGGTCGTTCTCTGCATGTCACTCCCCTCTCTGCCCCATTTCACCTCTGTCTCTACACTGTCAATAAAGCATAAAAATGCAACTAAAAAAAATCTAAAGAAAATAAAAAATGCACAACGTAACAGGCAAAGCATTCATAGCTGGCAATTAGTTTTTAGTTAATTCATTTATTTGTCAGGGATAACTTCAACATTAATCTAATAGAGAAAATATGTTTGTACCAGATTATAGCAGTTTTCCATCTGCAGCCCCCCATTACATTTTTGTGTTTGAAGCTCTCCTTAACAATGCAACAATAATAAAAAACAATAGCAAAATAGTAAAAACTAAACTCAAACAACAATTTGTTTTTTTTGACGGCGCTGTTTTCGCCAGGTGTCGATCGCGGGCTCAGCTATCTCTACTCTACACAAAGAGCTCCGATCTCCGTCCGCCACCAGAAAAATCATCAAACCAGTGAAATCTCCCAGTCCAGCCCGCAAGGCACTGGGCACGGGGCAGGTTGGGTCGGGGGTGGAACCAGCTAAACCCCTCCAACAAGCACCAATACCACCGTTTAAAGAAGTCCGATTTCAGAGTCGCGTTGAGGCTAAAATGGCGGTAACGTCTTCGGCTGTGAGTGAGGAGGAGTTTGAGGATTGGGAGCCGCAGGTACCAACAACCCCCGATGTGATGTGACACCACTTTGTGAACCCGTCCCTTATCCATTCACTTCCCCCTCCACCTTTTCCACCACTTTAACCCTTCCTGTGTGGACTGTCATGTGATCACCTACCTCTTCAGCCAGCCAATCACACGCTGCCCTTTCATCCTTCATCATGGAGAGTCCTCCACCTCCTACTCTTAAACATAATCTTCTTTTCCTAAAATAAATAAATAAATAAAAATCATTCTTTTCCTTTTTCCTTCCTGTCATCAGGTTACGGCCCCAAAAAGTCCAACTGCCTATTATTTTCGACAGCTCAGTAATTCGATATCTACAGCTCCGGAAAAAATTAAGAGAACCAGTCTGGATTTTTCTTGAATCTTCATCGCTACATTACTTATTGAAAATGCTCTAAATGACAAAAAAATGTATTGGGATTTGGTAGAAATGTTGTCAGTAGTTTACATTATAAAACCAAAATGTTCATTCTACTCAAACATATGCCTATAAATAGTAAAACGAGAGACACTGAACATGTGGAGTGGTCTCTTCATTTTTCCGGAGCTGTATATTTCCCATTAGTATGATGTTCTGTAATCCTAAAAAATACACACACTCCAATGGAACTGTTGTTGATGTGGCAGCAGCAGCTATTGCCATCTTAGTTTTTAGTTTAAGAGTTCCCATTCGAGTCTCAAGTCCTAAACGTTGAGTTTGACTCTTAAAAATGGAGTCAGTCATTGAGATAATCTGGAGAATTCTTGTTGTCAATTTTTTTTTGTTGTTGGTCAAAATCAATAAATATCTCCTCTGGACTACTGAGCTGTCTGTGTAATGGGCCGTTGGTCTTAAGGCCTTGCACCCTTTCATCACCCATTGACTTCCATCACTCCCTCTCCCTGCAGGGAACTTTTTTTCATGCAATTTGCAACATATATTTAATTTTTTTATTTTATGATCTTACATTTTTCATTTTCTTTTCAAGTTTTTTTCCGACTTTTTCTAAAACATTTGAACACATTTTTTTATTTACTTTTTTTTGTTTCCGATATTTTTATTTGAAACTTTTTTTATTGCCACTTAAGTAACTAAAAAACTGTTTGAAAAGAACGTATAAAAGCACCAACATTACCTCCATCACTCCCTCTCCCTCTCCCTGCAGGGTTTGACCTCCTAACGGCTTCTTCCCTCCATCCCAGCCCGGCTCATCCCACAGAGACGCCATGTTGCTTTCTTCTTGTTACTCATTGTGTTGTTGTTGTGGGTTTGTTTCAGGAAGCGGTTGCTGTCCCAAGCATTGCTCAAGAGCCGGTGATTCCTCCCACTCTTGTTGCTGTGAGTATTTCCTATTTCTGAACCTTTTTAAAGTTTAAACAGGATCATAACTAAAAGAAAAAAAAAAGCATAAAGCAAACCCAGGTTAGAATCCAGCCCGGGTCGTTCTCTGCATGTCATTCCCCTCCTTGCCCCATTTCATCTCTGTCCCTCCAAACTGTCTAATAAAAGCACAAAAATGCCAAATAAAAATCTTAAAGAAATAAAACAATAGAGTTGAAGTGAAGAGTTGAATTGTTTGGACTTTGAATCCGTCTGAAATCTTCACTTTGAAAGAGAGAGAGAGAGAGAGAGAGAGAGAGAGAGAGAGAGAGAGAGAGAGAGAGAGAGAGAGAGAGAGAGAGAGAGAGAGAGAGAGAGAGAGAGAGAGAGAGAGAGAGAGAGAGAGAGAGAGAGAGAGAGAGAGAGAGAGAGAGAGAGAGAGAGAGAGAGAGAGAGAGAGAGAGAGAGAGAGAGAGAGAGAGAGAGAGAGAGAGAGAGAGAGAGAGAGCGAGAGAGCGAGAGAGAGAGTAAATATTTCAGTTTGATTGTACAGGGGAAGTTTTGCCTTGTGAGATATAAAGTGAAACATATTTGAAAACTGCCTCACCTTCCTCACTTGTTTTTGACCTTTTTAGGGCCTGAAGAACATATATTACTGAATCTTTTTAAAATGTAAACAGGATCATAACTAAATAAAATAAATTAAAAGCATCAAATAAAAGCACAAAAATGCCAATAAAAATATTAAAATAAATAATAAAATTGAAATTTGTGTCTAAAATCTTCATTGTTTTTGAAATTTTCAGGGTCTGAATAACACCTATTTCTGAACCTTTTTAAAATCTAAACAGGATCATAACTAAATAAAATAAAAAGCATCAAATAAAAGCACAAAAATGCCAAAAAAACAATAAAATAAATGTTTCTAAAATCTTCATTGTTTTTACACCTTTCAGGGCCTGAAGAATACCAATGTGACGGAGGGCGAGTCGGTGACGCTGGAATGCCAGATCAGCGGACAGCCGGCGCCCATCATCATGTGGTTCAGAGAAGATTATAAGATCGAGAGTTCAATCGACTTTCAGATCACCTACACAAGCGGATCGGCCCGACTGGTCATTCGCGAAGCCTTCGCTGAAGACAGCGGGCGATTCACGTGCACCGCCACTAGCGAGGCAGGCACCGTTAGCACCTCATGCTACCTGCTCGTCAAAGGTAAACCAGATTCAATTCAATTCAATTCAATTCAATTCAATTCAATTCAATTCAATTCAATTCAATGTTTATTTTATTCCACATACAAAATAGATTTAAAAAAACATGTAGTAAAAAAAATTTAAAATACATGTGTGGGTGTGGCAGAAACCTGTACAGGCTTATATAGAGCCACACCCAAAATACATTTACATATTAATATTAGCAGATCAGCACACAAGCGCGCACACACACACACACACACACACACACACACACACACACACACACACAAAAAAAAAAACATATGTATAAAAAAAAAAAAACAATGCAAAACAATCAAAGAAATTAAGAACAAAAACCCAAAACAATAATAAAGAAAAAAAAATTCAATTCAGTTCAATTCATTTCAGTAACCTTTATTTTCACTGGAAAGACACTGAGGTTTCCCCCTTACTTACAGTGACGGCGATTTACAATGACACAATTACAAGGATAACATTTAACGAGCAGAGAAAACAGAAGTAAAATAGGATAAAAATTACCTTGTCAAAGGTAAACCAGACGGGATAAAAGGAAGCTTTCCACAATATCAAGTGATGAGGTGAAGATGTATTTAGTTATTTATTCTATAGTACTTCTTCTTCTTCTTGGTCTTCCAACAGGTGCATTTCCCCAGGACGCCCACTATATATAAAAACGTGTAAAGCCGTTTTCTTTGTTCTTAGCCAATGAAAAACTTCCTAAACCAGATTCAATTCAGTAACCTTTATTTTCACTGGAAATGTATTTACAGTTTTGACAAGCGTACAAAAAAAAACACAATTACAAGGATAACATTTAATGAGCAGAAAAAACAGAAATGAAATAGGATAACAATCAAAGGTAAACCAGACTGAATAAAGGGAAGCTTTTCATTGGTTGAAAACAAACTTAACGGCCTTACACGTTTTTATATATAGTGGGCGTCCTGGGGAAATGCACCTGTTGGAAGACCAAGAAGAAGAAGAAGTACTATAGAATAAATAACTAAATACATCTTCACCTCATCACTTGATATTGTAGGAAAGACTTGAGGCAGTGGTGGATGATGCCATCTTTAGTAACTATAGCTTCTTGTTCTTGAAGGCCACCGTAGCTTACACACTGGCTTTTTATAACCTTTTTCTGGCTATTAGAATCTTGAAATAATGCATTTTTTAAACGCATATGCTAATCTTTACTTCAGTATTTAAATCATGACAGGAAAGTAACATTGGTAATTTAGCTCATTTGTACGTTCCTTTTGTAACCCGACTATATTACCACACTACTTTATAACAGAGCATGTAAAGGTAATGTTAGGTTAAAGATTGCCAGTGTATATTTCTGTTGTACAGTTGTTCATAGACATGATTTTGAGTGTTTTTTTTGTGCATCTTTTTCCCTTTCATAGTTTCAGAAGAAATTGAGAGCAGAGAGGAATCTATGACTGTGACAGAAATCGGAATGACTCAACAGAAAACGTAAGTTCTAAAAGTAATTGGCCTTCATAGCCTCTGTAAACCTGTAGTACCATAGTAGCAATCAATATATGACATCAGAGTTGAGTGTCTCGGGCGCTCCGGTGGTGTAGTGGATAGAGCGTGTACCATATCGGCTCCGGCCTTCGTTGCAGTGGTCGCGGGTTCAAATCTGACCCCTGGACCTTTACTGCAGGTCATCCCCCCCCTCTCTCTCTCTCTCTCTCTCTCTCTCTCTCTTTCTCTCTGTCTCCCCATTTCAACTCTGTACTGTCTAATAAAGCTTGAAAATGCCCAAAAAATTTAAAAATAATCTGATTCAAAAAGAAATTCATAAATGTTATTCTAATGTCTAGACCGTTTGACATGAATGTGTGGGTGTGGTTGTATCAAACAGTCTCCAAGGCAACAGAACAGTCATTGCTTTTACAGAACATTCGTGCAGAGAACTGCCGTGATTGGTTCAAAATACTTATCGTGTCATAAGAACCAGAGCATAGCCCATAGCCTCATCTAAAACTGAATTTCTGTAAAGTTTATCAAACTTAAATGACAATATCTCTACTTTGGATTGTACTATCTAACTCTGTACTGTCCAATAAAGCTTGAAAATGCCCAACAACAAAGAAAATCTTAATAATAACTCAATGATTTGTCTTTTGTTTCCTTTCAATGTCTTTTTGACCTAGATATATGGGTATGTATGTATAAGAATTGTTAATCCAACCACATGCAGCTCTATTTTAGACTATTCTTTATTCTGGATGTATTTTTGCATATATGTGGTTTGATATTTGTAAAATGTGCAAAAAACCCAATAAAAATTTAAGTTTAAAAAAAAAATAAAATAAATAACTAAAAACTTTCTCCCTTCATTCAGTGTGTCCGTGGAGACACATGACCAGAGCGTGACAGAGGTGGAGGTGAGCGGAGAGGCTGCAGCCCCGTTCTTCCTCCGTAAGCCCGGCCCGCAGAAACTGATCGAGGGCGGCAGCGTCTTCTTCGACTGCCAGATCGGAGGAAACCCAAAACCACACATCATCTGGAAGAAGAGTGGCGTGCCCCTCACTACCGGATACAGGTACGGAGCATCTAGCAATTATGTACTTTAAAAATAATAATAATCTATCTATCTATCTATCTATCTATCTATCTATCTATCTATCTATCTATCTATCTATCTATCTATCTATCTATCTATCTATCTATCTATCTATCTATCTATCTATCTATCTATCTATCTATCTATCTATCTATCTATCTATCTATCTATCTATCTATCTAAATGAGCTTCTTATAAACAATCTTTCAAACATAACTAAATGCTTTCTTTGTTTTCCATCAGATACAAAGTGACTTACAAGAAAGAGACCGGAGAATGCAAACTGGAGATCTCCATGACTTTTGCCGATGACGCCGGAGATTACTCCATTCACCTGAGAAACACACAAGGAGAAGCCTCGGCCTCCGCTACACTGATGGAGGAAGGTGTGTTATTTATTATTTTTTATCTGTCTGTCTGTCTGTCTGTCTGTCTGTCTGTCTGTCTGTCTGTCTGTCTGTCTGTCTGTCTGTCTGTCTGTCTGTCTGTCTGTCTGTCTGTCTGTCTGTCTGTCTGTCTGTCTATCTATCTATCTATCTATCTATCTATCTATCTATCTATCTATCTATCTATCTATCTATCTATCTATCTATCTATCTATCTATCTATCTTTGTATGTATCTATGTATGTATATGTCTATCTATCCATCTATCCATCTATCTATCTATCTATCTATCTATCTGTCTGTCTGTCTGTCTGTCTGTCTGTCTGTCTGTCTGTCTGTCTGTCTATCTATCTATCTATCTATCTATCTATCTATCTATCTATCTATCTTTGTATCTATCTATGTATGTATATGTCTATCTATCTATCTATCTGTCTGTCTGTCTGTCTGTCTGTCTGTCTGTCTGTCTATTTATCTATTTATTTATTCATTTATTCTTTGTATAATTTGTTTTATTTGATTTGATTTTTTTAACAACAAACAAGCAAACAAACAAAACAGCAACTGACAAGAAATAAAGAAAAATAAGGTCTATATATAGTGTTCATTGTTTAATTTAAAACAAACTTGTAGATTGTGTTTATTGTGTATGCTCATAGTCACTGTAAATGAGGGGAAACGTCAGTGTCTTTCTGGTGAAAATAAAATTACTGATTTATGTATTGATTGATTGATTGATTGATTGATTGATTGATTCTATGTGTACAGAGGAATATGAAACCTACATGAAGCAACAGGACGTGACATATAAAACTGAAGTGAGGACGACGGTGGTCCAGGAGCCTTCTGTGATCGTGAGCCAATACGAAGAGCAGAGGAGAGGGACCACACCCATGAGCTTTGTCTCAGAAACAGTACGTACCTCTACTAACACCCACATGGACAGATTCCTTAATTTATTTATAACACCCAGATGGACAGATTTCCTTAATTTATTTATTTATCTAATTGTTTTTTATTTAATATTAATTTAATCTCATGTATTCTAATTTTAAAATTTAAATTTAATTTTTTTATTTTTTTTATTTTTTTAGATTTCAATTAAATTTTTTAATGTTTTTTAGATACTATTTTAATATACTATTGTTTGTTTGTCCCATTTATTTATTTGTCTACTAACATGGACAGATTCTTTAATTTATTTATTTATCTAATAATTTTTTATTTAATATTAATTTTATTTTCATACATTTTAAATTTGTTTAAATTTTTTAGATATATATTTTTTTTATTATATATTATTAAACAGTACGTTCCATACAAACACCCAGAAAGACAGATTTCTCCCATTTATTTATTTGTAAAAAAAATTAAATCTGATATTAATTTTAATTTCATGAATTTTACATTTTAAATGTTTTTTTAGATTTAAATTTACATTTTGTATTATTATTAATTAGTTTTTATATTATTTTAATATACTATTGTAATTATTTTGTCTCTCTCTGAAACAGTAAGTCCTCCACAAACATCCAGATTGATAGATTCCTCCACTTTTTTATTTAATATTATTTTAATTTCATGTATTTTAATTACAAATTTTAATTTTTAATTTTTAATCTTTTTTTTTTTTTTTTTTTTTTTTTTTTTTTTCAATTAACTTTTTTAATAATATGTTTTTTATACTATTTTGATAAACAATTGTAATTATTTTTATTTTTATTTTATTCAATACTAAACAAATAAAACTTTATTTTTCTGCAGGAATTTCACACATCTGCCTTTGAGGAGCGGATCATCCAGGAGATAGAGATCCGTATAATGAGGATTTCCTACACAGAGCTAGTGACTGAGGACGGAGAGATGATGGTGACAGTAGCAGAGCACGAGGCCGTCACGCCCGTCTTTGAAACGCCCGTGAAAAACTACAGAATCATGGAGGGAATGGGAGTCACCTTCCACTGCAAGATGGGCGGAAAGCCACTGCCAAAAGTAAGGAGCTGGAAATAGTAACCAAATAACCAAATAATCTTGATGTAAAAAATCTTCCAATCCAGATTCAAATGTCAGCCTTTCCTGGACTATATAACAGCGCTGAAGTGACCTTCATGACACCTTTTTGACTTTTAATTTTTGTATTAACACTTACCTTTAGTTCAAACAATGTCCTTAAAACCTGTAAAGTATTGTACGCTATGTTAGTTGTTTGCTTTATTTTGTCTTTTGTTTGTGTGTTCACTTTTTCAGTTGTGTGTTTGTGTTCCTTAAAAAAAAATAAAGTATTTAAAAAAAAAATAATAATGTAATTGAAATGTCATGGGAAATTTTGGGAAATTCTTGGTGGATAAAATGATCATATCTTCTCTCTAGATTGCTTGGTACAAAGACGGCCAGCGCATCAGAGCCGGCGGGCGTTACCAGATGGAGGTCCTCCAGGACGGGAGAGCCACCCTGCGTTTGCCCGTGGTGCTACCCGAAGACGAGGGCGTCTACACGGCCTTCGCTTCCAACATGATGGGCAACTCAGTCAGCTCCGGAAAGCTTTACATAGAGCCCTCTGGCACCGTGTCACCTCAGAGATTCACCCCACAGCCAGGCATGCAGAGGATCAGGTAACTATAGATTTAATTTGCTGTAATTTGAATACTTTGTAGGTCATTTTGTTTTTGTTTTTTTGGGAAATAATTTGAACACCGTTTTTGATTATTGTACCTTTCGTGCTTTTCATTTTGTTTTGTATTTTTGATATTTTTAATTTTTATTTTGATATGTCTGAAATAAATTTAGTCAATCAAAACAAGGCAAAAAAGAGGCTTCTACAATTACTACAATTTATTTTTGTTTTCAGCTCTATTTCTATAAGTTAAAGAGCTGTTTAAATTCATAAGTATGTTTTAATTAGTTTATAATCTAGTAAGCATGTGACGTGATATGGGGAAAATATAGTCCTCCTACTTTCTGGAAACCTTTGTTCAAACACTCCATTGCCAATTATGTTTAAAAAAACATGAATAAGTAAGTTTTGCATAATAGGTGATTTTAAATACTCCCCAACCAACCAAACACCTTGATACTGACTGTCTGTGCTCCGTTAGTTATTCTTCTCTTATCTTATCTTATTCAGATCCCTATCACCATTAACATAACACCTTGATACTGACACCTGTGCTCCGTTAGTTATTCTTACCTTACCTTATCTTATTCAGATCCCTATCACCATTAACATAACACCTTGATACTGACTGTCTGTGCTCCGTTAGTTATTCTTCTCTTACCTTATCTTATTCAGATCCCTATCTCCATTAACATAACACCTTGATGCTGACTGTCTGTGCTCCCTTAATTTAAATTCTATTTATATGTTCTATTGCTATTCATTCGCTTTTAAGTGTTTTATTTCTATTCATTCGCTTTTCTAATGTGTATTATGTATTCTAATCTTGCCCCTGTAAAGCACTTTGAATGGCCTTGTGTCTGAATTGTGCTATAGAAATAAACTTGTCTTGCCTATTTCAGGATTGCATATACATATTTTGCAGAATAGGTGATCTTTAATGCTCCCCTAACCAACCAAACACCTTGATACTGACTGTCTGTGCTCCGTTAGTTATTCTTCTCTTATCTTATCTTATTCAGATCCCTATCACCATTAACATAACACCTTGATACTGACTGCCTGTGGTCTTTTCTCAGATCCCAGTCCCCTCGCTCCGTGAGCCGATCTCCCGGTCGTTCGTCCAGCCGTTCCCCCGCGGTCTCCCCGGCCAGAAGACTGGACGACACAGACGAGGCTCAGCTGGAAAGACTCTACAGACCCGTGTTCGTCATGAAGCCTTCCTCCGTCAAATGCTCCGAGGGCCAAACCGCCAGATTCGACTTAAAGGTCGTCGGCAGACCCATGCCCGAGACGTACTGGTTCCTCAATGGTATGACCAGGTCTAATACATTCTAAAAACACACATTGAAACGTGTTGTCAAAATCACTTTTCGTTCGAAAATCTGTGAATATCTCCAGTACTCACTGTTAAGAAAAAAAGTGGGCCAACCGTACCTAGCAACATACCAGTTTACAGAGCCTAAAAAAAAAACTTCCTTATCTGATTTTTTTTCTCTCCTGTCCGTGGCCCTTAAACTCTTCTGTACTTTAGTATGTAGTGTACTAAAAAGAAAGAGTATGTGATTTGAAACGCAGGGAATATTTACATTACAGGTGATACTCATATTATTAGAATATCATGGGAAATGAATTGGAATTGAGGCAAGAATTCATTCAAAAGGGGCCCAAACCAAGTACTGAGTACATATGGATGATTATACTTTATAGAGGGCCGACATTTCTGTATTTATTGATTTTTATGTAATATTGAAATTTTCAGAGATTTTGAATGTGCGGTTTTCATAAGCTGTAAGCCATAATGAATACAATTATAACGAATGAAGGCTTGAAATATCTCACTTTGCATGTAATGAGTCTATATAATATATTAGTTTTCACCTTTTAAGTTGAATTACTGAAATAAATGAACTTTTGCACGATATTCTAATTATTCGAGTTTCACCTGTAGGCTATATTTTTTATTTTTTTTATTTAATAAATATTTTAATTTTTTATTTTTTTAAGGAAAGGGGTAGGATTAAATAAGTGTATACTTCTTCCTGCTCCTTTTCAGGCATATCTCAACAACACAGATAATTATTATTTTTTTTTTTGTTTTTTTTGTGAAAACATAATTTTTGTTTATTGTATTTCCATGCTTTTCATTTTGTTTTGTATGTGGATATGTCTGAAATAAACTAAATCAAATAAAAAAATATACATTCTAAATACTAAGTTAAACCACTATCATCATTCTTTTCTCAGGACAACAAGTGGTGAACGACTACACACACAAGATAGTGATCAAAGAGGACGGCATCCAGTCCCTGATCATTGTGCCCGCCATGCCCAAAGACAACGGGGAGTGGACTGTCATCGCTCAGAACCGAGCCGGACGCACCTCTGTCTCTGTCACTCTCAGTGTTGAAGGTAAGGCTGTGGTAGAATCATTCATTCATTCATTCATTCATTCATTCATTCATTCATTCATTCATTCATTCATTCATTTTGTCTTTATTTCAAACAAAAAATAAAAAAGGAAGTATGACACATCGTACAAATACACATAACACGAAGCAACAATAATTATTAAGTGTCATAAACAATATATATAAAATAAATGTGGTGTCTGTGTCCGAAAAGGAGTGGGAGCAAACCGAAGCTTATGTATTCTCCTACACCTCTTAATTATCATAATGTGCATTCAAATTATTTATATTCATACAATACTCATTTACAAAGCCTTACCGAATCTTACTCATGTATAGTAAAGTTTATCTTGTTATCCCTTGGAAGTTAATTTAATTAATATTAATTATTGAGCTGTGGAAAAGGGGTAGGATTAAATACGTTTTATAATTCTTCTTACTCCTTTTCGGGCATACCAAGGGAATATACACTATATAATATGCTTTTTACTTTTCTTATTCGTGAAACAATCAATTTTTTTTTTAAATAAATGTATTCAATTCAGTCAATTAATTATGAATACAAATCACATTTCTGATCTGACAATAGAGTAGTATTGTATCGTATCATAGATCATTTCAGTATGTGTCATTGCTGTGATGATCAACTATTCTTATAAGTGCTTTCACCAGACAACTTTTGCAGGTTAAAGGTGCTACGGGGAACTTTTAAATAATTCTGAAAAAGTCCAATTTTTCCTCTGATGATCATGAATTACATGTAACAGCAAACCAGACCATCAGTGCAAAGAATGCTATTTTTATATAGTTTTTCCGAATGCCTTTGTTATTGGTACACTCACCCAGGAACAACAGCTGGCGTGGTAAAAACACTACCGCTTTTGTCCAAAGGGGGGCTGCTAGAATTAACACAAACCGAAAGTTCCTCAAAGCACCTTTTTGAAATAAAAAATATATATCTTTTTATTAAATTGTTCTTTGTTTTCTGTATTTCTTTCCCCCGCCATGTCCAGCTCGGGAAAGCCTTGCCCGCCCTCAGTTTCTTGCCAAGCTGAAGAACATCACAGTGAAGCAGGGAACTCTGGTTGAGTTGGCCGTCAAAGCCATCGGAAACCCACTGCCCGATATCGTCTGGCTGAAAAACAGTGACATCATCTCCCCACACAAGCACCCACACATCAAGTATGTATCTGTCATTTTTATTTGGTTTTTCAGTGTTACAAAGTGCATATTTTACATTCACTTTTCTAATGTCTATTCTATACTTGATGTATTTTAATCTTGATGTTTTTCTTGCCCCCTGTAAAGCACTTTGAATGGCCTTGTGTCTGAATTGTGCTATAGAAATAAACTTGCCTTGCCTTGCCTTGCCTTTGCCTTGTGCCTATTTTCAGGATTGAAGGCACTAAGGGAGAGGCCAAATTCAAGCTCCCGTCCGCAGCCGGCTCAGACAGCGCGTGGTACACTGCCACAGCCATCAACAAAGCCGGCAGAGACACCACGCGATGCAGAGTCAACGTTGAGGTCGACTTTGCAGCTCCGCAAGCCGAGAGGAAGCTCATCATCACCAAAGGTATATGTATATGTAGATATTCAGGTGAAACTCGTATTATTAGAATATCATGGAAAATGAATTGGAATTGAGGCAAGAATTCATTCAAAAGGGGCCCAAACCAAGTACTGAGTACATATGGATGATTATACTTTATAGAGGGCCGACATTTCTGTATTTAGAATCCCTTTCTTATTGATTGTAATATTCAAATTTTCTGAGATTTTGAATTTAGGGTTTTCATAAGCTGTACACCATAATAATCAAAATTATATCAAAGAAAGGCTTGAGATATCTCACTTTGCATGTAATTAGTCTATATAATATATTAGTTTCACCTTTTAAGTTGAATTACTGAAATAAATGAACTTTTGCATGATATTCAAATTTTTCGAGTTTCACCTATATATGTAGATATAGATATATTGATTGTATATAGATATAGATATATGCATTGTATAAATATATAAAATATAAAAAATCATATTATATCAAGTTGTATATATGTATGAATTGTAAATATCAAATACTATCGCCAATTGTATAGATAGATTGTATAGAGATTATAAGGAATACAAGAAGCTAATATAATAAATATATTTTTTTTAACTATGGAAAAGGGGTAGGATTAAATAAGTTTATACTTCTTCCTACAACTTTTCAGGCATATCACATCAATATATGTAATTTGTTTTATTTTTTTCCTTTTTGTGAAGTAGTTTAAACATAATTTTTGTTTTATTGTATTTTCATGCTTTTCATTTTGTTTTTGTATTGTCTGAAATAAATTAAATTAAATTAAATTAAATTAAATTAAATTCAATTCAATTCAATTCAATTCAATTCAATTCAATTCAATTCAAAGGAACCTACAAAGCCAAGGAGATCGCCGCTCCAGAGTTGGAACCTTTGCACCAGCGCTACGGCCAGGACCAGTGGGAGGAGGGAGACCTTTACGACAAAGAGAAGCAACAGAAACCAATGTTCAAGAAGAAGCTGACCTCCATTAGAATGAAGCGCACAGGCACGGCTCACTTTGAGTGCAGACTGACTCCCATCGGTGACCCCACCATGATGGTCGAGTGGCTGCACGACGGCAAACCCCTGGCCGCTGCAAACAGGCTGCGAATGGTCAACGAGTTCGGCTACTGCAGTCTGGATTATGACGATGCCTACGCAAGAGACAGCGGCGTCGTCACATGCAGAGCGACAAACAAGTTCGGAGTGGACCAGACGTCGGCCACTCTGATAGTCAAGGATGAGAAAGGTCTGGTGGAGGAGACCCAGCTTCCTGAAGGCAGAAGGGGACAGAGGATGGAGGAGATTGAGAGGATGGCTTTCTCAGGTGGACCAGCCGGAGTGAGCACCGACGATGAATATGAAAAAACCAAACCAGAGATCGTCCTTCTGCCCGAACCGGCCCGAGTGCTGGAGGGAGAGATCGCACGTTTCCGCTGCAGAGTCACCGGTTATCCAGCTCCCAAGGTCAACTGGTACCTGAACGGACAACTCATCCGCAAGAGCAAGAGATACAAACTCACCTACGATGGAATCTACTATCTGGAGATCACTGGAATCAAGTCCTACGACTCCGGAGAGGTCAGGATCGTTGCAGACAATCCCCAAGGCACCACCGAACACACGGTCAAGCTGGAGGTCACACAGAGAGAAGACTTTAGGTCCGTACTGCGCCGCGCTCCAGAAGCTAAAGCCGCAGAAGCTGCTAAAGAACCCGGAAGAACTGGCTTCGATGTGGTGAAGGTCGATCACCCGGAAGAGACCGCAGCAGACAGGGAGGTGGTCAGGCTGCGTAAGACACAAAGAGTTGTTCACGAGCAAACCTCCGAGGAGTCAGACGAACTTAAAGGCAAGTTCAAGCGTAGGACGGAGGAAGGATTCTACGAGTCCATCTCCGCCATGGAGTCCAAGGCCAAGAAGAGGGACGACTCCTACGAAGATCTGCTGAAGAAGACCAAGGATGATCTGCTTCATCACCTGAAGATGAAAGAAGAGGAAGAGAGAAGGAGACTTGAGGAAGAGGGGAAACTCACCATCCCCACAATCAGACCGGAGAGGGTCCAGCTGTCCCCGAGCATGGAAGCTCCCAAGATCCTTGAACGCATCGCGAGCAAGACCGTCACTCCAATGGACGAGGTGCGTTTCAGGCTGAGGGTTGTGGGCAGACCAGAACCTGAAGTCCAGTGGTTCAAGAACGGAGTCCTGGTGGAGAAGACCGAGCGGATATACTGGTACTGGCCCGAGGACCATCTGTGTGAGCTGGTGATCAGAGATGTGACTGTGGAGGATTCTGCCAGCATCATGGTGAAAGCCACGAACGTCGCAGGAGAGGCATCCAGCCATGCCTTCCTCCTGGTGCAATGTAAGGCCATTTTTTTATCTATTCATATTTACAGCCGTGGAAAAAAATTAAGAGACCACTCCAAATGTTCAGTGTCTCTCGTTTTACTCTTTAGAGGCATATGTTTGAGTAGAATGAACATTTTGATTTTATAATATAAAATACTGACAACATTTCTACCAAATTCCAATAATTTTTTTGTCTTTAAGAGATTATTTCAATAAATTATGTAGAGATGAAGATTGAAGGAAAATCCAGACTGGTCTCTTAATTTTTTCCGGAGCTGTATATTACAAATATCTCAAGGGATATGCTAAATTACTTTGAGGGTTAGGGTTAGGGAATTGTGCTATATAAATAAACTTGCCTTGTCTTGCCTAAATGGTCCTCGTTTACTAATTAGTGTTTGGAAGTGTTTTTACTTGAGTAAGCATCTTAAAGGTGCAGTGTGTAATATGACATCATCAAGTAAGTTCTAGAAAGTTCTAGAATGCAACGCTCCCTGGGTAACCCCAACCCTTTCGAATAATAACAGAAGCTACAGTGGCATTCAAGGACAAGAACAATTCTAAATTTTAAACAATGCACCTGATGACATTCCAACTATGACACTTTCAAGATGGCGGCACTAGGCCTTGGTCCAAAATATGCAGAAATATGGACATATATGAGACCCTTTCTAAGAAAAAAAAAAAAAAAAAAAATGTCAGCTATTATGCACTAAATTAAATGTACTTATGGATATTATAATTACTTTCAACAAAATCTGCTAGGAAATAAAACCCAAAATTCTACACACTGCAGGTTTAATTTATTTCCAATTCTCACTTCGTATATTCTCCCCGTTTGCAGCCCAAGCAGCCATCACCTTCACACAGCGACTGGAAGACATCAGCGCCAACGAGAAGGACACAATCATGACCTTTGAGTGCGAGACCAACGAACCCTTCGTCAAAGTCAAATGGATGAAGAACAACGTCGAGATTTTCTCCGGAGACAAATACAGAATGCACTCAGACAGAAAGGTCCACTTCCTGTCTGTGCTGGTTATTGAGATGAGAGACGACGCCGACTATTCCTGTGTGACCGTAGACGATGAAAACATTAAGACCACCGCAAGGCTCCATGTAGAAGGTAAACTATCCCTGTGTTCCAAATCACATACTCTTTCCTTTTACTACACTACATACTAAAGTACAGAAGAGTTTTAGGGCCACAGACAGGAGAGCGAAAAAAAATCAGATAAGGAAGATTCTTTTTTTCATTATGTCGAGAAATGTCAAGATAAACTATCCCCTTGTTCCAAATCACATACTTTATACAATTTATTATGGTAGAAAAAAGATTTAGGATGTCCCAATACATGCATGTCAATTGTAGTATTCTGAAAATACATACGTAAATGCCCCCCTAACTCCAATAGCATTTCGCAGTATTCATCTTTATTCTTGACATTTCTCGACATAATGAAAGGTAAACTATACCTGCATTCCAAATCACATACTTTTCCTTTTTACTACACTACATACTAAAGTACAGAAGAGTTTTAGGGCCACGGGAGAGAGAAAAAAATCAGATAAGGAAGATTTTTTTTTCATTATGTCAGGAAATGTCAAGAATAAAGCCGAATACTCCAAAATGCTATTGGAGTTAGTGGGGCATTTATGTATTTTCAGCATACTACATTTGACATGCATGTATTGGGACATCCTAAATCTGTTTTCACTGGTATTTCACTGGTCTAATTAAAATAGAATAAACAAAAGAGGTTTAGGATGAAGGGTTTGTAGGATCGAGACACCGATAGTCTTATTAAGGTTGATTGGTGACAGCTAAACAATGGTTCTTCAAGGCTCCATGTAGAAGGTAAACTATATCTCTAGAATTAATTCAATCTACTGTTTTCACTGGTCTTATTAAGGGGTTTCACAATCTCGATTATAAGTTGAAAAACTATTGAAACAGTGGGGCACTTGTGGTATAGTAAATAGAGAGTCTCAGTCCTCTTCACAGCAGACCAGGGTTCGAATCCGACCCGGGTCTGGTCTCTGCATATTCACAGAAACCAGTTACTGACTTCTATATTTTAATCTATTTGTTTGTTTGTGCCTGACTGTGCACTTTTATCTGTTGATTGATTGATTCAATTTATTTCAGACATATCAAAATTAGAAAACAAAATGAAAAGCATGAAAATACTAAAAATGATGTTCAAATGATTTCACAAAAAAATAAAAATAAACTAAAATAAACAAATAACATATTGAATTGATATGCCTGAAAAGGAGTAGGAAGAAGTGGGATGAAACATTTTCTCAATTCCCTCATATGTCTTGCACATGTGAAGTTATTGACAACAAAGCTGACTTAACTTGACTTGACTATATCCACAGCCATAATAATCAAAATTATTACAAATAAAGGCTTGAAATATCTCACTTTGCATGTTATGAGTCTATTTAATATGTTATGTTCACCTTTTAAGTTGAATTACTGAAATAAATGAACTTTTGCACGATATTCTAATTTTTCGAGTTTCACCTGTACACGTTACATAGTTACATTATGCATTCTAACCCTAACCCTGCATATTTACATGCAGTCAACAGACAGACAGACAGACAGACAGACAGACAGACAGACAGACAGACAGACAGACAGACAGACAGACAGACAGACAGACAGACAGACAGACAGATAGATAGATAGATAGATAGATAGATAGATAGATAGATAGATACAGGTTATTCAGGTTGATTGGTGACTGCTAAACAATGGTTCTTGATATTTATCTATGTATATATATATATATATCCACAGGAGCTGCCCTGGAGTTCGTCAAACGCATGGAGAGCATAGAGGTTCCAGAGACGTACTCCGGAGAGTTTGATGTGGAGATGTCTCGTGAAGACGCTGAAGGCACCTGGTTCTTCGGAGAGAAAGAGCTTTCTCCCAGCAGCAAATACAACATGTCCTCTCGCCGCGGGAGGCACAGTCTGTCTGTCAAGGACGTCAGGAAAACAGACCAGGGCAAATACACCTTCGTATGTGGAGATCTGAAGACCAGCGCCTCACTCAAGATGAAATGTGAGCATCTTAACAAAGTATAAAAGTATACTGTGAACATCAGTTTGTAGGATATGTCTTTGCAGTGTAGCAGGGTTCTCAATTGGGGTGTTCTTGCAGATTTGACGAAACTCCGAATTCTAGCACATTTTTTCGATTTTTAATCAAATATATTAGCCACTGCACAGTTATATAAATATAAAAAGTTAGTAAGAAACAGTTAGGATATAAACATACATATATATCCAATAATAAAACAACAGTCAACAATATGAACAATACGAACAATTCATTGATTTTGTACATTTGAATATGAGCAACAATATAAAAATGAAAATGTTTCCAAAAAGTCCAAGTGCTTAAGTGTCGGTAGTGCAATGAACTACTACTATATGATATTGTACATATTAATATATGAATACGAACAACAGGGGCGCCTTTAGCTCAGTCGGTAAGGCGTCCCCCTCCCGGGCCGGGCCCAGCAGCAGACCCGGGTTCGATTCCCGTTCTCTGCATGTCACTCCCCTCTCTGCCCCATTTCACCTCTGTCTCTCTGCACTATCAATAAAGCATAAAAATGCCCCAAATATCTTTAAAAAAAAAATTAAAAAAATAATACGAACAACATAACATAACTTCATGAACATAACATTACTATCTTAATAACGGTGTTTTTTATTCTACCATCAGTGCGCCCAGTGACCCTGCTTCAGCCCCTGACCGACCTCACAGTGTGTGAGGGCGACATCGCTCAGCTGGAGGTCCGGTTCTCTCAGGAGAACGTTGAAGGAACCTGGATGAAGAGCGGAGTGGCCGTCACAGCCTCCGACCGCGTCCACATCGTGATAGACAAACAGATCCACAAGCTTCTTCTGGAGAACGTCAGCCGAGAAGATGCTGCCAGCTACTCCTTCGTGGTTCCCGCTCAAGAGATCTCCACCACAGGAAAACTACATGTTCAAAGTAAGGGTCACAAATGGTTTAATTGTGTGTGTGTGTGGGTAGTGTGTGGGTGTGTGTGAGTGTGAGTGTGAGTGTGAGTGTGAGTGTGAGTGTGAGTGTGAGTGTGAGTGTGAGTGTGAGTGTGAGTGTGAGTGTGAGTGTGAGCGTGAGTGTGAGTGTGAGTGTGGGTGTGGGTGTGGGTGTGGGTGTGGGTGTGTGTGGGTGTGGGTGTGTGTGGGTGGGGGTGTGTGTGTGTGTGGGGGGGGGTGGGTGGGAGGGAGGGAGGGAGTGTGTGTGTGTGAGTGTGAGTGTGAGTGTGAGTGTGGGTGTGGGTGTGGGTGTGAGTGTGAGTGTGAGTGTGAGTGTGAGTGTGAGTGTGAGTGTGAGTGTGGGTGTGGGTGTGGGTGTGGGTGTGGGTGTGGGTGTGGGTGTGGGTGTGGGTGTGGGTGTGGGTGTGTGTGTCTCAGTTCGGACATCAAACCAATATCTTAAATGATACCCAAGTATTCAGATATGTTCCTGTATTGATTGTAGCCTACAAATATACACTATAAACTCTTTAAATGCTTTGTGTGCATATATCTTAGCTGGGTGAGCGTATACCCATGACAAAGGCATTAAGAAAAACTATATAAAAATAACATTCTTTGCACTGACGGTCTCGTTTGCTGTTACATGTAATTTATGATCATCAGAGGAAAAATGAGACTGTTTCAGAAATATCTCAAAGTTCCTCGTAGCTACTTTAATATACCGAGTTACATTCCACCTCTAAAAAAGCCCCACACTGCACCTTTTTAAATATTTAACGATAATTTTTTTTTCTGTCTTTTTCTTGCAGCTATTGACATCCAGATTCCATTGAAGGACGTGTCTTCAGTTGAAGGCACCAAGGCCGTTCTGGAGGCTAAGATCTCAGCTCAGGACGTCATCTCCGTCAAATGGTTCCACAACGACAAAGTGGTGATGGCCAGCGACAGGGTTCAGATGGTGGCGAAGGGCTCCAAGCAGCGCCTTGTCTTAACCAGATCCCACGCCTCCGACGAGGGACGCTACAAACTGGTGGTCGGCAAAGTGGATACCAGCTGCACCCTGAGTGTTGAGAGTAAGATTTGATTTGATTTGATTTTAGCTGCTACTTTATTATGCTTATATTCCACTACAATTCAGTTGTAAATAATAATTTCCAACTGAAATAAATAAAGAATAGTTTAAATGCAAGTAATCAACTGGGATAGTTTCACAATGATATCTATGAATACATTTTCCCCCTTTACACCTACAGTGTCTCACCTAAATTATAGTTCCATATTCTTCTTCTTCTTCTTTTTTTTTTTTTTTTTTTTAAGATTTGTTTTTATTGACAGATGTTCAAATTACATTTCAAACAATGTGTAAAGATCCATTCCTGCATTTGGAAACATTTATAAAATTGTGAAAGTACAAAAATAAATTATATCTCAGTGTCGCCAAAGGAAACGGGTTAATAATCAGCAAGATGAGTATTTGGATGCACTCATATATGTGTATAAATTCACGAATAGATTAGAAAATTATAGTTCCGTGGGGCGCTCCGGTGGGGTAGTGGATAGAGCGCGTACCATATTGGCTCCGGCCTTCGTTGCAGTGGTCGCGGGTTCGAGTCCGACCCGTGGACCTTTACTGCAGGTCATCCCCCCCCCCCCCCCCCTCTCTCTCTCTCTCTCTCTCTGTCTCTCTGTCTCCCCATTTCAACTCTGTACTGTCTAATAAACATGGACGTCGATTTGGCTAAACAAGTGGGGGGGACAAACAGGCAAGCTGGAGTGCATTTTCAAAAGTGGGGGGGACAATGAGGAAACATCTTTTTTTCTCTTTAGTGCAGGTAATGAACGGTTCTGAAAGACGGCATACCCGCTCACTAATGAATAAAATGTATACAAAACACTGATGTCTGACAGGCATTTTGACCGTGCTCAAATCGAGCCGAAGCACGGCTGGACTGTCACACAACAATATTACTCCGCCTCGGTCTCCATGGCAACCTAGCTAGTAGCATACATCAGGTCGGTACTACTAGCTAGGTTGCCATGGAGACCGAGGCGGAGTAATATTGTTGTGACACATACTTTATCCCGCTTATTACATGGCTACTACAAAAAAGCAGCAATTAATTTTAGCAACATGTTGTTTTTATTGTTTTAACAGCCAAAAACAGTCCGCTACACGGTCGGAACTCACTCAGTAGCAACGGTTACTATGTCAAGCTGCGGCCAACCTAGAAGAGTTTAACAAAAAACAACTCGTTTCCCCAGCAACCCTGAGACCTTGTCTAACAACTGGAATAGTCATTGCAAACCCACTAGGTTCTTATGTAATGAAAACGTAGTTTAATACACCAGTAAATAGGAACGACCAAGGATACGACCTAGTAACGGGGGAATAGTCTGCTCGCCCCGCTAGACTGTCTGCTTCAGCTGACCGGAGGCTCCGGCTCAGCTGTTAGCTAGAGCTACTGTTTTGCTAACACAACTCAAGACTCGCACACTGTACAAATAATAATTGTAATCGGCCAATATGTTTAACAAGAGCTCCATCTAGCTAACAAGCATCATCCCCCAACATAAATAACACAATTCACGAAGAAAATGACTGCGGAACAGTTACATTGCAGGCTGCAGCCTGAAGTTACTGTCTAACTGTCAATATGCGGCCAAAGTAGCCTACTCACGTCGTGTTGACTGGAGTCCTGTCGGACATTAACCATGACTCCTGTGTTCCCTGCTCTCCTGATACATGCAAAGTCATGTTGAAAAAGTATTCCATTGTTTTCTGAACGAGTAGTAGCCCTGTTTGTGGACGTCTATCCATCAAAACTGTGACGTAGGTCCTTAGCAACGGCCCTTGACAGCGGTCTGTCTTGCTGGAAATAACAGACCTGTAGAATGCTGTGATTTACATAGGATTCTCAAAGTGCCATGTAATAATTCTTGATAAACAACATCGTCAGTATCCATGTGCCGCGACACAAGCTGCTGTTAGTGTCCGCTACATTTACAGTCATTAGTGGGCATAGAGGATGGTAATCCCTACAGTTTACACTTCACAACGGGACACTCGCCGTTGTCTCTCTGCTGCTGATTGAAATGCATCAGTCTTCTCTGGTGTGCAAACTAGCGGAGACTTCGGAGCATGTTCACTGTTTTGTCGTTGGTATCCACTGCTGTTGTGCTATTTAAAAAAAGTTTACGGTCTAAGCCTACTAGTGCCGAAACAAGGATAGGCGGCGGCCAATCACGGTCGCGCGCGCGCGCACAGAGAGAGGGAGAGAGAGAGAGAGACCTTGACGCTGTGTTTTAATACGGCTGGACGCACTCCATGTCCGGCTTAAAAAGTGGGGGGTACAAAATGAGTCTTGACGAAAAGTGGGGGGTACATGTACCCCCCATCCCCCCCGTAATCGACGTCTATGCTAATAAAGCTTGAAAATGACAAAAAATAATCTTAAAAAAAATAAAAAATTATAGTTCCAAGTTCTAACCACGTCTTTGTTCCTACAGAGGTTTCCATCGTAAAGCACATGGAGGACAAAGTTTGCTCCGAGTCGCAGAACGTGACATTCAACGTGGAAGTGTCCCACGCCGGGATCGACCCACTGTGGACCTTCAGGGACCAGCAGCTCAAACCTGGACCCAAATACAAGATGGAGTCCAAAGGAAAGGCTCATTCTCTGACTGTTATAGACGCCATGAAGGACGAGGAGGGACAATACATGTTCCACGCTGGGGAGAAGACTTCCAGCGCAAAACTCACAGTCTCAGGTACATCTAAAACCTATTCTACAGCTCTGGAAAAAAATCAAGAGACCGCTCCAAATGTTCAGTGTCCCTTGTTTTACTATTTATAGGCATATGTTTGAGTAGAATGAACATTTTGGTTTTATAATATAAACGACTGACAACATTTCTACCAAGTTCCAATAAATTTTTTGTCATTAAACAGCATTTTCAATAAGTAATGTAGAGATGAAGATTTAAGAAACATCCAGACTGGTCTCTTAATTTTTTCCGGAGCTGTATTTTATATTGAACTAAATTATCAAGGTTCAAAGTTGTCTTTATTTTCCACAAAATGTACATTATTCTTCCACCACCAACATCTGGAGACACATGAAACAAACCTAGAAAGCGAGAGGAGCTAGCTAACAATATTAAACGATTAAGTCAACAACCAAGCATATACTAACAATAAACTATGTATAGGTCTGCAATATGCCAATGTCTAGATATAACCATTTCGCTGGTTGTTTTTAATGTTTTAACAACAAGTCCAGTGAGGGTCCTTAGGGAAGACCCTTAATCCTAACTGCATTCCAGTTGTAAGTCGAAAAAGTTAATGCGATTTAAAACATACATACTTTCTCGAGCAGTCCCTTCCCATAGGAGGCTGATTAGAGTCATATCATCGGCATATTTCACTTCCCTAAAGTTAGAATTAATTGGTGAAAGTGGAAAATGGTTCCTATTTTTAAACATTTTCAATAAATTACACCTGGTCTGAGATATACAGCCGCGGAAAAAATTAAGAGACCAGTCTGGATTTTTCCTCTAATCTTCATCTCTACATTACTTAATGGAAATGCTCTAAATGACAATATTTTTATGTGAATTTGGTAGAAATGTTGTCAGTAGTTTATATTATAAAACCAAAATGGTAATAATAAATAGTAAAACAAGAGACACTGAACATTGGAGTGGTCTCTTAATTTTCTCTTGCCCCATAAATATGAACCAAACATTTCTCCTGTCTTGCCACTAGGTGGAGCCATCACGCGCCCACTGAAGGACGTCACAGTCGCCGAATCTCAGACCGCAGAGTTTGAGTGTGAAGTCGCGAACGCCAAAGCCGATGGAAAGTGGATGAAAGAAGGAAAACCTGTGGAGTTTAACGATAATGTGGTCAGTGAAGTGAAGGGAGCAGTGAGGCGTCTCGTCATAGTCATCACCAGACCTCAGGATGTGGGAGAATACACCTACCAGGTGGCCAGCTCCAAGACTACTGCCAACCTCAGAGTGGAGGGTAAGGAGCTCATTATTTTTTTTTAAAGATTTGTTTTTATTGACATATGCTCAAAGTACAGTGCAATTACACTCCAAACAATGTGTCAAGTTCCATTCCTGCATTTGGAAACATTTACAAACTTTTGAAAGTACAAAAATACTTAGCAAAAATAAATTATATCTCAGTATTGACTAAGGAAACAGGGTAATTGTGTTAGTGTCCTCAGCCTGGATTCTTTAGCCCAGATTCTCAATACCTTTTGTCCTTTTGTATTTCCATCTCCAGCGGTGAAAATCAAGAAAACCATGAGGAACCAGACGGTGACAGAGACTCAAGAGGCTGTGTTCAGTCTGGAACTCACACACATCGACGTTAAAGGTAAAAAACTGATCAAGTTTAAAAGAAATATTCTGATATATGAAATGTGAAATACAAACTAATTGTAAGTATAATGTATGCTACATTTTATTTAACTAAAATCAACTTTCTTGTTTATGTTTTTTATTTTTTTTTATTTTTTTTAACTTATGCAATGTTGTGTATCTATGTGATCGCAATAATTAAACTAAACTACTTACTTACAGGTTCTCAATGGATCAAAAACGGAGTGGACCTTAAGAACGGCGATAAGTATGAGATCACCTCCGACGGGATGATCCACACACTCAAGGTTAAGAACTGCACCACCGTGGATGAGTCGGTTTACTCCTTCAAGCTGGGCAAACTGTCTGCAAACGCCAGACTCAACGTAGAGAGTGAGTATCTCTTCAATCCAATCAAATAGCCTTTATTGAATGAATGCTTTGTTCCGGACTCAAAGTTCCATATAAAAGACAATACAAACAGGTCATTAATTCACCCTCATTGTAAAGTGTTACCATATGTTTATGCCTGCTGTTTATGTCTCACATTAAAACTAAAAAACCTTCCGTTACTGAAAAGCATATCGACACTTACCAATAAAGCCTATCTATCTATGATGTAAATGTTCTACAAATGTCATTACTTGTTTTTTTTTTGGGGGGGGGGGGGGGTTTCCTCTTAAATTCACTTTTCTAATATGTATTATTAATTGCTTGATGTATTTTAATCTTGATGTATTTTGTGATCCTGTAAAGCACTTTGAGTGGCCTGAATTGTGTCTGAATTGTGCTATAGAAATAAACGTGCCTTGCTTTTGCCTATGCTATGTTTCCACAGCCATTAAAATCATTAAGAAGACAAAGGATGTGACGTCACTGCTGGATGGCACCGCCTCCTTCGAGATGAGCCTGTCACATGACAACATCCCGGTGCGCTGGATGTTCAAAGGCTCAGAGCTCAAGTCCAACGAGAAGGTTAAGATCCTGACCGAGAGGAAAGCTCACAAACTCATCCTTCAAAATGTCGACAGCAGCAACGCAGGAGAATACACCGCTGTGGTGGGACACCTGCAGTGCAGCGCCACACTCACTGTGGAGGGTATGTACAACACTAATGATAATAATGTATCTCCTTTGTATACTGTATGATGTGTTATATGGACCTGTGTCTGCAATAAAGCTTTTATCTTTTTTTGATTTTTTTTTTTTTTTTTAACCTTTATTTTTCCAGAATAAAACATTAAGAACAGTTTCTTATATTTTTATAATAATAAGAGTCTATGATAATAATAATAAAGTTTATCATTTGTAGAAAGTATTTATAGTTACACAATCATTTAATCAGTGCCACACTCACCGTGGAGGGTACGCACACCACCAATAATAATAATGTATTTTCGTATCTCCTTTTTATACTGTATGAAAGCTTTGATTTTTTATTTTTTTAACCTTTATTTTTCCAGAATAAAATTAAGAACAGTTTTTTTATCTTTCTATAATAATAAATAAAAATATATATATTTTACATGAGAATATGTACTATTCTCATGTAAAATATATATATTTTGGAAAACTTGGTTGACTTGAATATTTTTGATATTAATTCAAATTAATTCTTATAATTAATGTTAACTCTTCTCATTTCTTCTAGTCTCTAATTGTATATTCCTTGTGTCCGTCTTTTTTTTCAGTTCTCCAAATAATTTTTTCATTATGTTTATTTACTAATATGTTTTTTGAAATTCTATTATTTGATGTTTATTATTATTTATTTATTTATCTTTTCTTTATAATTGAGAATTTAGATTTATAATATTTTCCAGTCTATTTATTACATTTTTAATTTAATTTAATTTTCTTGTGTCCGTCTCTTTGACAGCTCTGCGTGTGACCAAACCCTTGAAGAGTGTGGTTCTCCCAGAGACCCACATTGCCACGTTTGAGTGTGAGGTTTCTCACTTCAACGTCCCGGCCACATGGCTGAAAGACGGCGTGGAGATCGAGATGAGCGATAAGTTCCGTATCGTAGTTCAGGGGAAACTTCACCAGCTGAAGATCATGAACACAAGCAGAGAAGATTCAGCAGAATACACTTTCGTCTGTGGCAACGACCGCGTGTCCGCCACTCTCACCGTTAGCCGTAAGTCGCACGCACGCACGCACAGACAGACAGACAGACAGACAGACAGACAGACAGACAGACAGACAGACACTCACTCACTCACTCACTCACTCACTCACTCACTCACTCACTCACTCACATACACCACACACACAACCAATTGTGGTTGTACTTTGAACTATCTTCAGAGCCAAATTAAAAATATTTTAACTTTGAATTAAACTTTCTGTACATGTTTCATATTTGTATATTTGACCCTATCTGCTTTCCCTGTGTTCTCCAGCTGTCATGATCACTTCCATGCTGAAGGATTTGAACGCTCAGGAACGTGACACCATCACCTTTGAAGTCACCGTAAACTACGAGAACGTCACTTACAAATGGCTGAAGAACGGTGTTGAAGTGAAGTCTTCGGACAGGTGCCAGGTCCGCAGCAAACAGCAAACTCACTCTCTCACCATCAGAAACGTGCACTTTGGGGACGGAGGAGAATACCAGTTTGTAGCTGGCTCTGCTGCCTCCACCGCAAACCTGTTTGTGGAAGGTAAGGCTTGAAAAACACACAAATATATATTTTTTGTAATTCAAGTTTTTTTTATTTAATTTTCGCTTTGGTGTATGACAGTACAATGTTACACATACAGAGACATTTGGTATTACGGTACAAATTAAGTCTTTGCCATAAAATAAATACAAATAAAAATAAACACACAAAGTTTCTTAAATTAAAAAGTTGGGCTGACAATTACATAAGTACAGATTTGAAGAGCTTTCACTTGAGTATTTCCATTTTAGGCTACCTAATAGGCTACTTCTCTTACACCAAATTGTCATTGACATTTTTACAACATATTAGTTTCCAAAGTTTTTTCTGAACAGATTTTGGATAAAGCCCTTTTTCATTTTATACAGCACATCAAAAAAATACTATGTTCTTGTCTTAAAAATGCATTTTCAGCGTGTTTTTTAAGATAATGTCATAAATCAGACAATGAACTACATATGAAAAGGCTTAAACAGACAAGGTTTTTCCAAATGAACACCTAAATGTAAATTTTGGACCTTATTCTTTATAAAGAAGAACTGTTAAATTGGCGGCTGTGGCTAAGCAGGTCGGGCAGTCGTCCGCTCAAGTGCAGGGTCGGTGGTTCGATCCCCCGTTTCCCCGCCACATGTCCAAGTGTCCCTGGGCAAAGAGACACTGAATCCTAAATGTCTCCTGATAGTTAGCTTGCACCCTGCGTGGTAGCTGCTGCTGCTATCGGTGTATGTAATGTGTGTGTGAATGGGAACAGGTCTCCCTTGAAAAAGAGTCTCCGGTCTCAATGGGATTTACCTGAATGAATAAAAGGTTAAGCGTATATTTAAAAAGTTGCTTTCGGTTTGTTTTTCCAGCTCGTCTGATCGAATTCACCAAGAAAATCAAAGACATAAAGATCACAGAGAAGAAGAAAGCCATCTTTGAATGTGAAGTTTCTGAGCCGAACATTCAGGTGATCTGGATGAAGGATGGCCAGGAGCTGGACACGTCTGAGGAAAGGTAAGTACTTCTCCTCTATTCTAGTGTGTGTGTGTGGGGGTGGGGGTGGGTGTGTGTGTGTGTGTGTGTGTGTGTGTGTGTGTGTGTGTGTGTGTGTGTGTGTGTATGTGGTGCCTGGATACCAGTTTAAAAATAAATAAATAAATAAAAGCAAGTGTTACAGTTTATTTTCATTTGAGGTTTTCATTGTGTGTACATATTACTTTATTGTAACTGTGTCCACTTGTTTCAGTATTTTATTTTATTGTTTGTTATTGCTAATTTTTTCATTTTCTTTTACTTGTTCGAAATAAGAACATTTTCAATTCAGTTCAAATTCCTGTGTTGTGTTGACAGATTCATAAAAAAAATAAAAATGTACCTGTAGTAGCAATATAAAGTTGTATAGTTATTATCAATGCGCACTACCACTTTGTTCCAAAGGGGGGCGCTAAAATCAACCACTTGTTTAAGTTCCTACGAGTGTTTGTTTGTCAGTATTGTTGTTGCCTTTATTGATGTGATTTGGATTGTTTTCTCCCTGTGGTGTGATGACAGGTTCATGGTGACAGCTGAGAAGTTCAGTCACCGCCTCATGGTGCAGACGGTGCGTATGTCTGACGCGGGAAAGTATTCTGTCGTTGCCGGGTCCAGCGTCTCCAAGGCAACACTCACCGTGGAGGGACGGGACATCCGCATCTCAGAGCCTGCAGAGCGAGAAATCACGGTGAGACGGACATTTTTTTTTTATTTTTATTTAATTTTTTTAACAAGTTAACTTTTTTGAAACTCTTTGAAAATCTAATTTGTCCTATGATGACCATAAACCTGTAACATAAATACATAGTTATATGGTTATTATTAATGCACAGTGCCGCTTTGGTCCTAAAATCAACCACTTCTTAAGGTTCCTACTGGCTACTTTAAATCACTATAAATAAATAAATAAATAAATACATCACAGTCAATTAAATTTAAGTGGAAGGGTTATTGTGGACGAAATGCCAGTGAAAAAATGAAATAAAATTACTTTTTTAAATTGAAAATCTCACAAAGTACACCATTAAAAAGAAGTTGAATCCATTGTTACGTTAAAAATGTTCAGAGGAACTTTCAGTTTTTGTTCATTCTAGCGCCCCCCTTTGGTCAAAAGCGGTAGGGATTTTACTACGCCAGCTGTTGTTCCTGGGTGAACGTAGCCATGACAAAACTATATAAAAATAGCATTATTTGCACTGATTGTCTCGTTTGTTGTTACATGTCATTTATGATCATCAGAGGAAAAATGAGACTGTTTCAGAAATATTTAAAAGTTCCTCCTAGCACCTTTAAAGGAATCATATTTACCCATATGGAAGGTAAATTAGTGACCACCAAGAAATGTTGTTTCTACTCCTTTAAAGTAAGAGATTATGTGAAGATTAATGATGATCTCAACATGTCTAATCTTCCTTGTGGCACCTTTTTAATGATACATTCTTGCTCCTTTTCTCTGGCAGGTCCTGGAGAAGCACAGAGCAACCTTTGAGTTTGAGGTGAACGAGGATGATGTAGAAGGTCGCTGGTTGAGGAACGGAGTCGAGATTCAGTTCTCAGTCGAGGAACGTTTCAACTACGTGGCCATCCGAAAGCTGCACCGTCTCACCATCTCTGAAAGCTTCCGCAGTGACGCAGGAGAATACACCTTCATCGCAGGCAAAAACAGGAGCACCATGCACCTCCGAGTCAATAGTGAGTCGGACGGGAAGATGGACTGATGGAATTAACCCAGATTTAATATATTAAAGGCTCTCTTCTGCTGTTTCTACTGTCTCAACACGTTTTCATTTAATTGCATGATGGGGGCTGTGGCTACTAATCGATTTACTAACCGTTTAAACAAAAAATTAAAAAACGCAAAATTTGAGTTTTCAGTCAAGATTTTAATTTAAAATGTACGGTATGTAGTTTTATATATTAATGCAATTTTAAATTAAAGGTGGAGTCAGGGATTCTGGAGAATGATTGTTGTTAAAATCACTTTTTGTATAAAATCAGTGAATATCTCTGTAAACTGGTACGTAAACAAAGGGGCCCACCGTAGCTAGCAACATAGCCTACCAGTTTACAAAGCCTAAGCTGTGTATTAACTCTGGATTTTTTTTTTCAGAGAACACATAGTACGGACAGGTAGCAGATCATAAGGAGATATTCACTGATTTTGACCAAAAAGAGATTTTGACAACAAGCGTTCTCCAGAATCACTGACTACAACTTTTAAGTCTTAAAGAATCAAATCAAACTGAATTGAATGGAATCTGGAAATCAGTCCTCAAGGCATTTCTGTTGAGAAGTAGAAGTGGTTCATCAAAATCTGAAGAAAATTTTGAATAATGTGAAGCTGAAGTTTTGACCATTCACCGTTATGTTCTACAAAATCCAAACAGATTGAAAATGTTTAAAAAAAAATTGATTTATGAAAAGCAAAAATCGTAATTTTTTATTTAATTCTTATAAAAAATGCCTTTCTGTAACATAATTATTTGAATATTCGTTAGTTCTCAATAAACGGCGATACCAACCAAGAGCAGAGTGCAGGCTTTTCTTTTTTATTATTATTTTAATTTTATTATTGTATTATTATTTAAATATTATTTTTTATATATTCATGGACTTACAACCACTTACACATTTCTTGATTGATCAACTCATGGTTTGTCTGAAAATAGTGAAAAAAATCATCTTCAAATTACATCTTCAAAAATTTTTTTTTTTTCGTGGACAGTCCCCATGGCTAATATAGGATTCAATTTCCAGGTTTAGTCCTTGGCAAAATGTCACCCCTAAAATAACATAGTTAAAACAAAATAAAATAAATTACATCACATCACATCACATTTTGACAAACAGCAAGCCTAAACAACATTGAGAAAGACACACAAACTTATCGCACACCATAGGAGCGATACGTTTGTGTATGTGGGAAAAAAGCACATAAAGTCAAACAATGGTAGTTTTGATGACCAAAGTCTAAAATTATTTTCTGAATGCTTTAGATTGCAATGCTCAAAGTGGAAAATAGTTACATAGTTGAAACATCGCCATCTGCTGGTCAACACTTGGTATTGCACTTAGTGAAGGATTTAAAGGTGGACTCAGCGATTCTGGAGAGATTTGAATGTCTCCTACAATCTGCTACTTGTCCGTACTGTGTGTGCGCTGAAAAAAAAAACTGCTGTAAGTGATAATAATAATATTTAGATAAAAGTGATTTTGAAGACAAGCAATCTCCAGAATTGCTGGTTCCACCTTTAAGTCTGTGGGAAAGAAGAAATGCTCGGTAAGAATACAATTTTGTATTTTGCTCAAATCCTGGTTTTATTATGAAATCTCTCCACTTTGAAACAGATTTGCTTTTAACCATTGAGGCAGAATTTATCTGTGCACATATATATATATATTATGTAGCGTATATGTGTGGGTGTATGTAGAATTAACCTTTTAATTAATATGCAATAGATGTCATAACATGATTATTATTAAGTGTGGAGAAGAGGTAGTATTAAATAAGTATATTCTTACTTCTCTTTTTCGGACATGTTAAATTGGTCAAGATTTAAGATGGTCAAAATTCAATTAAGTATTTTAATTTCAATAAACTTTCAATTAAGTAATCTTAAAAAATTATTAATTTATCATATTAATTTCTTATATTTCAGTTTTTTTCACATGTTGGAAATAAACTAAACCAAACTAAATCTAGACACATTTAGTGAATTAACAAGGCGATAAATATCCTTCTGCTTTCATCGGTTGATACTGTATACAATTTGAGCCGATAGTTCACAGAATGGGACTTTTTTTTTTTTTTTTTTATGAACTAGTGGCGCAAATACAAATCCATCTAAAGAAAATTTAATATCATGAAAAGTCCATTCAGAAGGGAATCTTCCATATACAGCCCCGGAAACAAAATTAAGAGACAAGTCTGGATTTTTCTTAAATCTTTATCTCTACATTACTTATCGAAAATGCTCGAAATTACAATATTTTCATTGTGAATTTGGTAGAAATGTTGTCAGCATTTTATATTATAAAATCAAAATGTTAATTTTACTCAAACATATGCCTCTAAAGAGTAAAAACAAGAGAGACACTGAACATTTGGAGTGGTCTCTTAATTTTTTTTCCGGAGCTGTATTCTAGATTCATCATTAAACAGTATCTAACCAATTAATTAATTCACACACTAAACAAAAAAAAATAAGAAAGAAAAGTCCTATCAACCTGTGAACACGAGCTCACAGCAGCTGATTATATTTCCTGTCTTGTTCAGTCCCGGAGCCTCCTCAGATCCTTCGCCACATGGAGCCGCAGTCGGTGGAGGCCGGCAAACCCGCACGCTTCTCTGTGCAGGTGAGTGGCGTGCACCCAAATAGTTTATATTTTTTAATTTAAAGTTTTTAACCTTTATTTATACAGGTAAATCCCATTGAGACCAGAGACTCATTTTGAAAGGGAGACCTGTTCCCATTCCCACGTTACCATTCACACACACATTCATACACCGATAGCAGCAGGCTAACTATGGACATTCACACGAGGCAAGGTGGGTGAAGTGTCTTGCCCAAGGAAGGACACAACAACCATGACACAGGTGGCAGGGCGGGGATCGAACCTCCAACCCTTCGATCATAGGCCGACCCGCTCTACCACCTGAGCCACGGTCGCCCATTTATACATTTATATTTGTATGTGCATTCATTTTGGCTTTGCTCTATTGTCTAGAATTTCTGGCAAAATCGTTGGGGATTTTATCATTGACATTTTGTATAAAGTTATATACAATTTACTTTTGAGAAATGGTTGTGATTTTATTTTGCCATTTGCTCTATTCCTTAGTCCTTCATTTTAAACTGTTTTAAATATCATGTCTTCTAGAGCTATGCGCATTTTACTGTCTGTGTCTAGTTTTGTGTTAAGCGCTGGATGATGCCAAGTCAAATTCCTCTGTGTGTCCATTGAAGCATTTGGCGAATTAAAGCAATTCTGATTCAGAATCTCCATTGTGAAAGAATTTCTGGCAAAATCTTTGTCGAAAGATTTTTATTTTACTTTGGAGAATTTTTTTAAAAGATAAACTTAAAAGATAAACAGAGTAAATATTCTTTGTACTTGATGAATCTGATTGTTATAAATCAGCATTATCAACGTTCACAGATGTCACTTCATAGGAAAGAAACTGTTTAATTATTAAAAAAAAAACCTTTACTCAACTCAAAATCCTCCAAAACAAAAAGTAATTAAAACCAAAGACGTATTCTATAAATGCATTTGACACATGAATCATTTTGTTAATATAGAAGAAGTAAGGGGGAAAAGACTCCTTTTTAGAGGGGGTGTCGACAGAGCAGGTTCAAGCTTAGTGTCACAGGTTGCATGCCCCCTCCTAGAACAACCTATGATCACTAACGATGGCAAAATGTTCCTAACCATCTCCAGGTCAGCGGCATCCCCATGCCCGCCGTCTCCTGGTATAAGAACTCTCAGGCTCTGTCCCCGGGATTCAAGTGCAAGTTCCTTCGCGATGGAAACGAACATTCGCTGCTTCTGATCGAGGTTTTCCCAGAAGACGCCGCGACGTATCACTGTGAAGCGAAGAACGACTATGGAAACGCAACCAGCACCGCAACACTCAACGTGGAAGGTAAGATATCAATCAATCAATCAATCAATCAATCAATCAATCAATCAATCAATCAATCAATCAATCAATCAATCAATCAATCAATCAATCAATATTTATTTCTGTAGCACTTTTCATACAAGCAAATGTAACACAAAGTGCTTAATACACTTTTACTTATTACAAGTGAGAAACACCTTGTATTGCTTTTTTAATTTTTTTTATTACTTTTGAAGAGACATTTTTTCCAGGTGCTCAAACGGCAAATGTTCCAAACCATCTCCAGGATGTGTGTAGATCATATGTCTGTTTCTATGAGTGTATATTTCTTATAGATAGATAGATAGATAGATAGATAGATAGATAGATAGATAGATAGATAGATAGATAGATAGATAGATAGATAGATAGATAGATAATATAATATATAAATAAACTTGCCTTGCCTTGTGTGTTGTAGTGTCCGAGATGGTTTCTCCAGACTCCGGAGCTACTGTTGCTCCTCCGGTCGTGATCTCAGCGATCTCCAGCACCTCAGCCACAGAGGGAGAGTCAGCCAGGTTCCAATGCAGAGTCCGCGGAGACGGTAGGAAAAGAACACCCTTACTTTTATTTAATTTGATTTGATTAAAATGTATTTTGAACATGTAAAAGAAAACAGAAATTATCATACAGAAAATAATGATTTTACACAAAATAGAAAGCATAATTACAGACATGAATGACAAACACTTGATGATTTTAACAACATGTTGGAAAAGGAGTGGGAAGAAGTTTGCACTTATTTACTCCCACCCCTTCTGCTTAAAGGCCTACTTCACCGGTGGGAATATGAAGGTGTATTGAACTCTGAGATCCTATTTAGTATAAATGTGCAAAAAAAAAATCGGATCATCGTAGCCTGAGAAAAGGCAGAAAGAGTGTTTTATGGTCTCACTGTCTAACCCTACAGTTTCCTTCTTGTGACATCACAGTAAGGGTTAGGATTAACAGGACAGCTGGGCCAAGGGAAGACTAAGGGAAGACTGAGGGAAGAAAAACCTCATTCATTATATTATAATAGTTATTTTATAATGAACAGTGGTGAAGAGTGGCAGCAATTAAAAGGAAATGGGTGAAAGTACAATATAGCCTAATTAAAACAGTTACAGGTAGAGTTTGGCAGATTTAAGATAGTTTGTTTAAATTGGTTAAAGGATATGAAGGTATTTAGTTTAAACATTTAATTAAAAAGCTTTAGAGCGATAAGTTGATGTTCTTGTCTCTGTGTCCATCTCCATCCAGACGTGAGGATCAGCTGGTTCCATAAGGAGAAGGAGATCAAGCAGTCGGACTTCTTCCGGATGTCTCAGTTTGACGACAGCTGTCAGTTGGAGATCTCCAGAGTTTACCCCGAGGACGAGGGAGAGTACACCTGCGTCGCCACCAACAACGCCGGCAAAGCTTTCTGCTCTGCCACACTCACTATGGACGGTAAGAATGTTTTTTTTTTTAATTATTATTATTTAGAAGATAAGATTCTTTACTTTTTAATTATTATTTTCTTTAAATGCAAACATGACAAGATTTTTTTTGCGTTTAAAAATAAATAATACAATTCACAAGACAAGCATTACATAACACACATATACATACAAACGTGCATGAAAGTACATCAGCAACGCATCACAATGGACGGTAAGAATTTTTACCTTTATTTTTCTTCTTTCTTTTGTTTAATACAATTCAGATGACAAACACAACACAACACAACATACATATACTGTACATACAAACATACATAACAGTACATAATCTTTACAATTACTTAAAGGTGCTCCGAGGAACTTTCTTATGAACAATAAGAATTAACAAAAATAATTGTTCACACAGCCATGGAGGAAACTATTAACATCTTTCCAGCACTAACATGAAACTTTAAATCACCCAGAATGTGCTGATTGGGGTTAAACACAAATGAGAGAAATTCAGATAAAAAGTCAATGCACCATGCTTCCTTTCAGGGCAAACACAAACCGTGGACAGCCCTGCTTCGCCTCCGTGGCACATCTCCAGTGTAAAGAAACCCGCCATTGGCCAAAAGCCTGTTTTCATCCAGCCAATCACGAGCTGCACAGTGCCACACGGGGAGGTTGCCCGCTTTCACGCGTGTGTGTCGGGCATGCCCAAGCCGGAGATAGCCTGGTTCCACAAAGGGAAGCCCGTTAAGCCCACTAAGAACGTGGTGTTTAGCTTCGATGAGGTTTCCAACACGGCCATGCTGCTGATAGTGGATGCTTTCTCTGAGCATGCGGGACAGTACACATGCAAAGCCGCCAATAATGCCGGAGAGGCAAAATGCTCCGCTACGCTCACCATCACCAACGAAGAAGAAGGTAACTCCGGGACCGGTCGGATGCCGCCACATTCCCCCTCTCTGAAACTTCACTCTGAAATAAACCTTTTTCTGTTCCCGAACGATTAATTCACCCTCCTTCAGTTCCTTGTCGACGTCTTCTAAAAAAAAAAACACCTCATGGGATGTCCCTAACCAATCTGCAAAGTTAATATCAGATAGGATATTTATTTACCTTCATTCAACCTCAGTAAGATACATTTAAAAAAACAAATCTATAGCAATAATGGACAGCAATAGAGACGAGTTACAAACAACTTAAAGGTGCAGTGTGCAAAATGTATTGTCATTTTTCAGAACAGAAAATGAAAGTAATGGAATATAATATTACATTTTTTATTATATTTCAGATAGTGTTTAAACTCTTGAAAATAGTATTTTTTTTTTACATAGGAGCAACGGACAAACTTAATTGCCTGATAAATTGTAATATTAGCACTTTCTGTGCAGAGTTGCACAGAAAGTGATCAGGAATAATGCCATCATGTCAAAGAACCTTTAGAACCTTCAAAATAACCTAAAATATAAAATCCTGGATTAAAAACCTTCGGGACATCCCTCAGCCTGGTCTAGACTAGACTAACCTCACGGCTCCAGAAAGACGAGACACTTCTGTGATGAATGCAGCACTTTGTTTGAAGCCTTCCCTCCATCCCTCACACTCAGGACCAAATCCATCTCTCCATCTCTCCATCCCTCCTTCACCCTCCTTTTCCCACACCGGAGAACTCTGGAAAATGCATGAAACTCCCATGTGTAGCGTCTGTTTTTACCTCCATTCTCAAGGACACTTCAACCCTTCCATGTCTGATTCTGTCTGATTCTGTGTTGTGTAAAGTCTGAATACCTTTCTTTCTTTCCTTTTGACACTGTTTGTTTCCCACTTTATTCTCACAGATTAGTTTTTTTCACTTCACACTCTGCAAAGTCTCTCAAAATATACAGATCCAAAAAAAAAGTTGCATCGAAACAAATAGGGCTCAAATATATTTGCCTTTTGCATTTGGAGGAACTTTTACAACTATTATTTGGTCTGAAGCGCTTTGTTTCAACAAATCATGAAATAACAAACTTGTTGTATCAAGCTGTTTTAAAATGATAATTTGGATAACTCTACTCTTATCTAAGGAGTTCATGTATTCAAGTTTTGCTAAATTTAACATTTTGGGGGGGTGCTTCTGGTGTAGTGGTTAGAGCGCCCGCCCCATAGAGGCTCAGTCCTCAGAATCCGGCCCATGGTCGTTCTCTGCATGTCATTCTCTTTCCCATTTCATCTCTGTCTCGGCAAACTGTCGAATAAAGCATACAAATTCCCAAAAATAATCTAAAAAAAAAAGAAATAAACATTTTGCGATGATGGGGATAATTGTTGATAAACCCTATTTGAATCCAAACGCAAAAGGTAAATGTATTTGAGTTTGAGAGAATGAATATGTTACGGAAATGTTTACACTGGATCTGTACTGGGATCAACAATGCTCAGAATGTGCTCACGAAAAAAATCTAAATGATTGTAATTTATTTTCTTCGCAGTGACTCACGTGAGAGAGCAGATTGAAGCCAAGATCGAGCAGGAAGTCAAAGGTAAGCTCACATGGTCAAATATCTGACCATCACATCACATCTCAGAAACACAAACCTTATCGTTCTCACACATGACAAGGGACAGTTTAAACAGGATTGGTGTTTGACTTTCATGATTTCTCGATTCTAAAGTAGTCTGTTGGCGGGAAACTTTAATCCAAGCTTTTAACGGAAGAAGTTTCTTAGGTGGAGGAAGGGTTGAGAAAGTGGAAAAAGTAAAATGGTGTGTGTAGGAGCATGTGTTACGGACCTATTGGCTTATAGTTGACCTGCATTCACAGACTACATTTAGAGTTTGGAAATATGTCATTACGTTGAACTGTCCCCTATCTCTGAATTTTCTACTGTTGCATGTCATCTTAATGCGTCTTGGTATACAATTCCTATGGTCTGTATTATTCTACCTGCTCTTATTGTGATAATATGCCATGGTTTCCCCCAGGTGAGACCAGATAAAACTTGCTTGTACCATTTTTTTTGACACTTGCGGTTTTGCATCCAAAAGTCATTCCGGTTTGGCATGAAGGTTCCTCTTATCCTTTCCAGAAAACAAAGGTGCAGGATATGTATCTTTTAAAGCTTCCAGAATTGAAATGCCCTTTAAAAGATATGAAGGTTTACTGCATTTGGAACTGATACCTTCTTCCTGCTAAATATTTCTTAGCCTGGCTTGCAGATAGTGGGATGTGATTACTGTGTTTTGCATTCTAAATAACACCAGTAAACTATATTAGTTCGAATAAACGCCTTCTCACCCAATTTTACAGCTTCATTTGCTTAAGTTTTATAATATACAAGTTATCCTGGAGAGCTTTGCTTCTCATCGATACTTGTGGAGCATTTACTTCTTCTTAAGTTTAAGGTTTAGAAAGGGCGTTTATTCTCCTGTCTGCAAGTCAGGTAAGGACTATTCTAGTAGAAAGCCAAAGCTATTATTATCAAAAAAAAAAGCAAAACAAGTGAATGCTAGCAGCCCATCCTGGAATTATGCTTTTTATTATAATTATAAAATAATTCATGTTTTGAAGAAATTTCCACAGACGAAGGATCAAAACTTCCTGCAGGGTTCAAATAGAATCAAGTCTTGCGTTTATTCGAACAAATATGGTGAGTGAAATTATTTCTTATGGCATTGTGACTCCCTGCATGCATTTAATATTTTCCATTAATGATTCATTCAAATCCTTTTTCTCTCTTTTTTACCCGGGAGGCCGTGATGTTCTGACAAGTATCTGTTCTCGTTTGCAGAGCTGTTTTATCAAGAGAGCAAAGAAGCAACTCAGCAAAGCAGCACAGAACTCACCGGCACCCGCCAGCTAAGAGGAGCCTTCTCAGACACAGAGGACTTCCTAGATCACGGCCTGGTGTCGGCAAACCGCTGCTCCAGCCGAACCTCCTCCATCACCTCATGGACTGAGAATATCAAACCTTCTTTCACTAAGAAACTCAAGTTCCAATCAGTTGTAGAAGAAGAACTGGTGGAGTTAAAGTGTAAACTGGTTGCTTGCCCCCAACCAACTATCCTGTGGTTTCATAACAATAAATCTATTCCTAAAGAGCGTAGACGTAAGATCTGCACCGACAGTAAAATGCACATGCACACCACCAGTCTGGTAATTGATTGTGTCAAAGAGAAGGATTCTGGCAGTTATAAGGTAATGGCGATAAACACAGAGGGTTCTGCCGAGTCCACAGCATCACTGTTGGTGTCGCTTAGGGAAGAGCAGTCCGCTAACTACCTGGGCTTCGTCCGACGCTCCGCCAAAGCCCACGCAAGCGTAGACGCCATGGCAGAGCAGAAAAAAGACAGGAAAATTAGGGTCGACCTGAGGTGCGTAGGGTCTCCGTTTGACAAGATGTCAAAAGTTCACAAAGGTAGATCTCGATCCAAGACCGCTCTTGTGCGTACCGTGTATTTCAAATCGAGTTCCAATTTAAATGAAAAAGAGACAGAGAAAGAATCCAAACATTTGGAGACTGCCTCTGAGCGCGCCGCATCCCCTCCCGCGATGTTCGACCGGTCCGAACGCTTTAACGACAGATTCAGTGATATTTACTGTGACCGGCGTACTGGCGGCAGGTTCAGTGACAAGTTTAGTGACCGTTGCAGCGACAGATACAGCGATAGGTTCAGTGACACCGAGAGCCTTCACAACGAGGTAAGAACAAAACTAACCACGCTCCAAAAAGCTGTCAAACAAAAGAAGAGACTTTCTATTTCCACCATGTCTTCCTCTGAGTTTGAGTTGGAATCAGTTGCTAGTGAATCGAGCTATGCAGATTATGTTGATAAACTCAGGGTCAAGCCTGCATCTCTGCCAGATGTCACGCAATATAATAAACCCTTTGATCAAGGGGTGAGTCATAGGGAATTCCATGGTAAAACCTCACGAAGGGATGCCTCACAGTCTCGTACAAGGCATTCATTTGAGCCTCAGTCAAGAAGCAGGGCCATTCAGATCATGAGAGGTGAGATAGTTGAAACACTGTTGCCGGAGACAGAAAGGAAATCAGGTTCAACATATTCAGAGACACTTGACGATAAAAAAGTTGAGGGTTTTGTTGAATCTCATGTAGATGTAAGAGTCAAGCAGACGGTTAGTGAACAACGTAGTGGGGTTTCGGACCAAAAGATGAAGGCTACAAAGTTAGAAGTCGAGCTTCGTCACCCTGAAGTCCCATACTCTGAAACATCAGAATCTGCAATGTACAGTGAAAGCAGGGAAGCTGTTAGAATTGGTTCGGCTCAGGAGGAGGTTTCACTCACAGAGTCAACTAGACGTAAGCAAGGAACATCTGCCAGGGATAAGTTCCTCAGTGAAGCAGTCACATCAGAGGACACAGTTGAACCATATGAAGAGGAGTGTGTAGGGGAGTCTTTGAGAGATCAATATGGGAAGAGCCTGGACGCTGAACGGATGGAGTGTGAGGAAAAACTCCTAGCACTGCGGATTAGGAAATGGCAACAAGGGAGCAGGATGTCAGAAGAGGAGACATATCACCCTGAAAGTGATCAGGCAGAGACGCAGTATATGGAGCAGGCTGGGCACAGTTATACCAAACAGGAGGGAGTGGTGGAGAAAAAGGAATTTATGGAAACTGAGGTCACGACTTACTCTTTCCAGGAATCACCCTTAAGATTGGTAGCTCCAGAAGCTGCATTTGTGTCAATGCCCAAATCACCTAAAGTTAAAGCTAGAGGAGGAGAAGATGAAACGTCAGCATACTTGGCTAAAGAGAAAACCACAATTGAAGCCAGGTTAGAAGAAATGGAAGTCGGGGCACAAAAATCCCCCAGAATAAGAGCCAGAGCAGCAAAAGTGGATGCAGACTTGTTGTCTAGAACAAAAGCCAGGACAGAGGACAGACTGAGAGAGTCACCCAGGCCGAGACATGTCAAATCTGCCAAAGAAAGGTTCCTTAGTGAAGATGTGACAGCAGTTCGTATAGCAACAGAAGCAGTTGATCCATATGAAGAGGAGATTGAAGGGGACTCTTTGAGAGCTCAGTATGAGAAGAGCCTGGATGCTGAACGGCTGCTGTGTGAGGAAAAACTTCTGGCCTTGCGGGTCAGGAAATGGCAGCAAGGCATGCAAATGGAGACACCCCACGCTGAAACCGATGTGCCCATTCCTGCAGAGACCCAGTACATGGATCCAGAGGGGCATATTTACACCCAGCGGGATGTGGTGGATAAAAGAGCATCTGTTGACCAAGCTACCGTGTCAACACCTAAGTCACCTAAAGGAAGAGGTCGAGTAGAACCAGAGGAAGCATCTTCTGCCCCGTTGGTTAAAGGGAGAATTAAAGCCAAAACAGGAGAATTGGAAACTGAGGCTTCAGTCACACTGGCACAAAAACCATCCAGGATAAAAGCTAGAGTGGAAGCTGAGTCATCACCTAAAACCAAAGCCAGAGCAGAGAAGATGTTGTTTGAGAAGACAAAAGAAGAACGTGAGCTGCAGCTTTCAATGGAGAACCTCTCTGAGCTGAAGAATGAGAGTGAGAAGTTTGCCAGTGAAGAGGAAGCTTTGCAACAGCGGATAAGGAAATGGCAACAGGATGTTCAGATGGAACAAGAGCAAGACGTGAAGCAAGAGTCAGTTTGGGTGGAGGGTCACTCAGCGCCACAGGCAGAGAGGAACACAGAGCTGAGCAGGACTGACACAAAGGTTTCTGCTTCAGAATCAATTCCACAACCTGAAGTGGTCCGCAGCAAGAAGACTTCCCCAGGAAAAACGGCGAAAGAGAAGTTCCTCATGAGCGAGTCGGTTCCCGCTGGATTCCAAGATCAGCTGGATGATGGCATGCAATGGCCTCCCGCTGGTGAGCTGCCTACCGAGGGCCGTGAGACGAGGCTGCAGAGAGACAGCGAGTACTTTGTTAGCGAGGAAGAGGCAATGGCTCAGCGCATTCTGAAATGGCAACAGGATGCTGGCGAACAAGAGGAAGTAGCTGAACTTTCAGAGTGGGCATTGGACAATCAATCAAAACAACCTGTCTCTGGTTTGACATCTGAGTCCCATGTTCCACAATTTGATAGTGAACGTCATCATGGTGGCATTTCTCGTGAAACCCGCACCAGTGACCCTCCACCTGCTGGTTTCCTGCCCATTGAAAGTTCGTACAATTTGAGATCTGCCCCTGTGAAAGATAAAATGGGTCGTGGAGCTTCACCAGTACAGAGATACTCTCCAACCCAGCTTCCTAATGTGTCGTCTGAAGGGTATGAACTTGGCGCTCCCCGGGTTAAGAGCCCTCATAAGCCCTCCAGAGACATTTCCCCAGTCAGGAGACGCTCCCCAAGCCGTAGTCCTCATGAGGATATGGGAAGACCGACAGAGAGCAGCCGGAGCAGGGAAGAATATGCTATGACTGTCGATGAATCTAGCAGCCAACGCTTCCAGTCAGATGTAAGAGAGAAAAGAGGGATGAGAGAAGACATAGGAACTGCAAGAGATCGCAGTGAATGGACGCAGCAGAAGGATTTTGCAGGTGTGAAGAGAGAGGAAAGAAGTGGAGATACGATAAAGTCAAAACGAGTTGGTGAAATAAGTTCAGGAAGCCTTGAGCTTGGAGCTATAAAGAAAGAGGACCGGAGAGTCCAAGACGAGTCAAATTTGAAAAAGGGAGCTTTACAAACTGAAGAGTTACAAGGGGATCAACGTGTCGGAGGCCCCCGTCCAGTATTTGTCAAAGAAATATCTTCAATTAAAGTAAAACTTGGTGAGATGTCAGAGTTTGCGTGCCAGTTCCAGGGAGATCCCCAGCCAACAGTCACCTGGCTCAAAGATGGCCACCCATTAGCTCACAACCCTGACTACGACATTGTGAGCAAAGCTAACAAATCTCAGCTCACTGTCTTCTACCCAACGACAGACCACGAGGGGACGTACGATTGTGTCATAAGTAATAAACATGGCAAATCAATCTGCAGCGCCACTTTGGGGATCTCTGCCAAAAAGGGGGGGAAAACATCAAAGGTCACACGGGAGGTCGTAGTTACAGAGGCGCTGGAGAAGGGTGAGGAAAGTCAAGAGAGTGAAATAGATTCTGAACTTCAGAGTTACATGGATTCAGGAAAAGCAACGCTCCAGGTGCCTCAGACGGTGATCCACAGACGCCAGGGCGCAGAGGATTCTTTTGACTCCTCACCGGTAGAAATCAGAATAACTGCAGCCACTCCTATCCCTGGGATGTATGAGGAGAGCAGTCTGGACACACCACAGGCTTTTACGGAGAAAACTGAAGATGTCTCAAGTGATGAGGGAGCATCTCAGACTGCCAAACACAAATTTACTTTTTCCTATGATGTGGTTGGTGAGGCTCCTAATGTAGTCGGAGAATTGGAGAATATCTCCTGCGCTGAAGGTGACACTGCTGTGTTGGAGTGTGTCATCGCAGGGAAACCTGCCCCAGAAGTTGTTTGGTGTTTTGATGACGTTTGCCTCACAATCGACGAGCGAAAATTCAGCGTTGAGATAGAAGATAAAGTGTACAGGCTGAATATCAACAGTTTTTCACACAAGGATGCTGGAGTCTACAAATGTGTTGCTAGAAATAAGCTTGGCGATGTAACAAGTATCTCTGATGTATCTATTCAAGTTGCAGAGCCTGTGCAATTTGCAGAGGGTGATGGTTTTACCGCATCTGGGAATGTAAGAAAGTCTCCTGTTGGGTTACCTGTAGGTGATAAGAAAACTGCCAGGTTGCCCAAAACTGGTATTGTGGTTCGTTCCAAATCCCCAAGATCCAAACCTGTTTTCCCTAGAGATGCTCAGACTGTATCTGGCTGTGGTCTTGCATGTTCTGCCGCTTTGATTAATGTTTCTCAGATTAAACAAGCTTTTGAGTCAGACTCACCAGCTGCATTACTGAACTCCTCTCCAGAGGAACAGAAAGAGGAAACCCTTTTCCCCAAGGAGTTTATTCCTGTAGTGGCCATGTCCCCTGATCACCAAGAACAAGCACAAGAACAAGAACAAGCAAGTGAAGCTGCCACCATTCATTCAGAAGGTGGGGATAGACTTGTTCCTGCAGGTTCTCCCAAAGCTCAACCTGTTGGAGCCGGAGCAGATGTCACTCAAACGAGTCCTGCTTTTGAAAAATCTGCATCCCCTCAAGCTCTTGTAGCACCCAAACCTTTCTCTTCCGAAACCTCTCAGCCGCCTTCCTCTTATGAGGAAGACAGTGCAATCTATGATGTTGAAGAGGGAGCATTTTCAGCAGAAAGCCATAGTGCACTCAAACAGTTTGTAGGGGAAGTGCAAGAGTCCCCAGAGCTGGTCAGGCCTAAGCCACAGAGAGCTGCTGGTTTTCCCAAACAAATGGAGGAAGGTGAAATGGTGAGGGAGGAGACAACTGTGCGTACATTTGACAGGACAAGCAGTTTCATCCCTTTCCAGCCCGAAAAAGTCCCTGCAGTAAAACAGACTGTTAGAACTTCAGCTCCAGGTGAAACACCTGTAAAGCCCAAAAGAGTATCTGACCCTCTCAAACTCGAGAGAAAAGGCGTGGCTGCAAAGTCTCCCTCCTCTCACAGTGAGGCTGAAGTTGTCGGTATAGAGGACCAGAGTTATGCTGAAGGTGCCAGTCTTGTGGAAGAGTTGACAGAACAAGATGTTGAAGGAACTAGTGAGGAGTATGTTCTTATGCCCAGGGAGGAGCATATAAGTGGAGAGGCTGAACTTAAAAGCGAGGAGCAGGTGTCAATGTCAGAGCCCTCTATGGACAAATTTGACAGGGAGGGACTGATTTCCATTCCAGAGCCGTCAATAGACAGTGGCGTCTTCCTTAGTTTGCCTGAATCTCAGGCCGACGTGGCAGAGTTAGAAGAAGAAACGGCTGGGAATGTCGCTGAGCTTGAAACACAAATCACTAGTGAAGTTGAGAGGACTGGTGTTGATGTGAATATGGAACCTGAACCGCTTATTGTCAAGCCTAAAGTAGACAGCACGGTTAAACCACTTGTTCCGCCGGAAGATGCAGTTGCCGAGGGACTGCAAAGCCAAGATTCATTAATACAGAATAGAGGTAGTATTGACACAGCCTCAACAGCTGAAGATGGGGCAGCAGCAGAAGCAGTTAGCCCCATGGAGGAAGAGGTGGTCACTTTTGGTGCTGTGTACGACTACTACAACCCCCCGACAGACTGGGGAAGGCCCCTGTCCCCTGAGTCTGAGATGTCCATAGAGATTGGTAGCACTGTTAGCGAAGACATAGCGGAATTAGCTGAGAGGTTCTACACTCCAGGCTCGTCTACACAAGTCTCACAGCCAATCGCAGAGTCTTTCCACACTCCCAGGTCTCCCATGTCCTTCCATACCCCCAGTTCTGATACAATTGGTGGTTTTATGACTCCTCAAGAATATCCCTTTTCCCCAATGGAACACAACAGACCCTCGACGGGAGGGTCCAGCGAGATGTTCTTCTCACCAGTTCAGTTCCTCCCGTCTCCGGCTGATGAGGGCATTGAAACAACTCCTCCTGGAATACACATGGATGAAAATCAATACCTCACAAAGGGAATCGGCTCTTTAGGCCAGTCAATGCTTCAGGAGAAAGTGCAAGGAATCCCCCCTGCTTTCCTCAAGCCTCTCATCAAGAAAAGAGTGTTTGAAAATGACTCGCTCACGTTCTACGCTGAGGTGTTTGGCCTGCCCTCCCCCGAAATAAGGTGGTTCTGCAACAAAACACAACTGGTAGCAAATGACAGAGTTAAAATGGGTAGAGATGGCGACAGCATCTCTCTTACGATTCACAGTGTCACTAAAGCTGACCAGGGAGAGTATATCTGCGAGGCTATGAACTATGTCGGGGAAGCTAGAAGTGTTGCTTTAGTGGGAGTTGTATCTCAGGAGGTGAGGTTCATGCCTGCACCACCATCTGTCACCCATCAGCATGTGATGGAATTTGATGTGGAGGAAGATGACTCTTCTCGTTCTCCTTCTCCTCAAGAGATTCTGCTCGAAGTAGAATTGGATGAAAGCCAGGTGAAAGAATTTGAGAAACAGATTAAGATTATCACTATTCCTGAGTACTCAGCCGACAATAAGAGCATGATTATATCTTTGGATGTGATGCCAAGTATGTATGAAGAAGGCACTGTGGACTTTGTCACCCAGGAGCATGATGATTTGCAAATAGCTTTCGAGGTCACTGAAATGCCTCCGAGGTTCATCAATCCCATATGTGACATGGAAACCCCAGAGGGTACCACTGTCATGTTTGAGTGCTCACTGATGGGAATTCCATCTCCCATTGTGTCCTGGTTTAAAGGCGATAAAAAAATTCCTCACAACAACAACAAATATTTGCAGTCATCTGATGGAGACAACCACTTCCTGAAGATCTGTAAAGTCGGCACACAGGATAGCGGAGTGTACACTTGCAGGGCTATTAACGTTGTTGGTGAGACTCTGTGTCGGGCTTCCCTAGTCGTATTAAGCGCCAAAACTTTCTCAGGGAAGACTAGAGGCAGAGAGTTAACAGCTGTCTCCCTTGGAAGCGCCAAAGTCCAGCCACAAAAGTTTGATATGATGGTTGGCAACACGTCGTTTGATGGTGAACAAGTGTCTGAAATTGAGCTTGAGTTTGAGTTTGAACAAGAGGGAGATGAGTCGCAACGTGCTGTCAGGCTTGTTGCCCTCACTGACAACGAAATGAGCGAACAGGGAGAGAAATACGTTAGCATTAACTTTGATGTGTTTGCAGAACCAGCAAAAGATGACAAGATAGAATTCAAAGGGAAGTCCTCTGATATGTGCAGCTTCCAGTTCCAGGTGACTGAGACCGCCCCTAGATGTGTCATACCGCTGACTAACGTAACTGCCGCAATAGGTACGCCAGTTATCCTCCAGTGTTTGATTAGTGGAAAGCCAAATCCAACTGCAGAGTGGTACAAAGACGGAGACCGCGTGACAGACAGCAGGTGTATAATACAGGAGAAAACCGCGGGCCATTTTAATCTGCTCATTACCAACGCAATCCAGACTGATGCTGGCGAGTATAAATGCATAATCCAAAACACAGCCGGTTGCATCGAAACCACAGCGCTGCTAAAAGTGTTTTAGAGCTTGATTTTTCTGCGGCTGGTTGCTCAAAGATAAACTTGAAGTTTTTTTTAATGTATTTCTAATTGTGCTTTACAGATGCATCTCAAAAATGTAATATAATTTTTCCCTGTAATGTAATTCAAAACTTGAAACTTTCGTATATTTTAGATTCTTTACACAAAAAGAGAAGTACTTTAAAAATCCAATATTAGAATAAGAGAAATCAAAAAAAGGATTTATAATTAGGTTAAGTTTTTTAATTTATGCACTCAATAGTTGGTTTGGACTCTTTTTGCACACATTTATGCATCAATGACCAGCCTGTGGCTCTGCTGAGTGTTATGGAAGCACGGTTTGCTGTAATATTCCAGTATTTCAAAATATTAATATTCTGAGACACTGGAGTTTGGATTTTGATCAGAATTTGTTTTGAGATGCACCTGTATTGTTAACAATGACAAAAATATGTTAAGCAATAGCCTGCCTAACATTTTTGTCTAAGAACAAAGCAAAAAGGGGCCTAAGAAAGTAAAACATTTAAAATAATCTTTGGGTAACCAGCCTGCAGTCATGTAGGTAAAGTGTGTAAAAGTTTGTTAGTGTGTCAGTGATGTGTTAAATGTTCTATTTTATTTATTTATTTGTGCAACAGTTGTTTATTTCATTTTTTTGTAGAAAATCTGGGTTCATGTTTGGTTTTGTTATTTAAAAGTAAGCTGTTGTAAGTCATATGTTTTGAAGAAGTAGCAATACAATTCACTGACCATACACTGCATCAGTTGTGTTCATCTGAAGTCAAGCAGCTCAAAGGAAAATGTTAGTTATGAACACTGTGCTGTTCATTACAACTACAACCAGGAATATTAAGTTTATGTTTGAAGCAAGCATCATTTACACACAAGATATTCAAAGAAATACACATTTTTGATATTTAAAAAAATAATTGTTCAGTTAGTGTAATGATTACAATACGATATCATCAAATTAAGTTAATTAAAGTTATAGAACATCTGAAAACAGAACATGAAAATTCAATAAAATTAATGTTATGTCATTATCAGTGCTGGGACTGGGCTGCAGTCAAGATAAATTGACATGTGTTAACGTATCTTAAGCAGCAAATACTACATGCAATGTACAATCCATGTTCTTCAAATTAAATGAGAATAAAAACTTTGATATCTTATTTTGCTGGAGGAACTTAAAAATGATCAACCACACATTTATGAGTAATATCACTTAACTGCCAAAACTTTGGTTTTAGATCTGTATTTTATATTCTTAACAATTTCACATAATTATTGATACTTATCAATGCATTGATACTGTTAAGAATATATTACCATATTGCTTACTTGAAATGATTCAGTTTATTGTTGGTTGTGTCATGTAGCAATTTAATTTTGTGTTTTTATTTTAATCTTTCTGTGTGTAAGTTTTCCAGTGTGTGAATGGTATTTATTAGGATTGTTTAACAAGCTAGCAGTAAGAAGATCGATAACAAATCTAAAAAAAAGGATGATACTGTGAAACTTTTCTAAAATTTTAAATATACCTTTTGAAGTCCTGTAAATATGTGTAATTGTAGGGGTGTATTCCTAGTATTTACTAGTAACTAAAGTAAATTAAATAATCTGGCATTGAGATACAAATTAATGGTTTATTTGTACAGAAGTCATGATGGTTTGTCTCAGAGTTTATATAATAAAATATATGACAATGTGAAGTTGGAGTCTGACCTGTTTTTGTTTGTTTTTATTTATTTGCATGGAAACATGGTCCATCTTCTAGTTATAAATTAAAAATACAGGTGTCAAAACTACCTTTATTGTGTATGACTTATTATTTAATCAAATATGTAATCTATTACTTTCTCATGTTCTGTTTTAAATACAAATGGATTTTTTTTTCAGTATTATTATTATTCATTTAATAAACTTAAATAGATGAGGAAAGTTTAATAAAGCAAAAAAGAAGTTGAAACTAACTTTTTCTGATTCTTTACCAAATCACCAAATTATTTGATTTTTTTATAACAGAGAAATAAACTGCTTAACCAAGAAAATTCCAAAGACTCCTCTTTCCATTTTGGGGAATACAATTTTTGTGGTCATTGTTTTAAGGAACAGGAGGAACTTGCATGAACTGATAACATTTTGTGTGTATATATATATTTATGTATATAATACTGTATAATGGCTGTCCTCTCTTAATCACTTAGTCAACTAATGGGTAAAGATTTTTTTTGATCAATTAGTATTTATTTTTTTGTAATAGGAATTAGAAATAAGTTGGAAACCATTAGAAATAACAACGATTCGCAAATGTTGTTTTTTACTGAGCACTAGATGTCAAGAAATTCAATATTTCTTATCAAAATGCTTTATTTAGTCAACGTATCGAAGAAATCCTATGACTATTAGTCGACTAAGTTTTCTGTAGTCAAGGACAGCCCTAGTATATGCTTTTATGAATTAATTGTTAATATCATAGTTTTGTTACAAGTCTTGCTCAATATTTCCTGACAGAGAGTTGTAGCACCACCGTCACCACTGTGGAGGAACAAGAGGAAACCTACTACACTGGTGTCCAGTTACCACAGAAAACAAAAACACTTGAACTCAAGCCAGAGTCAAAACGTTACTCTTCCACTTTAGAGAAGAAAAAAGAAAAGCCAGTTTTCATAAGCCAGCTCTCCCCAGCAGCTGTAGTCGATGGGGAAACAGCCAGATTTACAGTAAAAATCTCTGGTGTTCCAAAGCCAACTGTTCAATGGTCTCATAATGGTAAACAAATAAAGAAATCCTCCATATTCAAGCTGATAGAGGAGAAAGAAGAGTACACGTTAGTAATCACTAAGGTCACAACTGAGTATGAGGGCGAGTACACCTGCACAGCCACAAACAGATTTGGCCAAACAACATGCACCTCATACCTTGAAGTTAAAAGGAGTGATGTTAGCCAGGCAGAGAAATGGGTTGAAAAGATGTTTAAGGTCACAGGTCAACCGCCTACATTCACAGTTCAGATTCAGCCTGTGAGATGTTCAGAAGGAGGAGAAGTTACTTTTACTTACAAAGCCAGTGGTGATCCGATCCCTGTTGTGAAGTGGTTCAAGGGCGCTGTCCAAATCCAGCCTAGTAGAAACTGTATCGTTCTTGCCAACCCTGACGGTTCTGGTTTTGTTAATATTAAAGGCGTGAAACAGGAAGACAGTGGCGTGTATACATGTAAGGCTTCCAACCAGTTTGGGGAGGCCTCTTGTAGCGCTGAGCTGGTTGTGTTTAGAGAATCACAGATCACAGTGAAGAAAGGCTATAAGGTTTCAGTGACAGAGCAGGCAACAGAGTCTCGACTGTACCAAGTCAGCCTCCCGGGCCAGGACAAAACCAAGTCGGATCAGATGGTTTACACAATCGGCACTGAAGACCGACAGATCATTCAGAGTGAGCAGGTGAGCTCCCTTAGAGAGCTAGATATCTCTGCTGCCACTATCCAGCGTGAGCAGGTGACCCACCAGGCAGCAGTGCTTCAGGCTCATGAGATGGAGGAAAGGGTGTCTGCGGTTCCCACTCACCCACCTCAAGCCTCCGCCGTTCCTGCAAAACAGCTTCACATGGCGGCGTTTACATCGTCTGTAGAAGAGAGTCAGGACCTCACGGAGCAGCATTGTGATCGCATTCAAAGCCCCGAGATTGTAGAGCTTCAGGCGGCTAGAGAAAAGAGGTCAAAGGTGATGTCTGCTGTTGCTGAAGAGCTAATCCCTTTTTCTACTGTAAGCACAGAGCCTCTGGCTGGCAAGACGCCTGCTACTGTAAAACCCACTTCAGAACCTAAACATCTAGTCAGTGGGCATCAAGTCCAGTCACAGCTGTCCATCCTTAAAGAGCAGTCCCAAGAAATCCCCTCACCACAGCAGGAGAAAAGTTACAAGGTTAAGGAAGGAGTAAAGATTTTATACTCTGCCCAGTCAGCAGAGAAACGAGTGCTTGCAGAAGGCCACACAGATGAACTGGCAACAGCCGATTCTGCTTTGAAATCTTCCATTATTAAAGAACAGCACCGACCCGTCTTGGCCTCAGTCAGCGAGTCTAAACATACACTTTCCAAAGAGACTAAGTTCTCCATTGAAAGGCCGGCTGAGGAGACAGCCCATCTCTGCAAGGATAAAATAATGAAGCAGGCTTTAACTGCTGAGGAGAAGCAAATGCTTCAGGCTGAGCCCTCTGAACAGCTTCCAAGTTTAGACAGTGCCACATCCATTCAGTCGCAGGTAGAAGGACAACGGGTGTTGCATCTGCAGGTTATCACAGACCAAGATCTCCTCCCATCTGAGAAGAGCTTCACCTGTGAGAAACCAACACCAGAGCAGGCAGGAACTAGAAAGAGTCCCACTCTGCTACACACTGTTATCCAGGATGAGCAGAGGACGGTAGTTTTTGAGGACACATCAGAGTTTGAAGCGAAGGCTAGCACAATGAGCATCCAGCCCCAGAGAGTAGCTCGCACTCCGCTGCACCTCCAGTCGACCGAGCCTGTTGAGGCTTTACCCAAAGAGGGTATTCTCGTTATTGAGAAGCCGAGCCAACAGGTGGCATCACAGAAAAAAGAAAAGACAAGGTCTCATGCAGCTACCTCTGAGGAGAGAAGGGAGCTCACCGCAGATTTTCACACAGATCTTGATTTGTCTGTGACTGGTGTTCAATCTCAGCTGCGAACTGAGCCAAGGCCTCAGAACATTCTCCAGCTCTCCTACCAGCCCATGCAGCTGCCAAAGGAGACGCCCATCACCACTGACTTCAAGCAGCAGCGTGCTCTGGTGCAGAAGGAGGATCGCTTGAATGTAATGCAAGTCACCACTGTAATAGACAGTCAGGCCTTAGAGGCGGGTCACACTGAGACCCTCTCAGACGTTGATTCATTTACCTGCCAGACGGCTGTGGAACCAAAAGTTCCCACCAAGCCAATCCAGATCGAGGAGAAGGAGATCTCCACGGAGAGTAGTGTCCTTCTAGAGGCAGCAGAACAGGACTTTGCTGTTCAGATCCAGGAGGGCCAGTCAGTCAGACAGTCCATAGTGATGGACGAGAAGCGAGTGTTGACGGGTGAGGTGTCTCAGGAGATCACCAAGTCTGAGTCCACTAAAGTCGTTGTGACCAAACAGCCCAAACTGTCCCTCATGGCATCAGAATCAAAAGAAAGCACAGTTCTTCCAAAAGAGATGACGTTTGTGATTCAGATCCCCAAACCATCCACTGTGAATATTCGCCGTCAGCTCAGAGACGCTCTTCAGTCGGCTGTGGCCAGCGAACAGCCCGTGTTATTGGCTGATGTTGTAGGGAGTTTACAGGCTGTAGAAGTACAGGAAGTCAAGGTTAAAAGAGAACCAAAGCGGTCCGTGTTTACGTACCTAATCACAACAACAGGTGCACCAATGGAGATCACTCTGGCTTTTGAAGGTAGCTATCCTCAAAAAGCTGACCTTAGGACTGAAATCAAGGCAGCTTTCCACTCCATAGTGTACCAGGAAGCCCATGTCCTTACTTCAGATCAGCCAGGCATTACGCAGCTAGACAAACCTCAAAGGGCGATGGCCACCTCGGCCCGCTCTAAGCAAATGCTCTCATCCATGGTGGAGACAGTGAGCGTGGCAGAGAGTGCAGTGGGTTTCACTGCTGTTAAATCCCACGCTGCTGCTCTCAAGACTGAATCAAAAATCTCAGAATCTCACATGGCTTTTGAGCAATCAGTGCAGGTGTCAAGGCAGGAGATGAGGTCAGTAACTGTGAAAGATGCAGGAGCAGCTATTGTTACAACTGCACTGCCTCCTACAACCGTTCCAGTCGAACAAGTGATGGATGTTAGCATCCAGAGGGAGCACATGGAGGAATTCTTCAAAGAGGAGATTACTGTATCCAGGCCAGAACAGAGAGAATACCCTGAAATAATTACCTTCCTGGAAGACTTATCCATCGAGGAAGATGATAAAGTAACATTTAGCACGACCATTAAGTATGTCACAAAGGCTAACTGGTTTTTCAATGGACAATTGGTCAAATCTGGCAAAGAGTTCAAGTGTTCCAAAGACCATGACACATACACATTGGTTATCAACAAAGTTGTCAAGGAGAGGCATCAAGGAGAATATGTTTGTGAGGCTGAGAATGAAGCCGGCAGGACTACAACATCTTCAAGACTCACTGTGGTCTCAAGAGGTTTGATAACAAAAAAAAAATCAATGTATCATTAATTTATTCATTCATCCATCTTCTCTTGGAACGACTAATCATTCACCCCAAAAAAGGGTCATTTCGGACCTCTGTCTTCACATAAAATTATTCATTTGTTACTTTGGTCTCTAGCTTCATTTCATGGCACCATTAGCAGGGCACTGAATGGTACTAACTCACAATGTTTTGTTTGTTCCACATCATTTTATGGTCAATCATTTCCCTAAAGACCAGAGCTATCACAGCCATGCAAGTTAAGCTTAAGGCTCTAAAGTCAAGAAGCATCTTGCTCAGAAATGGTTGTCATGGTCCTGGCCTTCTGGCATTTTTCGTGGTCTTTCCATTTTCACTTTGGCATGTCGGTGTTGGTCGGTATCTTTTTTTTTTTTAAACCATGGTCTGTCACATTCCTTTAGGTCCATTCTCCACGTCTCCAATCAATGTCTCTCTGCATGCTTCCAGGGCTTCAACCTGGCATTGCTTTATGTTTCACAATGTCTTTGTTTCTCCTCCTTTTAGCCTGAACCCTTGCCCCATGAGAACCACATACAATAGCCGGGTTTCCATCTAAATGTAAAGCAAATCTTATAAAAGCTGCCATAAAAGAAAAGCAAATTAGATGCTTTTCCATCAAGTCTTTGGTGCGGATAAACTCGACTAGTTTGATCTAATGGAAATCCGGCAATTTTTGTAAAACCATGGGGCTATTGTTCTTGCTATTTTTCTCCTCCACAGTCACTCCTGAAATGCCTTCCATCAATGTCGTTGTACATTCCATCAACTTTGTTCCTGATCTGTCTGTCTGTCATTTTTTTTAACTTTTTTTTATCTACAATAATCTCATCGATTCCATCACTAACATTTACCTTTTAATGTGTCTGTGTGTGTGCCTCAGTCCCACCCGTATTCAGGCAGAAAATCGCCCATCTCGAGATCAACATCGGCAGCCAAGCCAAGTTCGAGTGTGAAGTCGAGGATGCTCCGGGTGTGACCTTCAAATGGTACAGGTCTGGCGTCGAGATCAGACAGAGTGACAAGTATAGGATCATCAGTCGCCACATCGGTTCCTCCTTGGAGTTTATAAAGCCGGTCAAAGCCGACAGCGGTGAATACACCTGCAAGGCTTCAAACCAGCACGGTACTGACAGCTGCAGCGCCAAACTCATCGTAACAGGTAAGATCCCAGTGGGACATCCTTTAAATATAGCTTCATGTGTCTGTCTATTAGAGAAGGAGAGAATTATATATTGTACATGTCTGCAATGTGTTTTATGTGTTTTATGTTTTATGATGCAGTGTGGAAGTGATGATTTGTTTATGAACTGGATCTAGTGTCAAGACGTTGACGATCAAGATTTATCATGTTTAAACCTATGGCTTTTGGTTTAATCATGATTGCTAATTGGAGATTGCACAGGTGTTAGTTACATTTTGATGTTTGTGTTAATTTTCCTACTTCAAATTTTGTCCAACCCATTTTATGTTCTACCTGCTCTCCATAGAAATGTACCCACCGGTATTTGTATCACAACCAGACCCAATGACTTTATATGTGGGCAAACAAGCTGTGTTCCAGTGCTCACTCACTGGATCGTCACCCATGGAAGTTGTCTGGCACAAGGACAACATAGCCATCTCCTCCGAAGGGAACTATGTCATGAAATGTGAAAAGAACAAGTATGCTCTTCACATTAAAAGTCTTCAGATGACTGATCAGGGAGTTTACCTGTGCAAGGCCTCCAACAGTGTAGGAACTGCTACTTTTACCACAGAGCTCAAGGTTATCAAAAAGCCAAGCTTTGTTAAGACTTTTGAGCCAGTGTCAGCTGCTGTCAATGACCCGGTGTGGCTGGAGTGTCAGGTGGACGAGGACACTGGTGTGACCGTCACCTGGACAAGAGATGGCAAAAAAGTCCACCAGAGCATGGATTGTAAACTGTCCTTTGAGGACAAGGTCGCTATTGTTGAAATTCCCAAGTCCAAACAGAAGGACTCTGGGATGTATGTGTGCACAGCAGCCAATGAGGCTGGCAGCTCGTCCTGTGAAGCTATGATAACAGTTCAAGGTAAGATCTTAAGGATGATCTTTCCGTTAGCTTTGCTGAACACGTTTATCTCTAGAATTGAGCTACTGGATTGTTTTCAAACAACTGCAAACTGATGCTAACACTATGCACCCGCTATCTTTTTTGTCTTTTCTGTCATGTCTTTCTTGTGTGTGTGTTGTTTTTTACTGTCTTTCTTTTGATAATATTTGAAAATCTTGGTGTTTTTGAACTAAACACTTTCAGAACCACCTACTTTTGTCAAGAAAATGGAACCTAAGTTTACATGGAAACAAGGGATAGCTGCACGCTTACAGTGCACCATCAAGGGATCGCCCGAACTTCACATCCACTGGTTCTGGAACGAGAGAGAGCTTAGTGATGGAGCCAAATATAAAATCTCTTTTAAGGCTGGAGTTGCCACTTTGGAGATACTGAACGTTCTCGTCTTAGACAGTGGGAGTTACACATGTGAAGTGTCAAATAATGCGGGCAGTGAAAGCTGCAACACCCTTATATCTGTTAAAGGTTTGTCAAATACTTAAATTAAAAAATGTAATTTAAATTCATTGTCCAATTCAGACAACGTTTGGTCTTATCTAAATATACTTTACCATCCCTTTGAACACTCAGAGCCTCCATCCATTAGAAAAGATCTGCAGACAGTAGAGGCCGTGAAGGGATCACCAGCTCAGATGGAGTGTGAGATCACAGGAACAACTCCGTTTGAAATCAGCTGGTTAAAAAACAAGAAATCTATCACCACCGATCTGAAATATAATATAAGCTTCCAAGACTTAATGTCAAAGCTGGAGATCAAGAAATTTGAAAGTGCAGATGTTGGAGATTATCAGTGTGTCATATCCAATGAGGTGGGGAAAGTCACCACTAAGGCCATAGCTAAACTGAGAGGTTAGTAGACCTGAGCTTAATCAAGGCCCTGTGTCCACTTAGCGGCTGTTTTTCTGAGCAGCAGTTTCTTTTTTCCGATCTCTCCACCCTTTTTGTGCGGCCGCTTCAAGTTGAGAATCTCTAAACTTTTCATAAAAGTGCTGGTGCACTTTTATAAACAAACCATTCATATAGATCATGTAGATCGCTCATGACTCTACACCTTGGCAGGAGAGAAGCTGATTTTGGCTGTCTCCGTTTACCCGGAGCTGTATGACATGAGTGACAAAAATGACCACAACAGGGCGAGGAAAGCCTGTTTGTGGGAGCAGAGTTCGCGGACACAAGACTGCTAATATTAAAATGTTAATATTTAAATTTAATGCGGGTTAGTAAAACGAGTGATGATCAATCAGTGACAGTTGTCAAGATGATGTTGTCATTGAAACAAGAAGCAACAGCAGCGTTTTTTTTCTGTCAGCGCACACACCCTTGATCCAGACGCTGCCGTGAACACCGGAAGCATTATCTGCCCGAAAAATAACGCTATGTGGACACAGGCTCTAAGACATGTTCACTCAGGTTTAATGCCGCGCTTCAAACTAAGTTCTTCACTCAATTTGTTTTTGTAGAGCCACCAACTTTCCTAAAGAGGGTTGAAAGTGCTACAGCAGTGTTGGGAAATACAGTGAAACTCCAGGGAAGCATTAAGGGCTCCCCTCCCATCACTGTTAAATGGATGAAAGACTCGGAAATACTGAGAGATGACGATCCAAATATCAAGATGATGTTTGAGAATGGCGTTGCTAGCTTGTCTATATCAACAGTGGCCATCAGCCATGGTGGCAAGTACTTGTGCCAAGCTGAAAATCAGGCTGGCCAACAAAAATGCGAAGCTACCTTGACTGTGCAAGGTCAGATGACATCTTTAATTAACAGATACTAAATGAATAGATTCATCTTTGCTAAACTCTTCTATCCTATTAACTAACTGGTCTGTCTTATCCCAGAACCTGCCAGAATCGTAGAACCTGCAGAGTCCGTTAGCGTGACTGCAGCGGAATCAGTCACTTTGGAGTGCACAATCTCTGGAAGCCCAGAGCTCAAAGTGAAATGGTTTAAAGACGGAAAGGAGATGATCAGTGGCCGTAAATATAAGATGACTCTGAAGGACAATGTTGCCACCTTGAAGATTCTCATGGCAGAAAAAGCCGACACTTCAGAGTACAAGATGGAGGTGTCCAATAAAGTTGGAAAAGACGAGTGTACCTGCTCCGTCACTGTTTTAGGTTTGCTCCTAGTTTTTAATTTTTTTTATCATTTGATTATGTCTTTTAGTTTTATGAATGACAAATACTTCCAAAATCTATAGTTGTTTATTAGTTTATAACTACAAGGAAACAAACTGTGACACACTGTATTCACATGTTTTGTGAGTTATATTAAGCTAACTCAAACATAATTGTAAGTAAAGACACAGTGTGTGAAATGTGGTTTGTTTTTAGATCGTTAATGCATGAGATGTTTTTTCTTTATTAACCAGATCGGACAATGCCTCCGAATTTCACCAAGCCCCTGAAAAGAGTTGATGGTAACATTGGTCATGATGTCTCAATGGATTGTAAAGTGTCTGGGTCACAACCCATGACCATTATGTGGTTCAAAGATGACCAGGAGATTAAATCTGGATCCAAATTCCAGCCTGAATACAAAGACAACTCTGCCACATTGAGAATTATTCGGCTGGAGAAGGCCGACTCTGGAGTTTACAAATGCAAAGCCACAAATTCAGCCGGCTTCAAAGAAACCAGCGGGACACTCTATGTCAAAGGTTATGAATGCTTCGCTTATGTGCTTCCAACTGTTTTGTACAATCCTTGAATGATTCCGTGCTAACGTGAAATGCAAAACTTTGTCTTGTCTGTGGCCTCCAGAGCCCCCAGTGTTCACAGTGAAACCAAACAACCAAGATGTTATACCAGGAACCACGGTTTCCTTCAGAGCAGCCTTCACAGGAACTGCTCCTTTGGTTGTAAAATGGTTCAAAGAGGAAAATGAACTCATAAGTGGAGACACATGTTTCATAAAGAAAGATGCCTCTTCAAGTTCTTTGGAACTTCAATCTGTGAAACCAAGTGATTCCTCTAAATACACATGCCAAGTGTCCAATGATGCTGGGAAGGTGGATTGTACCGCTGTCCTCTTTGTCAAAGGTGCCTGTCTTCAGTTCTGTGTGCAGCCGCAAGAAAATGTCTTGATATTCTTGAGTGACATGAGTATTTATCTCTTTATAGTAACACTATGTCTTCTGTCAATGTTAACCTCTTCTCCCAGAACCGCCCGTCTTTGTGAGGAAGCTTGACGCCACCAAGCTTGTCACCAGCAGTCAATCTGCCAAACTGGAGTGCAAAGTGACAGGCAGCCCCGTCATCAGTTTTAAATGGTTCAAGGATGAGATGGAGATCAGCTCCGGTCCTAAGTACAAAATCTCAGTTACTGACTTAGTGGCATCTCTGGACATAGTCACTTGTACAGTAGAGGATAGTGGAGATTATGCCTGTGTGGCATCCAGTGAAGCTGGCAGTGACCGCTGCAGCAGTACAGTCACAGTCAAAGGTTGGTTTAGTTCATGTTTCCGAATTGTTTTGGCATTTTTGTAGTCCAGTATAAAGTGCTGACAAGTCCATTGTTTCCTTCTAGAACCGCCATTGTTTGTGCGTAGTTTGGAGCCTAAAGATGTGGTGAAAGGTTCTGAGATGATGCTGGAGGGCCAAGTCTCTGGCTCGGTCCCTTTCAATGTGTCATTGTTTAAAAACTCTAAGCCGATTAGGAATGACAAGAGACACAGGATCACTGTGAAAGACGACCTGATAGCCCTGCAGGTGCTGGCTGTAGAGGCAGGAGACGTTGGTTTGTACAAGTGTACTGTTGAGAATGAAGTGGGAACAGCCTCCTGTGATTGTCAAGTGACACTAAAAGGTTGGTTTGGATGCTAAGGTCTTATTTTTAAATCAACTTGTCAAAAATATGCATAATACATCTGCTCTATACTTCGATAACAGATAATACACCTTTCCAACACCTGATTGGACAAAAATATAGTAATAGTCTTACGTAATGAGTTTAATATTTATTAGAGACGCCAATAATGTATAATTAAAATTTTTCTTGTAGAACCACCATCATTTGTACAAAAGCTGGAGAACCTCAGTTCCTTGGTCGGCAGCAAGGTTTCTCTACAGTGCACCCTTAAAGGCACAGAGCCCATGAATGTGTCCTGGCTGAAAGACAACCACGAGCTCAAAGAGGCTGAAAACATTCAGATTACATATGAGAACAAGACGGCTTTGCTGCTTATCACCAATCTGCAGAGCAAACATGGCGCAAAATACTCCTGCCAGGCCCAGAATAAGGCTGGGAGCCAGATATGCTCTGCAGTGTTGACAGTAAAAGGTTTGTTAAGATACTCCAGAACTTCCTTTTGAAACTAAAGTCTTTGTACCTGAAGTCCAATCTTTCCAGAGGTGCATTCAGGAAATCCTTATCAACTCGTGAAGTCAAACGTTTCCAAGTTTGCTAGCAGAAGTTCCCCTTAATGGGTCAACAAAGTGTTGAATCACTTTTCAAACAGCTGTGCATTTTTGCCATCTTACTTACACGTGGGTTAAAGTTAAGGCTGTCCCGAATACCATTTTACGGGCATTAATTACTCATTGGTTTTCTGAACGAGTATTCGGATACTCGTTCTCAAAAAACACTGTTAAAAAGAACATTATTAATAGCAATGTTCAGCATTCACTAGTCAGACGTTTCTGCAGTTCTAAATGGATCCAGTAGGTGGCAGAATTGTATAAATAATACCCTATATCAGGCCTAAAGCTGTTGTGCAAGTCGCACCAACGGTTGGATTAAATTACTCTGGCAATATCTTGTGATAATTCACATGTAGCGATTTGTCATTTTGAAAAAAATGTGTACTTTAAGGTTGGCCTCTTTAATCTAAATGATTGTGATTAATTTTCAATTGATCCATGACCACCTCAAAACAAACACGTGGCAATAACATCATGTCATATTATCATTGTATGACTTCAGGAGTTGATAAGGACCAAATGCATCCTTAGAATTGTAGTCTAGTCTGTAATTGACTTCAGTTCTTGGCGCATCAATGTGTGGTATATCAGGTCGGAAATTATTTGCTGACTGTTTTGTTTGACGTCTCAGAGCCGGCTATGGTCACAGAAGAGGCCAAGTCTATCAGTGTGACTCAGGGCGATCCGGCCACACTGGAAGTCAGATTCTCAGGCACAAAACCGCTGAAGGCCAGATGGCTAAAGGCTGGCAAGGAGCTGACCGCCGGCCCCAAATACAAAGTTATTGGGAAAGACACCAGCTCTGTGCTGAAGATTATTAAAACTGAGATAAGTGACAGCGGTGAATACACCTTCGAGGTTGAAAACGATGTTGGCCAAAGTTCTTGCCAGGCCACACTCACCGTTCTCGGTTAGTTCTTAATATATATCCAATAACTTTAAATTTGCTTTGTTTAAGTACAGATCGTACTTTGAACATGCTTCTCACCCCTTTCTTTCTTGTATCTATGTTAGATCAAATAATACCACCGTCTTTTACAAGAAAATTTAAACAGACGGAAGGTATCAAAGGATCGTTCGCTCATCTGGAGTGTCTTGTATCCGGTTCTCTACCAATAACCATTCAATGGTACAAAGATGAGAAAGAGATTAAGACTGGCGAGAAACACAAATGCACATTCTTTGAGAATGTTGCCTTCCTGGAAATCTCTAATCTTATCAATAAAGACAGTGGCAGCTATACTTGCATCGCTACCAACAAAGCGGGAACTGTCCAGTGCTCCGGGATATTGTTTGTCAAAGGTTAGAACTCATATTTATCAGTAGCTAGAATATTAAAACATACCTACACAACTTATAAGGATCCTATGCAGCTTCCACAAGCATAAACTTGTACTTTCTCTTCCAGAACCACCATGCATTATTGAAAAGCCAGAATCCATGAATGTTTTGCCGGGCTCAAAGGTCCAGTTTAACGTTCTGGTCTCTGGCACGCCGCCACTTATTATCAAATGGTTTAAAAACAAGAAAGAGATTGTATCCAGTGCCGACTGCTTTGTCAGCAAAGACAACACCTCAACTTCACTGGAGCTCTTCTTTGCCAAAAGCTCAGATTCTGGAGACTATATCTGTGAAATACAGAATGATGTTGGCTCCACTTCCTGCCAAACAGCACTCTTTGTCAAAGGTTAACATTCTCATATAAAACTAGTGAACATGTCTCCATCCATCTGTTGTCATGAGCATTTTGAATTCAAATTTATAATATTTCCTATCCTTTGACTTCACACTGAAGTCACTCGCCATGAAGAACCCAAACGACATACAAATTTAATATAAATATTATTTTCTATTATAAAGCTCTGTTTTTAAAAGCCTCTGAAACTCAGGTCGAATCCCAAATGATAGAGCAAGTTCAGGAAGGAATCTACAAAGCCTTAATTATGCAAAAAGGTTTAGTGCTTTGCTCATCTGGAAGACAAGTCTTGGACAGAAGGAGAAAATACATCAATCAACCTGTAAATTAATTTAATTTAAGTCTGAGTAATAGCAGTGCAATGTGGTGATGTTGCCACTGTTACATAGCAATAACAGGCATTCTTTTGATTCTTCAATGATTCGCCTCTTTGGGATGTTCATAAAACTGATTGAAACAGACAGAATGGCTTAGAATTTGAGCAACAGTTGGATGGAACATACGAATTGTCAACTTCATAGAGATCAAAATATTCCTTTTGGTTTTCGTTCTGATAGTTACCCTTACACATCACTTGATTTTGTTTCTCAGAACCTCCTAAGTTCACTCGGACCCCGGCCAAAGTGTCCGTGGTCCGTCCCGGTCAGGGTAAAGTGTTTGAATGCCAGGTGACCGGAACACCTGAGATAGACATCTACTGGTTCAAGGAAGGCTCTGAGATCAGCCCCAGTGATCGCTACAAGATGTCCTTTGTTAACTCTGTGGCCACTCTGGAAGTGTGTGGCACAGATACCAAAGACAGTGGGCTTTACTACTGCGAGGCTCGCAATGAGGCGGGCAGTGAGAGCTGCAGCATGGAGCTCAAAGTGAAAGGTTGGTTGAGTTAGAGGACTTGAAGTAGGATTTCAATGAGTTTTGAGAATATAGGATTGGAAGCAATGGTTTCCCAAACACTGGAGAGGCCACCGTTCCACTATTATCTGCTATTTGGCTTGAAAGAACTGTATTGGAATTTTTTCTTCTGCTGAGAATTTAAATATTTGCTTCCATTATCTATCTGGCCTTAAGACATACCTTAAGGTGATACACTTCCGTTATATAGGGTAACAATGGATATAGGAGAAAGATGCAGACGTTAACAGACCAGGTTTAGTCAAATAAACACATAAATGTACATTTTGGACCGTTGATTTATACTAGTATGAAAGAAGACATGTTATGGAAGATAAATAGACCAAAATCGCAAAATTAACCAGTTCTATAAAAAAAAAACAGTATCTCGTCTTGATCTGTAGCAACATTGTTATGGGAACCATTGTTTCCAAACAGAACTACTGATAACTTTGGTTTTTAAACATTTAGAAATTTAGAATTTAAAAATGGAAGGTGACATTTTGTTTTCTTTCTTTCATCTCAGAACCACCATCATTTGTTAGAGAGTTGGCTACAGCTGATGTAGTGAAGGGCTCCAATGCCTTGCTCGAGTGTCAGGTCAAAGGTACTGGTCCATTTGAGATAACATGGCACAAAGATGCAAAGGAGATCAAACCCAGTACTAAACATTGCATCTCCAAGACCAATGACACACTGGTGCTTGATGTTCACAAATGCGAAGCTGTAGATGTCGGTGAATATCAGTGTACTGTTGTTAACGAGGTGGGAAGCTGTACTTGTAAGACTACGCTAAAACTCAAAGGTTGGTCCAAACAGAATTACAAATCCACATTGTAATAGGTCGAGCTTATCCCTGGTTGTTTTCTTAAATGTTTCATCGGTTTTCTCGAATAGAACCACCAATGTTTACCAAGAAGATTGAGAACACTGTCACGGTTCTGGGTAAAATGGCAGAGTTTCAGTGTGTTGTGAAGGGTTCGCCCACTCTCTCTGTACAATGGCAAAAAGACGACAGCTGGATTCAGGAGGACTCCAAGATTGAGAGAACATTTGAGAACAATGTGGCCACTCTTAGGATTCCTGCTTGTGAGGCGAAACACAGCGGGAAATACACCTGCCAGGTTGTAAACGATGCCGGGAAAGAGAAGTGCTTTGCCACCCTAACAGTGCAAGGTATACCCTTCAGTTAACCAATTCACCCTTGGCTAAGCCGCGCCCCCCTTCTTAAGCCTACTGTTGCGAAGTCGGACAAGCTTTCGAACCAGCATTGTGCTCCCCATGTCTCTTAACTATTCCCCCTGGAGAAATATTTCCATTTTGGAAAATTGAAGAACGGTTTACAATCTGCATTTGAAGGGAATATTCAGATATCAAACTTAACTCAGCAATGAATTCATGTTAAAACAATAATGATAGAAGCTAAGCCTTTAGATCATAGAGCCACATTAGCTTAGCCAACTTAGCTTGCTAGCGCTGCCAACTAGCATCCTAAAGTTAGTAGCGTACCTATTTATTACCACCCCTTTATTTTAGGGTTAATGAAAGTAATGATTTACCTTGGGGCAGACAGAGCTTGGTATGAGGACGTTCACATAACTTTATCGACAGCCTACAATTCTCAGGGTTTGACTTAGGTTTTGGAAAGGGGAGACAAAAGTCATCCTCCCAACCTGTCTGGGTAAAAAGTGTCACTATAACAATTTCCCCAGGCACAAGGTTTGACCATTTCTACCACTAAGTCAACAACAAAAATCTGGCGGTATTCGGTAATTGGCTAGTCTGTGTCTTCGGGGCGTGGCTTTGCGAAGGGTCAATTATAGCTATCAAATATTTCCTTGGTCCGAACCTACTAAGAAACCTTGTGAATCGTTGACTTTGTTTTGCGTTGTAGAGCCTCCTCAGATCACAGAGAAACCTGAGGTGATAAAGGTTACAGTCGGAGATCCAGTGAGTCTGGACTGTAAGGTAACGGGCTCACCGGAGCTCAAAGTAAAATGGCTGAAAGATGGCAAGGAATTACAGTCCATCAGGCAGCACAAGCTGACCTTTGAGAACAAAATCAGCAGCTTGAAGATTCAGTCTGCTCAGAAAGAGGACGAGGGAGAATACGTCTTTGAAGTGGCTAATCACATCAGTAGCTGCAGCTGCAAAGTCAAAGTGGTTGTTCTAGGTTGGTGTGAAAAACTAAAAAAACAACTTCTCTGGTACAAGGTGACATGTTTTAACAAAGTCTAATTATTACTATGTTGTTATTCCTTTTGGTAACAGATCAAGTAATTCCCCCAAGCTTCACCAAGTCCTTGGTAGAAATGCAAGAGATATTGGGCTCATTTGTCCAGATATGTTGTAAAATATCCGGTTCACACCCGATCTCTGTGGAATGGCAGAAAGACGGAACCAAAATCTCTAGCGGTGTGAAGCACAAACTAATTCAGCAGGACAACGCTGTGTCTGTTGAAATCGAACAGCTAGAAAGATCTGACGCGGGATCTTACTCCTGCAAACTGACCAATAAAGCGGGAAGTTGTGAATGCAGTGGATCCCTGATGGTCAAAGGTCAGATAGTGCTTTCAGAAGTCATGTGTTTGTAAAAAAAAAAATAAAGAAAAAAAGGTGAGTATCTCTTTAACCCGGTCCGTCTTGTTCTCTTCAGAACCTCCAAGTTTTGTGACGCTGCCTGAATCGCAGGCGGCCGTACCCAACGCCAAAGTGCTCTTCAAAGGCACATTTAAGGGCACACCCCCCTTTACGGTCAAATGGTTCAAAGATGACACAGAGCTAATGACCGGGCCCACTTGTTTATCAGGGCTTGACGGACAGTCTTGCTTCTTAGAGCTCTATTCAGTGGGTGTGACCCAGAGTGGAGTTTACTCTTGCCAAGTCACTAACGATGCTGGATCTGTGCGCTGTAGTGCAGACCTAGCGATCAAAGGTTGGATTTACATCTTCTAACTATTCATGTCATATTCATGTCGCCTCATCGCTGGCTATAACTAGTCACATTATCACAGCTTTGTAGCACATTTCATTATTATCAGTATAAGCTTTTTCATAGCTGCAGTTTCTCAATCAAGATCTATTTGTTTTGTTTGCATTTCTTGCATATGTTGCATTTGTTTGTTGCCTATGTCTCTAATCAATGACTGTCTGCTTTTCTCATCTGCTTACTCATAATGCTCTGTCTTAAGTGTCCATACATGTTTTCAGCAGCTAATATGTCTGTATTTCGGTTTTTCCCAGCACCACCAGAGTTTGTGCTCAAACTCCCTGCCACTAAAAATGTGAAGCAGGGAGAGAAGCAGCTCCGTCTGGAGTGCAAAGTCAGTGGCACAGCCCCTCTGAACGTGACCTGGTACAAACAGGACACCAAGCTTTCAGACGGGGGCAACTACAGGACTTCATTTGTTGACTCGGTAGCAGTCCTGGAACTGCTATCCGCCAGCTATGATGATGATGGAGTTTACACCTGTGAAGCTCAAAATGATGCTGGCAGTGTCAGCTGCAGTACCACGCTTTCCGTTAAAGGTTAGCCTCTCACTGACTTCCTCATGAATCATCGTTTGTTATTCATTGGTCTGACTTTCCGATGCACTGGCTGTTCAGTGTGTTGTAGGTGGTTTTAGTGAACGTTTTGTTGCATTGCTTGAAGCTGGAATACGTAACATTTCTTGAAAATAATCCGTCTGGTGTGGTGGAGTTTCCTTGAACGCTCAAGTCCACTCCTTTGCTTTGTTTCTGGACTCTTTCGTGATCTTGTTGTTGCCACTTTTTGGGGCAACGCAAATTAAAACCTGGTGGAACCTTCTCTTTCTTCATTCCATTTAAATCCAACATTCAAATTAACGTCTTGATACACAATCTTACAACACCTCAGACAACCTAGCTATAGTTCCAACAAATCACAATTAATTAATCCTCTTCGTTGTAATTCCCATGAATTTCCACAAATCTAACCTCTTAGCTTAAGTTCATAATTCCACAACATCTCTGCCATCTCAGCTCATCTTAATACCATTCGGTCACCTCACCATACTAACTGTAGTTCCAACAAGTCCCCTCAATAACTCTACATTGATAGCTGTAGCCTCATTTAAAGCTGGGGTGGAGAATTTGGGGAGAAAATAGCAGTTGGGATAGAGATTCGAATCCAAATACCTCAACCGCTCCACTTGTTCTCTTTGGTCCCTCCCCTATGGTCCCTCCCTGACACGCTCCACACCAACAAAGTCGGTGCCAAAGTGAATGGACAGTCCCAACAGCCAATAAGAACAGAGAATCGGAGCCTCGCTTTGACCAATCAGAAATCACATACCCCAGCTTTAACTTTATCAATTCGAATAAAGATATTTTCTTAAAAATTCTGCCTTATCTACTCCTACTTAATACCCCTCCATGACTTCACAATGCTAACTGTAGTTCTAACAAATTCTGACAACTTCTGACATTTTTAGTTTGAGCCCCAATTAACATTTCCAGGTTGAAGAGGGATCAACTCATCGTAATGACCTTCTGTGACGTCGCCATTCTCACAACGGATTTTTTTCCATTTTTCAAGTCTGAGGAAGATCTTTTCTAAAATAAATTCTGCCATCTTCGTTGTAGTTCAAACATATTTGTCATCTTAAAGGTGCACTGTGTAATATAACATCATCAAGAAAGTTCTGGAATGCAACGCTCCCTGGGTAACTCCACCCCTTTAGAATAATAACAGAAGCTACAGTGGCCTTCAAGGACAAGAACAATTCTAAATTCTAAACAATGCACCTGATGACATTCCAAAAACATGGATTCCTCCATAAGACTTACCCTCTCAATGTAGAAAATGTAATATTATATTTTCAAGTTCTTTAAAAACTCGGACAGAACTTATCATTCACATGTAATTCAACTTTTAAGTTAACAACAACAGTTGTACCAACTAATTCTCTGTCATACAGAAAACAAACAAAACAGTCGGTTCACCTTCAAACTTGAGTTTTAGTTTTAGCCTTTTTAAAGTGTAGTTTCAACAATAGTTTCAACAAACTTATAGACGAAATTTAGCTTTTTTCAACAGTATTTTGATCAACTTTCCATATTAACTATTGCTGCATATTATATATTATATTGTCGTCATACAAACATTTAAAAAAAAACAAGTTTTTTAGCTGTAGTTCAAATAACTCAGCAGAAAAGGAAATTCTTTCTAGGCCGTATTTCTATAAATTATCATAATTACTCCAAACATTCACAAACCTCAAAGTTCTTTAAAAAATCTGTCAACTTAGCTGTAAGTATTTAAAGATTCTGAAAAATTTTCTGAACAAAAAATAATAAGTTGGAACAATTTCTATTCCACTGTGTAGAACTCAACATTTTAATTTTCATTACATATGAATGATAAGTTATCTCATCAAAAGATATATAGTTCGCTCAAATGTAGACAGTTTTCCTTCGAACTCAAGAATTTTAGGGGCGCCCTTAGCTCAGTTGGTAGGGCGGCCCCCCATCGGCCAGCAGCGGACCCGGGTTCGATTTCAGCCCGCGGTCGTTCTCTGCATGTCACTCCCCTCTCTGCCCCATTTCAACTCTGTCTCTACACTATCAATAAAGCACAAAAATGCCCCAAAAAAATATCTTAAAAAATAAAAAAAATAAAAAAAAATCAAGAATTTTTGTTTTAGCCTCAAAATGTAGTGCAGCCAGTTGCCATTTTTAAAAGTGTCGTTCCCAAAACTGTTCACGCTTAATTTAGCGCACAAACATTCGCAACTAACAAAGTTCTTTAAAAAAAAAAAACTCCACCATCTTAGCTGTCGGCCTTTTGCAATGCAGCCGCTGAAATGTTACGTCTTCCAGCTTTAGGATTTTGGCCCTTGAGATTTAGTTTTCCATTGTTTTAGCCCTTTCTTTAACAGTTCCCCTTAAATCTTTTCGTAGAGCCCCCATCCTTTGTCAAAGTGCCCCAGCCCGTTGAAGGCTTGCAGGGTAAGGACGTGAGTCTGTACTGCGAGATGAGCGGTACAGCTCCGTTCCAGATCACCTGGTTCAAAGACAGGAAGCCTCTAATGGAGAGCAGGAAGCATAAGGTGGTGAGCGAGGGCAGTTCGGTTACGCTGCATATCATTGGCATAGAGACCTCGGACGCCGGCCAATACGAGTGCAAAGTGTCAAACAGTGTCGGCAGTGACACCTGCCAGACGTCAGTTAAACTCAGAGGTCAGTAGAAAATGAAAATCAGAAGTATTAAGATTTTCAAATTACTACTATAATACCCTCCCCTCCCTCCCCCTTTGCTGACTTTGCTTTCTGGGTGTTTTCAGAGCCGCCGTCGTTTGTGAAGAAACTGTCAAGCATGACAGTGACAGTGGGCGAAGAGGTGACACTTGTGGCCAATGTTAAAGGCTCTGAACCCATTACTGTGTCCTGGGTTCAAGACAAGGATCACATCTTAAGGGACGGTGACAACAGGAAAATCACCTTTGAGAACAACACGGTCGCTCTTAAAGTGTTTAAGGCGGATGAAACTACCGCAGGCAAATACACCTGCCAACTCAGAAACGATGCTGGGAGTGTGGAGTGTGTCGCTAACTTGACTGTCCTAGGTTTGTAAATCATATAATTCTCTCTTTCTCCTGCAGTCTGGTTGTTGTTATTGTTTATGTTTCTGTTGTTCTTGTTGTTGTCAAGTTTTCAAATATGTAAATTGGTATTTAATGTATACATGATACTTATAAGGGTAACACTTAACAATAAGGGTTTTTTAATTAGCTGTTAAGTTAATGGTGAGTTAATGCTATTAATGGTTAGTGAATGCTTATGAAGCGTTAAAGGTGCTACGAGGAACTTTTGAATATTTTTAAAACAGTTTTTCCTCTGATGATCATAAATTACGTGCAACAGCAAACAAAGGCATCAGTGCAAAGAATGCTATTTTTATATAGTTTTTCTTAATGCCTTTGCCATGGGTATACGCTCACCCAGGAACTATAGCTGGTGTAGTAAAAACACTACCGCTTTTGTCCAAAGGGGGTGCTAGAATGAACAGAAGCTTAAAGTTCCTCAGAGCACCTTTAACTAACTGTTAATGCTTAATATTAACGTTTGGTTGATGCTTTGTTAAGCTTTATCCATGCTTAGTTAATTAATGCTTAAGTAAGCCTTAATTAATCATAACAGGTAGTTAATCCTTACTACGCATCAACAAACCATTAACTAACAGTTAATTAATGAACCCTTATTGTAAAGTGTTACTATTATAAGCAGTTGAATAAGAGGCGGGAAGTAATAAGCTGTGGCTTCTTCCCGCTCTTTTTCGGACACGGGACTATTCATTTATCTATATACAGCCCTGGATAAAAATAAGAGACCAGTCTGGATTTTTCTTAAATCTTCATCTCTACATTACTTATTGAAAATGCTCTAAATGACAATATTTCTTTTGTGAATTTGGTAGAAATGTTGTCAGTAGCTTATTATTATTATTATATTATAAAATCAAAATGTTCATTCTACTCAAACATATGCCTATAAATAGTAAAACGAGAGACGCTGAACATTTGGAGTGGTCTCTTCATTTTTTCCGGAGCTGTATATTCTTTATGACACTTTATACTTGTTTTAGTTTTGTGTTTTGTATGTACCTGTGTGCAACCCTTTTTCTCTTGGTTCCAGAACCAGCAATGATTCTGGACAAACCAGACTCGCTGAGTGTGGCCGCAGGTGACATTGCCGCCCTAGAGGTCAAAGTGTGTGGGACGCCGGAGCTGACACCCAAGTGGTTCAAAGATGGTGTTGAACTCGCCACTGGCAGAAAATACAAGATTTCCTTTTCTAGGATGATTTCTAGCCTGAACGTTCTGTCTGCTGAGAAGGTGGATTCTGGAGAATACACGTTTGAGGTTATGAACCAAGTGGGAAAGGACCTGAGTAAAATCAACCTCACTGTCTTAGGTTGGTCCCGTCTCACTGATTAGAGTGTTAGAGAATTTTTTAGGGCTGGGTATTGTGAAAGATGTTCGAGAAATGGCCAATATGATAACTGGGATTCGGAACCTAAACAAAAAATATGCCTAACTTTGAGAAATATAAACATGTTTTTTTTAGAACACCTTTATTTTTATTTTAGATAGATAGATAAATAGACAGTTAGACGGACGGACGGACGGACGGATAGACAGACAGACAGACAGACAGACAGACAGACAGACAGACAGACGGATAGACTGACCCGCTGAGTTTATTGCCACCACAAAACATTTGTAACAAGTAATTTACCTACTTGAATCACTTTGCAAATATGAAGGTAGTTGAACTTCCAGCAAGCTACTGCAAAATGGAGTTACAACTACCAGTGTCTTAACATGGAATTCACTACTACACAACAGAGCATCTAGGCAAGGCAAGTTGATTTCTATAGCACAATTCAGACCAATTCAAGGCCATTCAAAGTGCTTTACAGGGGCAAGATTAAAATACATAATACACATTAGAAAAGTGAATGAATAAAACATTTAAAAGCGAATAAATAGAAATGGAACATTTAAATAAAATACAAATTACAGGTTAAAATGGAAACAGAAAAGTCTTCAGATTTGATTTAAAAGAGCTGAGAGTTGCAGAAGACCTCAAGTTCTCTGGGAGTTTGTTCCAGAGATTTGGTGCATAAAAAATAAAAGCTGCTTCTCCAGGTCCCTTCTTACCCAGCCCTGTTCATAACAACACATCCATAGTTTTGAGTTGTCCGGTTGCCCTACTTACGCCTTATTTCCCCCCCCCCCCCCCCGCCAACAGATAAGGTAATTCCTCCAACGTTCACAAGGAAACTGAAGGATTGCCACACTGTTGTTGGAAAGGCCGGAGAGCTCGAGTGCAAAGTCTCGGGCTCCCCACCGTTCACCATCTCTTGGTATCACGACGGCCAAGAGATTCACAGCGGACCAAACTACGAGATCTCATTCGCGGACAACCAGTGCACGCTCAAAGTGCCCACGCTGAAACTGACGGACTCTGGAGTTTATAAATGCAACGCCGTCAACAAGGCCGGCTCCAGTGAAACCTCCGCCTCCATGGTCGTGAAAGGTCAGAGAAAAGACGACTAGCGTTTTGTTTGTATATTAACACGATAATGTCATGGTGGAAGTTTTACCATTTCCTTTACAGCACTTCGGGAGCTCTCGCATTAGGCATTCAAGTCCACTATTTTTAATGATAACATGCATAAGGCTACAAATTGAGCAACGTTAGGCTACATTCAGAGGTCAAATACATTCCCACACTTAAACACCAGATAGATAGATAGATAGATAGATAGATAGATAGATAGATAGATAGATAGATAGATAGATAGATAGATAGATAGATAGATAGATAGATAGATCCCTTAATAATCCTTTACAGGAAATTACAGTGTCACAAACAGCGTATGGACAGACATAACAAACACACATTCACTCAGAGCTAAAATACTTAAAAAAGATAAAAAACAATAAATACAATAATAAATACTACAGTGCAAAGTTATTTTTGTGCATTATAAAATCGTATGGCAGCTGGTAAACAGGACTTCCTGTAGCGCTCCGTTTTGCACATTGGTGCAATTAGTCTGTGACTGAAGGTGCTGCTCTTGATCACCTTCAAGAACCAGAGGGCGCCTCATTACCCACCGATCGGTAGCCCTGCTGTAATGGGAAAGCAGACCCCTTCCGCCCAATCAACAGACTGCAGTGTGTAACCCAGGCCCTGCGTTCCAATCCCCATACTTCCCTACTATATAGTATACCAGAAAAAGATTTAGGATGTCCCAATACATGCATGTCAATTGTAGTATGCTGAAAATACATAAATGCCCCACTAACTCCAATAGCATTTTGGAGTATTCGTGTATATTCTTGATATTTCTCGACATAATGTAAAAAGAAAGAGCATGTGATTTGGAACGCAGGGTAACCCTTGAGGGAAGATCTTTGGGACAGCGGGCTCAGGTGTCATGAAACACTAACGATTTTTGGCCAAAGGGGGCACTAGAATTAACGACAACTAGAAACTCCTCGTAGACACTTTAATGTAGAAATACAGATTAAAGTAACATTTGAAATTTTCTCTTAATTTTTTTTCAAAGCAGTAAATGAAAAGGTAAGAATTCAACTCTTAATAGTGCTTCTAAGTCCCCTTAAAAAGTGAAATACTCAAATTCTCTACTTTGATATTTGTTCCAGAGCCTCCATGCTTCGTGGTGCCACCTCAGCCGGTAGAAGCCATGCCCGGTTCTAACGTGACTTTCTCAGCGATGGTGAAAGGAAGCGCTCCTCTCAAACTGAAGTGGTTCAGGGGAACTAAGGAGATCCAATCGGGTCAGGGCTGTAACTTCTCCCTGAAAGACAACCAGGTCATTCTGGAGCTTTCCAACGTGGACGTTTCATACGCCGGAGAATACACATGTCAGATCATTAACGACGCTGGGAAGGAGAGCTGCCCAGTCAACCTCTCTGTCAAAGGTAAGTCCGGGCTCTATTATACAGGTGAAACTCGAAAAATTAGAATATCGTGCAAAAGTTCATTTATTTCAGTAATTCAACTTAAAAGGTGAAAATAATATATTATATAGACTCATTACATGCAAAGTGAGATATTTCAAGCCTTTATTTGTTATAATTTTGATTATTATAGCTGACAGCTTATGAAAACCCCAAATTCAAAATCTCAGAAAATTTGAACATTACATGAAATCGATAAAGAAGGGATTTTAAATACAGAAATGTCGGCCCTCTATAAAGTATAATCATCCATATGTACTCAATACTTGGTTTGGGTCCCTTTAGCATGAATTCTTGCCTCAATTCTAATTCATTTTCCATGATATTCTAATAATACGAGTATCACCTGTACATTACAGTGCTGCTTGAAAGTATGTGAACCCCTTGAGCCTTTTGGAATTTTATTAATTTTAAGCATTATTATTATATTATATAATATTATATATGTATTTAAAGATGGAGTCAGGTATTCTGGAGAACGCTTGTTGTTAAATTTTTTATTTATTTTTAAATCAGTGAATATCTCCTCACGATCCTGATTTTGAAAAAAAGTGGTATTGTCCCGGTCCTTTAATAAACTAAACATTGTGTCTGATTGTGCTTTCCAGAACCAGCAGCTTTCTCTAAGAAACTGAAGGACGTGACTGTTGAGAAGGGCAAACCGTTGACCCTGGAGTGCGCCTACACCGGAACTCCTAAAATCACCGTGAACTGGTTCAAAGACGGACAGGAGATCTTTGCTTCCTACAAATATAACTTCACCACCACCGAGAGCTCCTGCATCATGGAGTGTCTGAGCACTGACGATAAAGACGCCGGGGGGAAATACTCCTGCAAAGTCTTCAACGATGCCGGGAAGGACATGTGTGAAGCAACAGTGTCCATCCTCGGTGAGCTCATGAGAAGTGTTTTAATTAGTTCTGTGGACTATGGATTTTAATTTAGTTTTCATACAATAGTTCACCATCTTACTTTACACTTTACACTTTACAAAGCACAAAACAGAATATCATGGTAGTTGTCAAGGTGTTGGATGAAGCCAGAATTAATAATATATATTTGTATAACATATTAGAGTCCAATGTTTTGAAAGAAGAGATTTTGGATTCAGCCTTTTTTTTCGTTTTATAAAATCGAAAGTCAGTGAATTTAATAACCTAAGAAAACCTCCACAGAGTCTCTGCATTACCTGCTCTGTCCAGCAGATGCCAGGTTTCACACAGATGTCAAAACAGTTTGTGTTTGTCCCTCCAGAGCCTCCGTACTTTGTGGAATCCCTGGAAATGCAATACTGTGTACAATAACATCAATATGAAACCTGAACTCAATGAGCATATCCTAAGAATGACATTATCTGTTTTTTAAAGTATGAAAGAAGTCTTTGTTATGGAAGCAAAATAGACAGAAATCTCTTAATTCTTCAGAAAATTTAAATATTTTTGCTGCCGTGACTTTTGATTATAAGCTCTTTACAATCTTAAACAATCAATGTGGTGGTTGTGAAACATAGGATTGAAAAAGCTTGTCATTAAGAATATGACCACGGTCCGTCTCTGCAGTATCGACATTGACCAGCAGAGGTCAGGCTTTCACACATGTTTTCTTGTGTTAAAACCCTTAGGAATCCCACCCGGGTTTGTTCTCTGCATGTCCTCTCCTCTTTACCCCATTTCAACTCTGGCTCTCCAATCGGTCTAATAAAGCAAAAAAAAATGCCCAAAAAATAATAATCTTTAAAGGGGCACTGTGTAATATGACATCATCTAAACAATGCAACTGATGACATTCCAACCAACATGGATGCCTCCATAAGACTTGCCCTCTCAATGTACAAAATGTAATGTTAATATTTGTAATTCTCCGCTCAGGAGGATCATTCAGATTATTGGCAGAGGTGATTTTACACCAATGAGGACATATTTATGAATGAGGATATTGATTTGAGCTGATAAATTACTTTAAATGTTACACAGTGTCCCTTTAAAAAAATAAAATAAAAACTTTGCTTTTGTCCCTGCAGAGCCTCCATACTTTGTGGAGCCCCTTGAGCCCATGGAAGTGACATCAGGAGACGCAGTGTGTCTGAAGTGCCAGGTGGCGGGAACACAGGAGATCAAGGTCTCTTGGTTCAAGGCCGACGGTAAAGTGCGCTCCAGCCCCACATGTAAACTGGAGTTCTCAAAGGGCGTGGCCGCGCTGAAGCTCAGCAAAGCCACCAAGGCCGACATCGGAGAGTACAGCTGCAAGGCCGAGAACCGCATAGGCTCAGCCTCCTCCGCCTGCAGACTCAATGTGCTCGGTAAAACTATGAATTTCCTTTCTTTTATCTATCTATCTATCTATCTATCTATCTATCTATCTATCTATCTATCTATCTATCTATCTATCTATACACCTGATTTTCCAAACTACAACATACTTTTGATGAATAATATGAATCTTGGGATAAAGTAGGTCTTGTTTTGAAGACCAAGAATAAGTACTTTAGAATCAATAACTATATATCTTCACCTCATCACTTGATATTGTGGAAATACTTGAGGCAGTGGTGGATGATGCCATCTTTAGTAACTAGCTTCTGTTCTTGGTAAATTCTCTGAAAGTGCAATCTAGAATCTCGCCACTAGATGGTGCTAAATACGCCACTATTACACACAGTACCTTTAATTAAAGTACCTCAAGTTGTAGTTCACTTACTTGTCTTGGGTAAATGTTCTTAGTTACATTCATAAATTCCTTCACACATTCCTATAAACCTCTTTGTTCATTGTCTATTTTTATTCCTTCTCCAGAGGCCAAAACGCCACCATCTTTCCCCAAGAAAATCACCAGCCTGACGCAGACCGAGGGTCAGCCAATCAGGTTTGAGTGCCGTGTGGCTGGCTCCGCCCCTATCGATGTGTCATGGCTCAGAGATGGCGAGCCTTTGAAACAAGGAAATGAATTCTCAATGCAATACGACGATAACACAGCGGTGCTAGAGATCGCCCGCGGAGAGATGAAGCATTCTGGAGAGTACACCTGCTCTGCCACCAACAGTGTGGGCTCAGCTTCATGCAGGGCCAAACTCACTCTGCAAGGTCTGTACCGACAGATGGATTTAACTATTAGGGTTTTGATTAAAACATTTAGGTTTATCAATTGTTTTAATCCCGATAAAGGGTTTTTTACTGGGAGTTTTTTCTCAGCCGAGCTAAGGGTCTAAGGGCAGAGAGGGTGTCGTACTGTATGGAATGTAAAGCCCACTGAAGCAAATGTCTATTTGTGATATTGGGCTATACAAATAAAACTGATTTGATTTGATGTGTAATTAGGCAGGGTGAATAGCAAATTAACATGAGCATTTGTTATGGTATGAAAGATGATCCCGAAGCGGAATTTCTCAACCTCCTCTGTCCGGCATGTAACCCAATTTTTTTAAGATCCAAAATGACCTTCAAGTCAGTTCTCCTAATAATGTTTATTTAAATATCTCTCATATAGAAAACAAACACAACCAAGTCTGTCAAAAAGTTTATTCAAAGATTAAACAGTGTTAAAACTGGTTAATTAAGTTAATTAGTTTGCACAACTTTTACTTTTTTTTAGTTATTGGTTTGTAGAACTCTAAACTTGAAGATACATTACATATGAATTTTAAGTTATTGCAGCAAAATATTATTAGGTGGCTCAAATGTTTGCAGTTTTCCTAAGTTCTTCCAACAACTTTTTACACAAAATGTTGCTTTCTTTATTTCTATAAACTTTCCAAAATGACTATGCCCTTATAATAGTTCTCCTCCATCTTAGCATTAGTACAACACAAATCATTCACAGCAATTTGGCCATTAGGACTTAAATCTTTTTAGTTTAAGCCGTAAAAATTATAATGTCTAGTGCAGACAGTTGGCTTGACAGTTTGAGTTTGTCTGTAGTAGTGTAGTTCAAAAACAACCTTTCACACGAAATGTAACTTTCTTTACTATAATTCTTTAAACAATTATAACTAGTGTGCCACACAGTAACTAGTGTGCCACATAGTAACTAGTGTGCCACATAGTAGTCCCACAAACATTCACAACTCGCAAAGTTATTTACGAAATCTAGTGCAGTAGACAGTTAGTCGCCTTGAAAGTTTGAGTTTTCCTAACTTGTTCGTTCTAACCCAGGTGGGGTCCTTACCCGGAGGTTGGGTAACTCTTGGTTTCTTGGTTGACTGTCTGTCTTTTCTTTTCACACTACACGGGTAGTAGGATATCCTAGAGTTATCTAGGTTCCTCCCAGTATCCATGAGGTTCCTCCCAGTAACCATGAGGTCTCTGGTTCCTCCTCCCAGTAACCATGAGGTCTCTGGTTCCTCCCAGTAACCATGAGGTCTCTGGTTCCTCCTCCCAGTAACCATGAGGTCTCTGGCTCCTCCCAGTAACCATGAGGTCTCTGGTTCCTCCCAGTAACCATGAGGTCTCTGGTTCCTCCTCCCAGTAACCATGAGGTCTCTGGTTGAATCCCCGGCACCGGACAGGAGGGTGTTAGTAGTAAAACTAGTGATGGCTGCTACTAAATCCACAGTGTTTTTTCTTGGTGTGATGTGTGAATTATGATGTTAACAAAGCTTCTTTAAATCCAAATATATGTTGTTTGTTGTCTTATCTTCTTCACGGACCCCTGCAGAACCCAGATACGCCCCAGTATTTGACAGGAAAATGTCACCACAGCAGTTGACCGTGGGCGACTGCATTGAGCTGGAGTGTCACATGACAGGCTCTGCCCCCATTAAAGTCACATGGTCCAAAGATCATAAAGACATTCGCACTGGGGGCAACTATAAGATGAGCTGTGTGGATAACACTCCCCACCTCACCGTCCTGAAGGCAGACAAAGCCGACACGGGAAAATACTTCTGCCATGTTTCTAACGACATGGGCAAAGACTCTTGTTCGGCTGATATCACTGTGAAAGGTATTTTAACCCCCGGGCCACGGCATCCCAAACTGGGCCCACTCTTCATTAACACTGTTAACTCTCTTTTAAATTTATCACAGATTGTTATGAGAAAATGATATAAAGCTAAGTGAACTTACATGGATAGTGAGATAAATCAGAAGCAAAAAGGAGCAAGATAGCAATATTACATGTAGTGTTGAATAAAATGATTCAGCATCCACATATTAAATACATTCTTTTATGAGTTAGAAAGATACATGAGTTATAGTTGTAACCACATTAGCCAGTTGAAGTTAAGACTGCATCAATCCATTAATGATGTGAGTTAAAGATGTAGCCAGTGATTCTGGAGAACGCTTGTTGTCAAAATCACTTTTTGTCAAAAATCAGTGAATATCTCCTCATGATCCGCTACCTGTCTGTACTGTGTGTGAGCTGAAAATAAATCCAGTCTTTATATATTATTAGTAGTATGGACAGGTAGCGTATCATGAGGAGATATTCACAGATTTTTGACAAGAAGTAATTTTGACAACAAGCGTTCTATAGAATCACTGACTCTACCTTTAACACTGAATTTCTTCCAGCTACTTCAGACAGTTAGACTTGCTATACATTTAATTCCTTTTGGTCAATAACATTTGTATTAAACTCTTGTCGCTCTTTGAAAGGAGCGATTCTTTGTGTGAACTAACCAACCTTCCTCTCCTCAAATCTCTTTCCTCTTCTTCCCTCGTTGGTTTTCCAGAGCGTAAAAACCCTCCTGTGTTCACCAAAAAGCCTTCGGAGAACATTGAGGATATGGAAGGTAAGCCGGTGAAGATTGAGGGCAGGGTGTCCGGCTCACAGCCCATGTCTGTCAGCTGGTTCAAAGACAGCGCAGAGATCCACACCTCGGATAAATATGACGTCAGCTTTAAGAGCAATGTGGCCGTGCTGGTGATTAAGAGCAGCCAGCTGAAGGACAGCGGAAGATACTCGTGCAAGGCTTCAAACGAGGCCGGACAGATCTCATGTGACGTCACTGTGGGAATCACAGGTGGGTTTGACTGTCTGTTCTTTTCTGTTCACACTATACGGGTGGTAGGATGGTCTAGAGTTTGAGAGGTTCCTCCTCCCAGTAACCATGAGGTCTCTGGTTCCTCCTCCCAGTAACCATGAGGTCTCTGGTTCCTCCTACCAGTAACCATGAGGTCTCTGGTTCCTCCTCCCAGTAACCATGAGGTCTCTGGTTCCTCCTCCCAGTAACCATGAGGTCTCTGGTTAGATCCCCAGCACCGGACAGGAGGGTGTTAGTAGTTAAACTAGTGGTGGCTGCTATTACATCTATGGTGCCCACCATCTCTACCATTGTGTCCTTGAGCAAGACACTTAACCCCAAACTGCTCCAGGGGCGCTGTACTATGGCTGACCCTGTGTGAGGACCCCCTCTGGAGTGTGGGAACTTGAGAGGGGAGATGAGAAAAGACAAATCTCAATGTGCCTCGTGTTAATTGACTAATTAAGAAAAACTTAACTTAACTTAACTTAACTTAACTTAATATCTAAATCCTGTCTGTCCGTCCTTGAGAAGGGTCCCTCCTCTCTGTCTTTAGGTTTCTAACATTTCTTTGTCTTAAACCAAATCAAGGGTCTAAGGTAAGATCGTAAAGCCCGTCCCCAAGGCAAACTGTGACTTTCATTTAGATTTTTCATCCCTAAAATGGCCTAAATGGCAGAAAACTCTTTTTATTTTCTGTTTCATGGATGAATAACCACAAACTCAATCAGGATTTCTTCTTCTGTATGCATGAAAAAAAAAAAAAATTTATTAAACATATTACATTTCCTATTTCATCTTTTAGACCACTGTGGGTGAAAGGGTTGATCAATAGGGTTTGGGTTAGAGCACTTTATTACCCAGATGGGGTGAGTTTGACTGTTTTTTTTACCCCTTATAACTCCTATTCATTCCCTAGTAAAACCCCTCTTTCTCCTTTTTAGAATCGAGAAAGCCTCCAGTGTTTGACGTGCCTCTCAAGGCGCTCACCGTGGACGAAGGTGATAAGCTGAGCCTCAGATGTCATGTTGTGGGTTCCACTCCTCTGAAGATCCAGTGGATGAAGGACAGAAAGGACCTGACGTCCGGCGGCAGCTGCAGGATCACCTTCTCAGAGGGCACAGCCTGCCTGGACATCACCCCCGCATCCAGACACGACGCCGGAGACTATCTCTGCAAAGCCACAAACGAGGCCGGCAGCGAGTTCTGCAAGGCCAAGGTCACCATCAAAGGTATGAAAAAAAATAAAAATAAATAATAATAATAATTATAATTTTATTTTTATTAAGATAAATTTAAAACATTTAAGTTTAAAAATGTATTCAAAAAGTACAAACCGTGGAAACATACCAAGCCAATATTTTTCTTTTTAATACTTTTTGGGGTATTTTATTTTTTAAAGAACACATACACACAACTGAAAAAGCGTGTGAGTTAATTTCATTTAAGAAAACAATTGGCTTTCTACCCAGCTGTCACTAGTATTTCAGTGTGTTATAACAGAATAAATGAATGATGATAACGTTGTGTTAATGTAGCGATGTGTGGCTGTGTTGCAGAGAAAGCAGGAGCAGCTCCGGCCCCAGCTGAAGCGCCAGCAGCCGCTCCAACCAAGAAACTGGAAAACCTGTTCTTCATCGAGGAGCCAAAGACTGCACACGTCACCGAGAGTAAGACAGGCAGACAGACAGACAGGCAGACAGGCAGACAGACAGACAGACAGACAGACAGACAGACAGACAGACAGACAGACAGACAGACAGGCAGACAGACAGGCAGACAGACAGACAGACAGACAGACAGACAGACAGACAGACAGACAGACAGACACACATACACACACACACACACACACACACACACACACACACACACACACACACACACACACAACCTACAATGAGACATTGGTTCTGTTTTTTCAACCTACAATGAAATACTATGTCCAGGTCTTATAGGTGCATTTTCACCCTTTTAAAGAGAAAATGAACAACATATGAACAAATCCTTCTGTAATAACCTTCAGAATAGTGCTAAGAATAATTATGGAAAGTTTAGTTGATGTACGTGCTTTAGCATTTTCGATTATTTTGGTTCAGAAAAAAAATATGATATAGATTAAAGATAGTTAAATATACAGACGCAAACAGACACAGTTTAATCAAATAAACACCTGAATGTACATGTTGGACCTTTGCTTTAAACTAGTATGAAAGAAGACATGTTATGGAAGATAGATAGACAAAAATCTCTAAATTGGCCAGTGCTTGAAATAACATTTGATTTGATTTGATTTGATTTGATTCAATTTATTTCAGACATATCAAACATACAAAACAAAATGAAAAGCATGGAAATACAATAAACAAAAATTATGTTTTCACAAAAAACAAAACAAAAAAAAAACATTGCTATTGTAATAATAGTAATAATAATAATACATTTTATTTGTAATGCTCTTTATATTACTAGAATCTCAAAGTGCTACAGAGAAGTAAAAGAAATAAAAAATTAAAATAAATCAATGAGGATAAAAGCATTGTATTGTTGTCCAAACTCTTCACTTGTTGCTACCTTAAGTGGGGAACAGCTACAAAACTCCAGTACACATTTTGGACCTTTGATTTAAACTAGTATGAAAGAAAACATGTTATGGAAGATAAATAGACAAAAATCCCTAAATTGACCAGTGCTTGAAATAACATTGCTATTGTAGGTTTGTCCTAAATCCTCACTTGTTGCTACCTTTCAGAGGGAACAGCTACGTTCATTGCCAAAGTGGGCGGCGACCCGATCCCCAGTGTGAAGTGGATGAAGGGGAAATGGAGACAGCTCACACACGGCGGGCGTATCTCCATGGTGCAGAAGGGCCAAGACGCCAAACTAGAGATCAAGGAAGTGACCAAGTCTGACTCGGGACAGTACAGGTGTGTGGCTACCAACAAACACGGAGAGATCGAATGCAACACGGAGATGCACGTCGACGAGAAGAAAGAGACAATGCTCGAGGGAGACCTGCGCGCTAAGCTGAAGAAGTGAGTTTAATTTTAAATTGTTTGCATCACAATACACATTAAATTACTTTTAGCTTTGCTCCAAAGCGAATTCCAATAAGCAGCGTTGTGCAGTAGTGAACTCCAAGTAATGAAAATAGCAGTTTAACATTTTGCAGGAGCTTTCCGGTAGTTCAACTGCATTCATATTTCTATAAGGATTGATGTATAACATTTTAAAAAAGGCTCTATCCAAAATCTTCTCAGTAAAAATGTTTGTAATATAAAAAAATATTGTTTTAATGTAAGTAATCAACCACTAAAAAGCTACCAATATAAAAGTTATATCACATCAAAACCTCTTCTAGGGATGTATAGGATACAAAATATAATAAGTAGAATTTGCCCACCCAGATGGTACCGATATCTGGTCTTGCCCATGGACTATATAGAAGTACTCCATCTTTCAGCAGCTCTCACGGATATTCCTAGGCTAGCTGAATTTCAACTCTTTAAAATGTGTTTTGAGACCCCTTTACAAACACATAGGAGAAGTAATCTAGCCCGTGGACTAAACCTGTCTTTGAACCTTGTGTTTCTCAGGACCCCGTCAAAGCAGAAGAGTCCTCAGGAGGAGAAAGACATCGACATCGTTGAGTTGTTGAGGAACGTTGACCCCAAAGAATACGAGAAATACGCCCGAATGTACGGCATCACCGACTACCGCGGGCTGCTGCAAGCCATCGAGCAGCTCAAGAAGGAGAAGGCTGAAGAAAGTGGAAGACCGGTAACCTCTTGTTTATTCTCGTTTTTTCTATATCGTGAATTGTGTTTTAATGTCTTGTTTATTCTCGTTATAGGTTAAACTTTGTTGTGTCCCCTCCGATAAGCTCTTAGTAGCTTGTTTGGGGTTCACCATTTCACGCGTCATTTGTTATGAAGCGTATCATGAAATTATTTCTCAACGATATCATGATGATGATGTGTGAATAAAAATAAAATAAAATAAAACGCTGTGCTACACAGTCGGTTGGTCTGGTGTGTGTGTGTGTGTGTGTGTGTGTGTGTGTGCATTTGCTCTGTGTGTGTTTTTAATGCGTGCGTGTGTTTGAGGTTTGAAGACCTTGCGCTTAATGATGATGTCATTGTTGTCACAGGAAATGGAACGTGGAGACAGAGAGTCGGATGAGGACATGGCCCGACTGGTGGCCGACCTGCAGAAGAGGATGGAGCGCACTGAGGTCTGTCTGTCTGTCTGTCTGTCTGTCTGTCTGTCTGTCTGTCTGTCTGTCTGTCTGTCTGTCTGTCTGTCTGTCATACCCCTACTATCTGCTAGCCTGGTCCTACTGTCTGTCCTACGTTTTCAGATAAAGAAACTATTTTTTTCTTTCTTTTTTAAGACAATTTGTTGGAATTGTTTCATGCAATATTAGACATAGTAGAGACAGAGATGAAATGGGTAGATAGGGGGATGACATGCAGAGAACGACCCTGGCTGGATTCTAACCCGGGTCTGCTGCGACGGGTTGCAGGGGGGTGCGCTCTAACCACTATACCACAAGCGCCCCTAGACACACTTTTTTTTGCCGGTAAACTAAAGAAATAGCTCTTAACATTAAGCCAAAGTGTGTCTGTGTGAGACAGTTCATTCACCCTCGTAACTGTATAAATCGAGTCTGAAGACTTTTCTGTTTCCATTTTAACCTGTCATTTTTATTTCTATTTAAATGCTCTATTTCTATTCAATCGCTTTTAAATGTTTTATTTCTATTCATTCGCTTTTCTAATGTGTATTGTGTATTTTAATCTTGCCCCCTGTAAAGCACTTTGAATGGCCTTGAATTGGTCTGAATTGTGCTATAGAAATAAACTTATACCTTGCCTTGTATGCTCCTGTTGCTCCTACAGCCTGTAACTGTGGTCATGGACATCGCCGATCAGTCCATCTTCGTGAAAAAGGAGGCGGTGTTTGAGTGCAACGTGAAGATCAACTACCCGGAGATCAGTCTGTCCTGGTACAAGGGCACACAGAAACTGGACACAGGCAACAAGTATGACATCAGCGTCAGCGGCGATCGCCACATTCTCAAGATCAAAGAGTGCCAGGCGTCCGACCAGGGCAACTACAGAGTGGTCTGTGGACCGCACATATCCAGCGCCAAACTCACCATCATGGGTCAGTAACGATGCAGCTGTACAACTTAGTGGGCTCATGTTATACTGTGTGTGTGTGTGTGTGTGTGTGTGTGTGTGTGTGTGTGTGTGTGTGTGTGTGGGTGTGTGTGTGGGTGTGTGTGTGTGTGTGTGGAGGGAAGGAGGGGGGTGTGGGTGTGTGTGTGAAGCAGTGTGTGTGTAAGTAAACAGTCTGTTGTTGGTTGTAAACAGGAAGCAATTTGTTGACGTGTACGATTGCGGATGATAGAAATTGATAAAGATTTGATGCCTGTGTGTGTGTGTGTGTGTGTGTGTGTGTGTGTGTGTGTGTGTGTGTGTGTGTGGGTGTGTGTGTGTGTGTGTGTGTTACAGTGTGTGTGTGTTGTGATCTTTTTGAGTATTTTCATTTTCATTTCTTTAATTCAGAAAACATATTTCTGAGATTCCTCCACACATACCACTAGATTGACCTTGCATATCACTGGTCGTACGTGCACAATAGTTTGAGAATTACATTAAATAATTTCGGTAATGTCTTAAACGATTTTGTGATGCCCAGCGATTCTTCTACCAGATTCTAAATTTCCTTCTTTTTGTGTTTTTTTTTCTTCTTCCAGAGGCGGAAGTTGAGAAGCATTTGCAGGACACATCGGGTAAGGAAGGCCAGGCGTGTTCTCTGTCTTGTCAGTTGTCCATCCCAAATGTAGAAGCTCAGTGGTATAAAAACGGCCAGCGCTTAGAGATGAAAGGCAGGTTCACATCCGAGGTCAAACACAAGGTCCATAAGCTTGTGATCAAGGACATGAAGCCTGAAGACCAGGGGCGATACTCCTGCAGATACCAACATCTGGAGTCCTCCGCTGACCTCTGGGTAGAAGGTTTGTAACCTGGAAACAAAGCTCCAGCCTTCTCTAGATGATCTGTCCGTTTACTAACCTCTTCCGACTTCCCCCTCTCCCCCCCATGTCAAACTCTCTCAGACTAACGTTGGAGATTTGGGATTTTTTTTGTACACACTCTTTTTTTTCTCTGTCCCGTGGGATCTGTCCTCTGTCTTAACATTCTTCATGCCTCTCTTGTCACCGGGATTTTCTTGCCAAAAAAAAAAAAACGTCCATCCATCAGCTATCATTCCATTCCTCTTTCCTTTGTCTTCTTCTTGTCTTCATCACGACTCAAATCCATCGAATCCCATCCACGACCCGTCACCATAACCCGTCCCTTATTGACCATCATTTATCATCTTCTAACCAGTGGTGGACAAACTTCTCAACCCCCGGTACTTAAGTCAAAGTATAGATACTCCTGGTCAAATGTCACTCAACTATAAGTGACAGTTGGCAAGTCTTAATTTTTACTCAAGTTAAGGTAGAGTTTTTCCTTTTTAAAAATACTTAAAGCTATAATGCGTAAATTCTGTCACCCCCCATGAGGAATTCAGAGTAATTACAACAACTGTATTGGTGCATCTACTTTAGGTAAGCCTTCAGTGGATTTTATACCTTCTGCTGTACGTCCAGGTTTTTTCTTAGCAGTAGAATCAACAACTGAAACATTTCTTCTGATTTTTTCTGAGCTCCTGCACCAGTTTCGGGAGGGCGACACCAGTTTGTAAACGCTGCCATACTGAGAAATACAGAGATAGTTTTGTGGAGCTGATAATAGGCTTAATCAAATGTGTTAATTCAACTCGTTTAGCGATGGCTTGTATGTAACCATCATTCATTTATATGAGTAAGTTACGCACTATAGTTTTAAGTATTCAAAAGTACAAAGTGTAGATTTCTGCCGGATCTAGGCAAAGGATAAACGTAGGACTCTGGTTCCAACAAGACAAGGGGATCAAATGGAGAAGTGAAGTGACACAAATTTTGCTCAAATTATAATGTTATAAAATCACATCTTAGTCATCGTTCATTGCATAAACTTAAGGTCATGACAACATTTGAAAACTTAATTTAAAATATTTATCTGGAGACAGAAGAACATTTATATACCTCAACGTGCTTTGGAGTTCTTGAAAGCAGAGATATAGTTTGATAACGATAAAAATAGTAGTCTTAACATTTGAAACCCTGAGAATAATTCCTCATTTCTGACATCCGGAAAATTGGCTGGAGATATGGTCATGGGTGCAGATTGTCCACTGTACTGCAAGTTAAAAAAAAGAAGAAGCAGATACTCAAGTATAGTAGAATTATTCAAAAAATTTACTCAAGTTCAGTGCTCACGTAAATCCCCTAGTTACTGTCCACCACTGTTTCTAACCATGTGGCTGTTGTGTCGATTAAACCAAACTACCATTCAAGTATATGTCATACATTATCCCAGTTGTGATACCAAGCTCCTTTTACCCATTCACGTCTATCTATCTGTTTTTAGCTGAACAAATTCATTTCACCAAACGCATCCACAACGTCGAAGTGAACGAGCGCCAGTCGGCCACCTTTGAGTGTGAGGTTTCCTTCGACAACGCGATCGTTTCGTGGTACAAAGACACCTGGGAACTGCGAGAGTGCCCCAAGTACAACTTCACAAGCGACGGCCGAAGACATTTCATGGTCATCAAAAACGTGACCGTTGAAGACGAAGGTGTGCCGTTTTGAATTTTGAAAGAGATTTTTTTTTTCACAATTTTTTCACATTTTTTTCTCTCATTGTTTTTGTGACTTTTGTGTTATAAACGTTTATCATTAATAATCCCGTGTAGGCGTGTACTCAGTGATTGTGAGGTTGGAGCCCAGAGGGGAGGCTAAGAGCACAGCCGAGCTTTATTTGTCTGGCAAAGGTACAGTTCCCAGTCAGGCGACACCTTTTAAGCTTCTGTGCAGCTTGTGTCTGTTTCAGTCTTTAACACATTCTTTACTCTTCCTCCTTTTCACAGAAATTGAATTAGCAATGGTTCCCTTCGGTGAGTATTGTATTTTCTAGAGCACTTTAATCTAGCGGGAACACTTTAGGAAATCCTCTTGTTTTCTATCGTTTCCAGAGTCCACTTCCTGAGATTGATCTAGAATAGAATAGAAATAGAATAGAATAGAAAGCTTACAATAGATTGTCGTTATACACAGTACAATAAGATTCAAAGAGCAGATCTATGTAGACATGTTAGCTTAGCATAGAGACTGTGGAGTGTGGGGAACTGCTGACAAGTGTGTGTAAAAAAAATGCTAGCATAATCGATATTATGCTTTCAGCTACTGACCATTAAGGTACAAACCTGGTTTACACATCCACAATTTACTAACAGACTGTAGTTAGTGGATGTTTAGGTTAATTAGCATTAGATTAAGTCTAATAAAGACTAGCTTTGGTCCCATAACATTGGCCAAACAATCACATAGGTGGCTAAACACTAGAGTTAGCATATCCAGCATTATGCTAAGGTAGCTTTGTGTAGTGAAATGGGGGCCATCTTTATCTTATACTCACAACAACTCAAACGCTGGTTTACAGGAGGATTTCCCAAAAGTTCAGTTACCTTTAATTACAGAACAGTTGCTACTGGAAATGAAGTAAACATTGATAGTTGATAAACATATACAGGTGAAACTCGAAAAATTAGAATATCATGCAAAAGTTCATTTATTTCAGTAATTCAACTTAAAAGGTGAAAATAATATATTATATAGACTAATTACATGCAAAGTGAGATATGTCAAGCCTTTATTTGTTATACTTTTGATTATTATGACTTACAGCTTATGAAAACCCCAAATTCAAAATCTCAGAAAATTTGAATATTACATGAAATCAATAAAGAAGGGATTTTAAATACAGAAATGTCGACCCTCTATAAAGTATATTCATCCATATGTACTCAGTACTTGGTTTGGGCCCCTTTTGAATGAATTCTTGCCTCAATTCCCCCAAAAAATCCATGATATTCTAATAATACGAGTATCACCTGTAAATGAAGTAAACATTGCTAGTTGATAGATATATGAACCATATTTCATATTCCGTAGATGTGCCAGACTCCTCAGTACAGGGACCTGAAGTGCCTTCATCAGTGGCAATTCAAGGTAAGACTGTGGGTCAGGAGCTCTTTCAAGTATGGTTTCATAAAGTTTCAAAGAATTTACTTTGAGAATCTTTATGAAACTTTGGCTAAAATGTAAAAATGTAAAAGAGAGAAAAAACTTTTTATAGCTGGTAAAATTTAAACACATTTTTTTTTGACCGATATTAAGCATCGTAATGATGTGTTTTGTCCTTTAAAGAATCTTCTGGATTCTATCAGTTAAAGGAAGAGGTTGAACATAGAGGTATTTATATGTTTGTTTTCTTCATCCTCCAAGGTTTTTACCCAACATATTATTAACCAAACATTAACATTAGGCAGAAAATATCTCTTATCGATTTAATTTAAATAACATTCACAGAATAAAATGACAATGAATCCATTTTACTGTTGGAATCACTCACGTCACTGACCGTTAAGACTAATCCATATCTCTCATCATGAAGTCAAAACTCTTTATGTCTTTGTTCTTAACGACGAAAAACAAATTAAATGTTTTTGTTTTCTGAAGAATCGGCCGAATATTCATATCACTATGAAGAAGAGGTGAAAGTGGAGCAGAGAGGTACAACATGTTGTATTTCTTCTCTTTCATTCATTAAAACTTCATCTTTTCCATCATAATCATAATCAAACCCTCTGAGCAGATATGGGGAAAAACACGGCAATACTGAACAGTCAAAACATTTTAGCATTTTAGCTCGAGATTTTGTAATTTTCGTTTTGCAATTTAGATCACATCACAACTAGAGTGAACAAATAAATAATAATAACGGAAATTGTGATGATGATGATTTATTTTTATGAAAGCAAGCTTGTAAATCTTACATCTTTGCTGACGGGGGAATGTGAATGTCGATAGTTAATCCTGCTATTGGTGTGTGAATGGTAACGTGTAAATGGGAACAGGTCTCCCTTGCAAAAGAGTCTTCGGTCTCAATGGGATTTACCTGTATAAATAAAGGTTAAAAAAAAAAAAAAAAAAAAAAAAAAATGTATGTTCAGTATTTAAACAGGGATTATAAGACATTTTCTAGGTTACATTGTTTATTTTCTTGAATTTCTTTTGGAAATTATTCTTTATTAAAACACAGGCCAATGGGTTTATAATACTGCAGACCAGATTCTTTTAAAAAAGTCAAAATTCAGCCAATATCTCTTGATCTATCCTTGATTAAGATAACGTCATTGATTTTTCTGGTTAATTCAAACACAATTTAAAATGGTGAATTTACCCAAATCTGCCTCTTTGTCATTGTCTTAACGTCATTGTGTCATGTGACTGATCTCTGCTTTGTGAAGCGGATTTAATATGAAAGTCTTTGTCCTTGTCATCGTTTTACATGTTCTTGTTTGTGTGTCCAACGCAAGACAATCTTTTTTTTCCCTTTCTTCACATTTTTACCACCTTCCATCTCTCCATCAAACACGTACTAAACCAAAGTCTTGACGCCATTTCTCAGTCAAAGTCGTTTGTCTTGTCGATCTGGAAAAATCAGCCGAGTTTTACTAAGATATTTAAACTAAAGTTGCTCTTTGTAATTTTTTTCAAAGCTCTTAAATGTAAACTATGATTGGCTTTCTAAACAATGATCGGAAGGTCAAATTTTGGCTTTTAATTGTTGCTTTTGCATGGGCAGATGATAAGTAATTGGGGCTATGGACACTAGACTACAATGCTGCAGCCTTTGTGGTTGTTTTACGTCCGTTTGTGGTGATTTTATGTTTCTTGATAAGGGTTTTACATTAGCCTGGTCAGAACAGTCTGATCTTGCAAGCGTCTTTGTTTGTTTCTCTTCCGGATATCAGTCTGGACTTAAACCACTCTCCATAGGGAGGAGCCCACCAAAAACTGACCGGACCAATCAGGGCCCGTGTTCAGACCTAAGGGTCGTCTCTTATAGTCGAAGGCAGCTTCTGATTGGCTTGTGTATATAGCCTCCAGCCATATCTCACAAGTTTATTCATCGAACAGACAGAAAGTGGGGAGGGTCCGGTCTGATTGGAGGCTAGATTGACGACTACATGAACCAATCAGGGGCTGTCTTCCACTAACAGACATAAAGTGGGGAGGGTTCGGTCTGACTGGAGGCTAGATTGACGACTACATGAACCAATCAGGGGCTGCCTTCCACTAACAGACGGGGCCAGGCTCCTCCCCACAGAGATTGGAGAAAGTCCAGACTGATCTGTGGGAGAGAAACAAATGTGAAGTTCAGGCAAGATCAGACTTATCTTACCAAGCTCGTTGGCATCTATTTGTCCGTGTGTCGTATCTGTCTTAGTCGATTTTTGTCTTTTCGTTGTCCATTTGTGCCTCTTTGTGGTCGTTATTGACTTCCTAAAAAGAAATGTTACTTGTTATTCCAAACAGAGGCTCTCTCTTAGGGACCTCTGGACCTTAACATTCTTTAAGACGACAAGACGGTGACTTTGTGTGAAAGTGTGAAATGCCACTGTTTGCCTCACGTGTGTTGACTTGTGTCACTTTTGTGGTTGTCACAACTTCAGCCGAGTATCAGAGCTGGACAGAAGAGACGGTAACACAACAGGTGTCCACAGCCAAAGGTATCAGATCACAGTAACCCAAAGGCAGGACATTGGTTATATGTCTGTTAATAACCTGTGTGTGTTTGAGCCGCTCTTAACCATGGCTCTCTCTTATAGTTTGTCTTAATGCCCATGATTCTTACCTGTTTAAATGACTTTCACCATTTTATTTTTTAAAGTTTGCCTCATAATAGTTGTTTCGCCCATGTTAACTTTGCCCATAATAACCTCCTTTGGTTCATTAACTGGTCAATTTGTTCAATTCTTTTGTCCCGACTTACCAACTAAAATTTAATTTCTTACCCGAAATGCATGGGTGTAGATAATCCATTATGAGTATTATTACCCTTTGCAATTCATATGACTTTTTATTGGTCTACTGGTTGCAAATCTTTGGATTGGAGTCTGTAATTTTTTCTATTTTTTTTTATTCTTTTTTTTTTGTCAAAATACAAATATACACAACACACAATTTAATGTCTGCGTTGGAAACCAAAAACAATTTCATCAGACTTCTTTAAGATTCATTAGATCATTTGAACAGTACTATTAGCTTTTGTTGAAAAGACAGAAATGTCGTGTTCTTCCTGGAGTCACATTAACTTCAGGAAGCAAATGTTTTCTGACAATGTTTTTGTGTGTTTTCCCCACTAGCTGCCAGGGTCGCCGTTGAAGAGACAGTGGAGACGAAGAAAGTTGAAATGAGACAGGGAATGCCATCTAAAGGTATTTCAAACTTGACTGTCTTCTTGCAGCAGCTACGCGCCGTGTACTGAAAAAAATGCAAAAACTTAACTGTCCGTCCGTCTTCCACTACTAAAATCTTTAATTGTTTTGTCCTTGTTGTTTCGCTGTGTCATTCACATGTTTTATTATTTTGCTCTCTTACTTAATCTTAATTTCTTTTGGCGGATAGACTTGTTCGATTATCTACTTTAGTTGCTTTGAGTTTTTTTTTTACGTCTTATTATCTTTGTCGCGCTTCTCTGCTTCACCTGCAAACGCACAGAATCTCTCTTGTGATGTAATAACATAATCGGTTATTTTTAAAGTTTCCCAAGCTGAGAAAAAGCCTGAAGAGAGGCCAACACCAGCTGTAAAGGAGCCTTCACCACCAAAAGGTACCAACATACCTCTGATGTTGGCATTTACCTGTTTGATAATTAATCAATAGCTTTCCATGATTTGCACACTTTTGAAATAGTTCCTTAATTATTAATATATATACAGTATATATTGATTATAATTGTGTATAATTTCCGAAGTGCCAGAAAGCAGAAAGGCAGTGGAGGAAAAGGTTCCTGTAGTTTCAGTCCCAGAGAGGAAGGAGGTCGCTGCTCCCAAAGGTAGAGATGCCTCCTGAACATCCCCCCCTCTTTGCTGATGACACTGTCCATATGTGGACTATTCTGTTACGATATAGTTTGACTGTTGTGCTCAGATTCAGTTCAGTTCTTTTTCATTCTTCTTCTTTGATTTTCTGGTTGATAATGTGTTTGAATGTATCTTAAAAGCTCCAGAGGAGGTTAAGAAGCCTGGTGCTCCCTCGGTGCCGGCCAAGAAGCCTGAAGTGCCAAAGAAAGGTACTTTACTTAGTTCTTTGTTTTTTAATGTCTTATCTTACCAAGCGTCTTCAGTAGCAGCATACTTGTCCTCACCGCTACGTAGCTTCTAACCTCTTAAAGTCTGTCTTGTCCTGATTTAATTGACTTTAACCTCACCTCTATAATTGGAGTTGTATGTGTTTTTTTTTCCATCTAGTTTCACTGTTTATCAGTGTGTTTGTCTGTCGTGTGTCATCTCACTCTTTTGAACGTCTCTTCATAACTCTTAAATGCTACCAAGACTTTATGCTAACTTTGGCTAATGTCTGTTTTAATTGTGACCTACTTGAAGATGAGCTTAAGCCTCAGGTACCAGCTGAACCCAAAAAAGTGTTGCCAGCTGGTGCTAAACCTGAGCCTGAAGCAAAGCCTAAGCCCACAGCGGCTCCCAAAGAACCTGCCGCCAAGGGCAAGCCAGAGCCGGAACTCAAGCCTGCGCCGGTAAAGAAGCCGGGCACACCACCATCCAAAGGTATTTCCTGCTTTGTTTGGATGTGTGTGTGTTGAGTGTTAGAGACTGTTAGGTCTAACTGTGCGAATCTTACTCTGTCTTCAAGTTTGAAGATGTCTTAACCTTGTGTGCTTAGCTTCGATTGTTGAAGCGAATCTTTGACTTTCTGTGAGTGTCTTGAATATCTTTGCTCATATGTAAAACTACTTAAATGTTGCTTTAAGTCCCCGAAGAGGCTGCAAAGATCAAGCCTGAACTGGCAGTCAAAAAGGCAGAGCCAGAAAAACCAAAAGAAGAGGTTCGTAAACCCGAGCCACTTGTAAAGAAGACAGAACCGGCCGTCGCCAAGCCAGAAACTCCGACGGCGAAAAAAGCTGAAGCTGAAGTAAAAGTGCCAAAGCCAGAACCTCCGAAGGCGAAACCAGAACCTACACCCACACCAAAGGAACCTCTGAAAACAGGTATTAAAAACATTCTTTGGTTGAGATGCAGCTCTTCGGCTTTATCTTAATCTGCTTAACTACACCATCCAACTTTAACTCATTTGGAGTGATTTTCCATGGGTGCCTATTGATCCTTTTTGTGTTAAGTAAACTTGATATGTTCTGTGCAAGAAAACTCCTTCATCTAACCGTAACCCCTTCATACTAAAGCCAAAACTCTTACTCCCATTTTTCACCTTCTTGGACTTCTAATTTTTGTTTGTTTTTGTCTGGTTCCCGTGATGTTGGGGCTGCACGTCTTGTCTGTCGGTTTAGTTGTTCTTGTCTTGCACTCGATAGAGTGTTTGGGGTTTGTCTCCCGTCTTCTAATGTGTGTCAATGGTACTCTTTAAAGTTCCTGTGGAAGGAAAAATACAAGAGCCTCCAAAAGCAGCCAAGAAAGCTGCACCTGCTGCCGTTGTTCCTCCCAAAGAAGAGCCCGCAAAGAAAGTCCAAGGTATTTTTATGATTCTGCTGGATCTTTCCCCAGGCTTTCTAAGATTCTGGGTTTTATTCGTTGTCCTTTGAGTGTGTTCTAAACATGAGGGGTTGTGTTACTCAAATTACCATGATTAAATCTAAATGATATTAATCTTATATGCAAAAAAAAGAAAGTGTAATACCATAATGTCTGGCATCTGACTACATTAGCTTTCTTTGGTGCCACCATCTGGCCTAATTCTGCTCTAAGAAGGATAATTTAAGTAAATACTCCCCGTTGTGTTTATGTGAACTTGGTGCGCCAGCACACTTTTCAAATCTTGTGCGTGTGTTTGTGTCAAACCTTCTTAAAGCTTTGAAGCCCATTCCTAAAGTGCTACCTGATGAAGTGCCTGAAAAAGTACCTGAGAAGGTGTTTAAGGAAGTAGTTGAGCCTGTTAAAGCGCCTGAAGCTGTACCTGAGAAACGGCCTCAAGGGAAAGCCCAGGTGATCCCAGAAAGGGCCCCAGAGAAGGTACAGGCACCTGAGAGGAAAGTGGAGGCTGTTCCAAAGATGGTGCCAGAAAAAGCACCGGAGGAAAAAGTGCCAGAGAGGAAGCCTGTGAAAGTTCCCCAGAAAGTGGCTGAAGAAGAGAAAAAGCCACCTGTGGAACTTCCTAGAAAGGTTGTGGAAGTAAAGCCTGAACCTGTGGTTAAAAAACCAACAGAAAAGGTCTTGGTAGATAAACCAGTTCCTACAAAGACCCCCGAAAAAGCACCTGAGAAAGTGCCGGAAGCTAAACCTAAACGTGAGGTGGAAGGGACTAAAGGTACAGCTGAGGCCGACCTCAACTCTTTATATCTTTCTTTTTCCCTTCTTCTTTCTTGTGAATCCTCTGCAACAGTCCAGTTAAAGCACTTGGTTGGTTGTTTTAGTTCAGAATATTTGAAAGAAAATTTTGCCCAATGAAAATGTCAAATGAACTGCCTCCAAAGTTATTTGTTAAACTTTTCAACAAACCCATGCAATCAGAATAATTTGAAAGGAGTTAAATATATAACTGGACTGTTGCCACTTCTTCAAAGGGTTTCATATCATCTTACATCATTATTTGATGGCTTCTTGTTTGCTGTGTTTATGCTGGTCATTTCTGTATGTCTGTTTGTTAACTGTCGAAACTCTTTTCTTTTTAAATGATCTCCTACTCGTGCAACATCTTGGATATTAACCTGATTAAATCTTTAAAATAAATAGAAACTAAGAAGATTGAGAAGACTCAGCTCACAGAGAAAAAAGTCTCGCCCCCAGAAAAAGGTACAGACCATCTGAAAAAACCCTGATGGAGTACTTTAACCACATCTTAATCTTTTAACTCTTTATGATAATACACAAAGGGTGGATTATCAGTGTTTAGTTAGTCCCTGTGTTGTCCCTTTCTAACACCGATGCTTGTCTTTGTGTTTTCACCTCTTGGCGCCGCCACATGACGCCTATTCTTCCTCAACAACTCTTAAAAAACTTCCAGCAACCACAAGTCTTGTCAAAGTTGAGCAAAGGAAAGGAGCTCAGAAAATACAGGAAGTTTATTATGTGACGGAGAAAGTTTCCCCGACAGAGTTGTGGGAACACGAAGAGGTGGTGGAAGAACACGCCGAAGTGTTGTACGAGGAGGAAGTGTCTCCTCCGGGCGAGAAAATGTCTTTGTCTGAAGTCGATGTCTTAAGTTTGAGCCAAAGAGATATAAAGTCTGAACTGATCGGTGAGATATCTGTTACTGAATCTTCAAAGAGGAGAGAGACCAGGGTCACTAAACAAAAGGTTGTACCGAAAACCAAAGAAACAATTGTTGTAGTCCAGGAATCTGAATCTGAGAAATATAGGGCGGTTTCAGCACCGAGGGATGAACCTACAAAAACCAGAATGAAAGAAGAGGTTTTTGTCAGAACAGTCGAGTCGCCAACAGTGGCAATTACAGATGAGAGAAAGGACAGCTTATCAGTCACACACATGCCAGACAAGAAGGTGATTTCTAAACAAGAAACTAGAGAGATAACCATAAAAACTGAAAGCAAAGTAAGCAAAAAGGAAGTCATAAAAACTGAGGAAACTACTGCAGCCAAAGAAATCCCATTGGTGACAGACAGGACAAAACCTATCCCGACTTTGATCAGGACAGAAGCTAGAAAACAAACTGAAAAGGTAGAAATTGAAGGAAAGGCTTTGGTCAAGGAACCACTCCAGCATGACGTTGAGGAAAAATACAGGAAAACTGAGAAAACTACAACGGTCAAAGATATCCCATTGGTAATAGACAAAACCAAACCTATTCCAACTTTGACCAGCACAGAGGCTAGAAAACAAACTAAAAAGATAGAAATTGAGGAAGAGGCTTTGACAGAGGTCGCCTATGAGGAACCACTCGATCAGGATGTCCAGGAAAAATATATCAGAACTGAGGAAATTACCATCAAACGAAGCGATGTCACAGTGGAAGACAAACCATCACAGGTTATCCCCACTCTAGTTAAAAAGGTAGATGTTACAGTGGAAGACAAACCATCAAAGGTCATCCCCACTATAGTTAAAAAGGTAGATGAAGACACAAGTAGAAAGACAGAAACTCAGATTAAACGACCCGATTCCAAGAAAGTTGAAACGCCAGTGAAGAAACTTGAGCCAGTTGAAAAGAAACAAGTGGAGAGGCTTAAATCTGATGATGCAATTGATACAAAGAAGGAGAAAGTTCCTGAAAAACCAAAAGCTAAAGCAGACGTGACCGCCAAGGTAAAACCGAAAGAGTCAGTAACAGATATCGAACTAAAGGAGCCAAAAGTGATCAAAAAGGAGACTAAGATTGAGTCAGTCGCTGCAAAGACTGAAGCAGAATACATGAAAAAAGATGAACCTAAAGACGTCCCTCCTCAGAGAGATGACATTGAAAGGAAAAGGCAAGAAACAAGACTTTTAATAAAGGATGAGACAAAACCTTCAGTTCCTTCAAAACCAGAAGAGGAGAAGAAAAGGATTTCACCTGCCAGAGGTATACAGAGATATACATCTAACATCACGATCATTTCCATCGTTAACTTTTTCATATTACTCCAAGTTTGGCTGTAGTCTTTGTTCTTCGGCCAACACATTCCAGAAATGAAGATCATGTCTAAAATGCTCTGTCAGTTTACTAATAATACTTATGAAAAAATGTTATAAGTTGTAATGCATTATTATAAACAGTTATAATGTGTTTTATGAAGACTTATAAATGCATTATACGGTCTTTAGAATTTGCTCAAAGAGCATTTGAGACATGACTTTCATAGAAGGTGTTACCATTCTTCTTTTATCCAAAATCTTTGGCAACCCCAAGAGGGCATAATTTCAGCCTCAACCATGATCGACCTCAGATCATCACCGCATTTGTCTTTCGTATCACTTTCTGATGTACAATGTGTTCTTAATGATCATATTGAGTAACTCTTCTTCTAGTTCTGTAACTTTTTAAAGGGGTGGTCTCGTATCCCTTTGTGGTTTGAATTACTTAAACCTTTCTTCCTCCTTTTCTTTTTTCTCTTAAATACTAATATCTTGCGTGAAAGAAGTTGAAGCTAAGGCTGAGACGATTCCCACAACAGTTCCTGCTGCTTTATCTCCAGAAACTAAAGTTGAGATAAAAGGAAAAAGTCCAGAGAAAGGTACAATGACTTTATTGTCCTTGATTATCAACTTCTGCTATTACTTTTAATCTCTGTGTCCGTCTTGTTCTAACCCCAAATGCTGTGTTTTTGTTGTTTCTTTTTCCTAATCTCTTGGCACCGCAACATGGTGCTTTCTCTTCTCACTTCTTAAAATCTTGCATTCTGAAGTGTCCACCACAAGTCTTTTAAAGGCTTTTAAAGGAACTCAGAAGATCCCAAAAGATTGTACACCAGGCGAAACATTCGAAGATGTTGAAGAAAAATCTCAGAAGGACGAAGACAGCTTTGTGGACAGAAGTCACAAATCTTTGCTGCAAGAAGGGAATTTTCGTACAATGGAAGAACCTGAACCAAGTGGTGATGAATCTGTTACTGATGGTTTAAAGACAAGGGAGATAAAAACAAAAGTCTGTAAAAGAAAAATAAAGAGTCCAAAGATTTTAGTCAAAACTGTTTCGGATCAAAAACTGATGATAGGAACTCAACCCATGACGGAGGTCACATCAGAAAGTTCTGCGATATTAAAAGATGGATATGAAAGGGACGCAAGAAAACATACTAGAGTTGAACAAGTCAGGTCAAAAGTAGAACGCCTTCAAGATAAAACAGAGAAGGTTACTCCAATTGGAGAGATTACACAGGAACATACTGAAAGAAAGGCTTTAGTTTCATCTAAACCAGAAGTGACAGATCAATACTCATTGGTAGAACAAGAACATCCAGAACACCTTATAGTTAAGGACAGAACCACCACTGAAGAGATACAAACAAGGCAAAGGCAAAGTGAAACAAAGACAGCTGTTTCTCCTGTAACAGAAGTTAAAGACATTCAGACAGATAAATCCAAATCCAAACAGAAGTCGGGTAAAGGTACAAAACTTTCCCTTGAGGAAGTGAAGTCAAACACAGTTGTAGTTAAAGATGAATATGGTAGTGTTACTCCACTCCAAGTCCCAGAAATAAAACAAGAACAAATCAAAAGAAGCATTTCAACCACCCCCATGATGGAGGTTACATCTGAAAGATCTGTGATAGCAAAAGATGGATATGAAAGGGTCGCAAAAGAAACTAGAGTTGAACAAGTCAGGTCAAAAGTAGAACACCTTCAAGATAAAACAGAAAGAGTGACTCCAATTGCAGAGAAAATACAGGAACACGTTGAAAGAAAGGCTTTAGTCGCATCTAAACCAGAAGTGACAGATCAATACTCATTGGTAGAAAAAGAACATCAAAAACACCTTAGAGTTAAGGACAGAACCAACACTGAAGAGATAAAAACCAGACAAATTCAAAGTGAAACAAAGACAACTGTTTCTCCAGTAACAGAGGTTAAAGACATTCAGCCAAATAAATCTTTATCCCTAAAAGAAGGGCAAAGGTCGGGCAAAGTGCAGTCAAGGACAGTTGTGGTTAAAGACGAATACGGTAGTGTTACTCCATTTGAAGAATCGGAGACACATCAGAGAACCATTTCAGTTGCACCTGTGATGGTGGTTGCAACTGAAAAACATATTTTAGGTAAAGATGGAGATGTTAAATCAGCCCCCCTTCAAATACTTACTATACCTGACAAGCTTGTTAAAGATATTGCATCAAGGAAAGAGGACAGTTATGAATCTGGTCAGGCTACTATTCAAGAGTCAGCCAAGGCAAGACAGAAGTTAGATCAAACTGAAAAGACTCAAGTGCAAGAAAGCAAGACAAAGTTTGAAATACATGATAACAAGACTGCTAAAGTTACTCCACTCGATAGACAATCAGCTAGAGCAGATTCCAGCGCTTTAGAATTAGTGCAAGGCCAAGATGTTTCTGAAAAATACACTAGAATTGGAAAAGTTGTGGGAGATACTCAAACTGAATTCCCAAAACAGTCTTTGTATGACAGTGATGAATCTGATGTTTCAGTAGGAGAAATTGAGTCAAAGACGGTCACATTCAAAGATGACAGAACCGTAGTTAAACCTTTGGAAGTATCAAAAATGCATCCAGAACACACTGAGAGAAGAGCGGCAGTAACACCGGCGACTGATGTGACATCTATAGAATCATTTATAGAAGATGGCAGGCCAGAAAAATTTAACAGAAAAGAAATTCTCAAACAAAAAAAAAATACAGCAAAAGGTGAAACTGGAACTACAATGTCAGCTGAAGTAGACTTTAAAGAGGAGAGAGATAGTCCCAAAACAGTCACTCTTAAGGAACAGGCTACTCCAATAAGAGTAGATGAAGAAGTTGAAAGTACACCAAGAAAAGAGTTATTAATTAAGCAGGATGCTTTGGAAAGACAATTAAAGTCGGCGAAATCCAAGAAAATTCGTACAGAAACAATACAAGGGAAAGATAATATCATAAAGACAGATATGAGGGCACAAATGAAAGGGGAGCAGGTTGTTACACCCACGGAAGGAGTTGAGGAAATGTGTCAACTTCAACAAGAGACAGACAAATACAAAACTTCAAAAGCAGATAACGATGTGATTCCTACAGTCAGAGAACCGTCAGTAACAGATAGAACCAAGCCAACCAAGATTGAGAAAAAGACTTCCAATCGCAAAATAGACTCTCCAGAAAACAGGGAAGGTGCCACAAGTAAATGGGAATCAGCAGATGTCCAGTACATCCCTCCTCAGCAAGCTGAAACCACAATCGGAAAGAAGGGAGAAGCTCACGGCCTACAGTCCATCATAGACACAAGTGTTCTGTCTTTGGACCGAGCAGATCATTCTAGAGGTATAGAGGAAAAAATATTATATGTCACAGAGCACGTGTTTTAGGCGTGAACACCAATCATCGTTGTGCACCTCTTCGTTTTCACCTTCCTAAGGATTTCGTAAAGATTCACACCACTCTTTTTTATCTTCATTTCAAGAGGAAATCCATGTCATATCACCCATTTTGTCCGGGCACAAACAAGAAAACGTGCTGTCAACTCTCTTTTCTCTTTTGGTTTCCCATCATCTGAAATCTAAACCACCACTATGTCATGTTGTGCTCTGGGTTTTTATCATCTTACCAATCTTTTCTAATTCAATGTTTGTTGTGTCCATTTTGTTTCACTGTACCTGTGCTGTGTGTATCAAACAGAAATGATTTACACAGACTACATGAGTCAGAAATATAATTCTGTCTATGAACTCAGTTGTATGTTTTCATTGTGGATTTCCATCCTTCTTTTTGTGTTATTTGTCAGTGCTCATTCCATCAGTCTTTTAGTGAGGTTCTCATTGTTGTATAATTTAATTTCCAAGTTCCTGTGAAAGAGAAGGAGTCTCCACCACAAGTCAAAGAGGCACTGGTAAAGCCAGCTGCTCCTCAAGAAGGTACCCAACTTCTCTTTTAAATGTGTTTTTGTCTAAATGTCTGTGTGTCTGTGTGTTCATTTTCTTAAGGCATTCGTGAAAGAATGTCACTCTTGAGCAAAACAAACGTTGTTTCTTTTTGGTGTTGAGCTCTTGTCTATGTAATGTTTGTGAATAGCTTTCTGTTGAATCCTTTGTGTACCTTGTACTTGAAGAGAGCAAACCAAAGGCTCCTGTAAAAGTGCAAGATGTTGCCAAAAAGCCCGAAGTCACTGACAAAACCAAGAAGTTGGAGAAGACAATTACTCCAAAAGACGAAGCAAAGCCAGGTATCCAGTCGATAATTCTTCATACGAACACCCTGTGTGTGTTTAGAGAGGTTGTATGTTTTTATCATACTTTACAATACTTCAATCCCCTCTTTTTATACTCAAAGTGACAAAGCCAAAGCCTGTCGTTAAGGCTGAAGAACCAACCAAGCCAGTTGCAGTAGAAGAAAAGATGGCTCCTGAGACAGGTAGAGGTATTGAATGGAATGACAAGAAAACATCCTCTTTGTTGGAGTAGTTTTTTGGTCCTTTCCATCTTTTTTGCATCTTATTTCATCAATGCAAATCTTGACTATATAACAATCTGTTGTTTGTCTGTGTCTTATCCGGGTCGCTATGACCATTGTTTGTCTTTCCCCATTCATTTGTCCACTGACTTAAAGCATGTCACATTTGTTCTTGTTCATAACTTTACTATTTTCAGCTGTTCATTTTTTCTTGACACTGTTTTCTAAAGTCACTCCACTAAACCACGTGATACTGGTTTACTACTTTGCATCTCAGTAACAACTCTTATCACGTGTCGTCGACATTCGGTATAAGAATGTTTATTATATCTTTATGTGTTTATTGACGAATTATCACAGTTCCTTAAGGTGTTCCCTATCTTTAAATCAATGAGAATTGTTTCCATGTCTAATACAATGGCCTCATTAACATCTTTCTGAACTATTACTTTGTATTAGATGAAACCAAGGGACCGGTCCAAGCACCAGGAGGAGTCAAGAAAGGTAGGAGCAGCTATTCCCCTCTTCACTTTACCTCAGTACATATTCACTGCACAGCAAGAGTTCATGGTAGCATTTTAACACATCTCTAGGAAATGGTGAGACCCTATGAGGCCCTTGACCCAGCACTGATTTTACCACAAATCATCTGATTGGCTTTATACATACACATCAAAGCAAACTCCCTCCAAAATGATTACAAAATAATAATTTAAAATGTCTCGTTGTTTCGTGTCTGTTCTCTTCCATGTGTTTGGTTTCTGTTAACGTTGTCTTAAAAGTCTTCTTTTGAATTAACTTAATATTAAAATCATTGGGGACAGGATTATTTTAATTTGATTTGTATTTAAATGTGTTTCCTAATAACTGTTGAGTACATGTCTTTGTTTGTTCAAATTGTGCTGTCAGTTAAATGTGGAGTCAGTGATTCTCAAGAACGTTTTTGTCAAAAATGACTTTTTGTCAAAATCAGTTTATATCTCTTTGCGATCTGATCTTCTACCTTTAGTGTACTATCACTGTTTTTTTTTCAGCGCACACACAGTACAGACAGGTAGCAGATTGTGAGTAAATATTCGCTGAATTTGACAACAAGAATTCTCCAGAATCCCCGACTTCACCTTTAAGTATTTGTGTGTATTTGTTCAAATTGTGTTGTCTGTAAGTGTCAATAAGTTAATGTCAACCCTTTGCTGCCTCAAAAACAGTTCTGCACGAAAAAAGTAAAATTCAGTTGGAAGAGGTTGGAACGTTTGAGATTCCCACCTTGAAGAAAACGACCAGAGTCATTAAGGAGGTTGAAGAGGAGCAGGAAATCATCAAACTGAAAAAGATTCCATCCGTTCCAACTCAAGAGGCTGAGGAAGAGAAAAAACCCCAAAAGGTCACAACGACCAAGGTCTACGATGTTGAGGAGATGATGTATGAACAAGAGGCTGTTGAGATGTCGATCGCCACCAGGAGACCTGCGGAGGAGAAGAAACTTAGAGAAAAGGAAGATGTTGTGAAGAAGCCAGATGCTAAGAAGCCTAAAGAAGAGGAGAAGAAAGAAACTCCAAAAGATGCATGGAGCCGCCAGAAACCAGTCCCAAAAGATGACAAACCTGAAAGCAAGATTACTATTAAGAAAACTCCCAAAGCACCAAAGGAAGAAGAACCTGCCCCGCCTACCGCGGGCTTAAAGAAAGTTAAAAAACTGCCGTCAGATGAACTTGAGCCAGAAGCAGTCAAACTAAAACCTTTTGAAAAGCCTGTTAAACCAGCCGAGGAGCTGGAGAAAGATAAGAAGGACAGGCCTGACAGGGACACAGTGCCTTTTGAGAAGTTGGAAAGGATCCCCAGAGAAGTGGAACCGAAAGAACCTTTCAAGAAACCAGAGAAACCTACAGAGGTTAAGGAGCCAACAACAAAGGTACCAAAACCAGCAGATAAAAAGCCGACTCCAGAGAAAGAGCCGGAGGATGTCAAAGCACCCACCAAGGTCAAGAAGATCCCAACAAAGGAAGAAGAGGTAGAAGGTGTGAAGCTGAAGCCCTTCTCCAGGCCTTCCAAAGACGCTGCAGAGCCTGAAAAGAAACCCATCACGGAGAAAGATAGGAAGCCAACAGAACCAGAGCCTAGACCCAAGAAACCTGAAGTCCCAGAGGCAGTTTCAGCAGAGAAGACAGTGTCTCCTGTCAAGAAATCTGAAGAGCCCAAACCTCTCCAGATAAAGAAAGGAGTCACCCCCAAGGAGGACGTGGCTCTGAAGCCTTTGGAGCAGCTCAAGAAGATTGAGATGAAAAGGACACCTTCTCCCAAAGTGGATAAGCTCAAAGAAGCTGAGGCAGTCCCAGTCCAGAAGATTCCGAGCGTAGATAAACTCAAAAAGATTCAGAGAACTGTCACGCCGAAAGACTCTGTTGACACTGTTGCACCGGCGGTGGCTCTCAAAAAGGTCCCAAAGAAGCCCTCACCGGAGGAGGAAAGGCCTGGCAAAGGGAAGATTCCCCTGGTCAAGGAGGTCTCGCCCGGGGCTGTGCAGATGAAGAAGGTAGCCACACAGCCGGAGGAAGAGGTATTTGAGGAGGAGTTTGAAGCGGAGACAGAGAAGGAAGAAGATGAGGCGTGGGGCTGGGAGCTCGTACCCAGAGAGAGTTACGGATCAGAAGACTGGGAAGGTGAAGCAGAAGAAGGTGCTATGGAGGTTCCAGGGGTTTCCAGGAGAGGTGAGATGGTGGCGGACCCCAAACTCAGTGGGTGAAAACTGAGACAACTCTTCACGCCTCCATGCCTTCATGAATAATCTCTACCCATTCCCTCAATCATGCCTCCATTTAAATCGTCTTTACCTCATCACCTCATCACATTTTACGTGTTACGAGTTTTACACCATTTCTTTCCTGTATTTGTTTATTATCATTCTGTGTCAAACTGTCTGGTCATGTCCGCTGCTTTCTGTCAGTTCTGTGGTGTCATTTTTACCATTTCAATATCATACCATTTCCATCATTCATGTGCTGTCCCCAGTCATCCCATCCTCATGGTGTAAAACCTACATCATTGTAAATTCGTATCTATTCATCCGTCATCAATGTGTGTCTTGTCTGCCTTTGTTTCATTGTCAGAATTTAACATATTTCCCATCGCTATCACTTTATATCACATATCATATTTTTCATTACATGTCTCTCAACACTGGCATACTTATGAATAAATTGACAAATTACATTGTGTGCAGAGAATTCATTTTTTATTGTTCATAAACAGAGGGACAACCATCAGGAGAAGCTGCCGCCGGAAGTGGTAGAGGTAGAGGGCTGAAACGTAAGTCTGTTTTCTTAAATAAAGAATGAACTGTGCCTGTAAGAAAACTGTTACCCTATTCTGAACCCTACTATAAATGTATTTGTGCATTGATTGAATGTCTTGGGTTGATATTTCAGCAAAACAGACCCCATCTCCTGGGGAAGGTAGAGGCCGTGGTCTGAAGCCCGGTGGAAAAGGCCCTTCACCACCAGAGGATCCATTCGGTGGATTCAAGCTCAAAGCCGTCCCCCTGAAGTTCGTCAAGAAGCTTAAAGACATCGTGCTGCAGGAGGCTGAGTCCATCGGCACTGCTGCTGTGTTTGAGTGTGAGGTCTCACCCTCCACTGCCATCACCACATGGATGAAAGATGATGGTAACATCCGTGAGAGCCCCAAGCACAAGTTCACTTCTGACGGCAAAGATCGCAAGTTGAACATCATTGATGTCCAGCTGTCCGACACTGGTGAATACACCTGTATAGCCAAGAACGCCGGGAAGGAGATATCCTGCACAGCCAAGCTGATTGTTGAAGGTATTTATATATTTTTTATTCCCTTGAAGGTACAGTGTGTAGAACTTCAGAAGAGACTTGGTAGAAATGGAATATAATACTCATCAGTATGTGTTAATTAGTGCACATTCTCCTGTTTTTTCATATCCTTAGAATATATTCTATATAGTATTTTATACCTACATAGCAGCCACCATGTTGCACCACCATATCTCCACACTAGCATAGATATTGTGGAAAGACTTGAGGTAGTGGTGGATGATGCCATCTTTAGTAACTAGACCTTGTCCTTGAAGGCCACCACTGCTTCTGTAAATTAGCCTAAAGGGAGGGGTAGGCAAAGGAGCGTTGACATCTAGATCTTTCACCTCTAAATGATGCCAAAAGACTCCGATATTACACAGTGCCTTTGAGCACCAAATATTCTTGGTGCCCTAAATAGTATCTCCGATGATCCAATTCTAGCCTTCGCTATTTTCAGACTGCTCATTGTCTCCTTATCTCCTCACAGAGCTACCGGTGAAATTCATCAAAGAGCTTGAGGAGGAGACTTCCGCTCTCAAGGGACAGCCTATTTATCTGACCTGTGAGTTGAACAAAGAGAGGGACGTTGTATGGAAGAGGAATGGCGAGGTCCTGAAGAAGAAGGCCGGCAAGATTCAGATCAATATCATCGGTTTGCAGCACGCAGTCACCATTCAGGGCTCCAGCGAAGAAGACACTGGATTATACACATGTGAGGTGGCCAACCAGGAGGACTGCAAGACTACAACAAACGTCAAGATCATTGGTAAGCAAAAGAGGACTTTGTTCATATCCATGAAAACAGTATTATGTATAAAAATTGATTCTCTTCTAAGGAATGTCTGCTGGAATGGATTAGGACAGGAACATATTTGAATTTGTATGTTATCATAAGGCATCTCAACAGACGTGTAAGATTCAATGTAAAAAAAATTCAAAAAAGGGTAGTGAATAAATATATAACTCAGGTATTCAGCCTATATATTTTCGGTTGATCGAACATCGACTTAAACTGCATCTATGAACTTTTGAAAACTTTTGCCTGAAATGATATTAATAAGCTCAAACAAAGCCTGTTTCAGATCCTCTGCCCTGTCTCGGAGTACATTTCATTAATTTCTAGTATATTATTGCTCTATTGCTTCTTTTATGGTAAACCTAACATGGACACTGACTTCTTTTTAATTAACTCTCACAGAAATCATCAAAGATTGGATCACGAAACCACTGAAAGACCAGCATGTCAAACCGAAGAACGCAGCTACATTTAAATGCGAACTCTTCAAGGAGACTCCAAACTGGAAGTGGATGAAGGGAGAGACTGAGCTCACTCCGTCTGACAAGGTTGAGATCAAGAAGGAAGGAAAAGAGTTGACGCTTATTATCAAGAACTGTCAGCTCGAGGACGTAGCAGACTATTCCCTGGAGGTGGAAGGACGCGTCTACACTGCCAAGCTAACACTAGGAGGTTTATCTATCTATCTATCTATCTATCTATCTATCTATCTATCTATCTATCTATCTATCTATCTATCTATCTATCTATCTATCTATCTATCTATCTATCTATCTATCTATCTATCTATCTATCTATCTATCTATCTATCTATCTATCTATCCTTATCATAGCTATCTTCTCTCTATCATTTGATAAATATTTACAGTTAATATAATTGTAATATTCATACTAATGCAACCACTTTATCAGAGCGTGAAGCTGAAATCCTGAAGCCCTTGGCCAGCGTCGAGGTTACTGAGAGGGAGGAGGCCGTGTTTGTGACAGAGATCTCTGAAGACGATATCGCAGGAGAATGGAAACTCAAAGGAGAGATTCTGACCAGATCACCGGTAAAGACTGGCTGCACTCGCTTTTATGTGTCACAAGTCTTATTGCACGAATTTCTACATTTGCGTGTTTATTTTCATGCCTTTTTTTTGTTTTTATTAATAAATGTACTGTAATGTATCCATCAGACGGTCGACTTCCAAATGGAGGGTCTGATTCGCAAGCTCATACTGAAAAATGTCCAGTTGGATCATGCCGGAGAAGTGACCTACATGGCTCTGAATGCGACTACCAGCGCCATGCTCAACGTCAAAGGTAAGGAAGTACTGCTGGTAGTGGTACTATCAATGTACCATGATTTTAGCTGTAAAAATAAAGGTGTAAGGTCCGTGGGAAATTAAATAAAGCTTTATGGCATGTGAGGGCGGACCTTAGATCTTTATTTAATAGGTCGACAAGGAAAATTCGTAATTTTTTCGACATGCTTTGAGACATCATGCATCCCGGGAAGACGAGCATTTGAAACGGGATCCCAACTATTTCCAACGGACGGAATGGTGTCTGGTATTTGTTGTTCTGTCTGATGTACTGTTCAAATGAACATGTCTATCTGTTGGTCTGTCTGGTGTTTTTTCTCTGTTTCGATTTTTGTGTGAAAATGTGTGTAGTGATGTCGCACTACAGTATATATATTTGTATCGTCTGTGGTTCAATGTTGTACGTTTAAATCTACGTACAGTGGCCAGTTTGTAAGTTACCACGAAAACCATGTTCATGAAATAGTCACCGGCCATGAGATCATGTTTCCAACATATTGGCGTTTAAGAATCGTTAGATTTGTTGTTAGATCTTTTGGTGAAGACATAAAGAACCCTTGTTTCCCAACAAGATTTCATTCCTTGAAGACCTTCATTCCATGGAGTCCTTTCATCCTGACCTTGACCTGAAGAAGTCTCCAGTATGTTATCTGTAGGATAAAATTAGATTATCTGTGTATATGAGCCACAATCGAGTCCGCGACAACAAGCAATGACATGAGTATTAATGCCAACATCCTGACGTCTAGAGCCTTAGAGGATTACGACCGGGTACAGCATACATGGGGGCACTTGGTAAACTGGCCACTTGCTGTAGACTGTTACTGTGCTGTTGTGTTGTTTATGTTTTGTGTACCCGTGTCACTTTTTAAATCCCAGAAATCGAGATGGACTTTGTTGTCCCGCTGAAAGACGTGTCTGTGCCTGAAAAGAAACAGGCTAAGTTTGAATGCACCATCACCAAGGATGTCTCTAAGGTCATGTGGTACAAAGGGGATGACGTCATCACCCCAGACCAAAAGTATGACATCATTGATGATGGAAAGAAGCATATGCTGGTCATTAACTGCTGTGAGTTTGACGACGAGGACGAATATACGATTGGAGTTTTGGACAAACTTTCAACGGCTAAACTCACGGTGGAGGGTAAGTGCTGGTTCGCGTTTACTGGACACACCTCAAGCAAAAGCCTTATTGTTTCAATCGATTCATTGAGTTGGTTGCCAGCCTGTTTCAACTCTCACATGAATATGCTTTACTAACGCAATTCTAGGTATCAGGCTCAAATTTATCTCACCGATCAAGGACCAGACCGTGAAAGAAGGCAATATGGCTAGGTTCGAGCTGGAGCTTTCTCATGAGAACATCCCCGTCACTTGGTTCAAAAACGACGAAAAAATCCATCCGAGCCGAACGGTGCTCACCCATGTGGACGGAAAGAAACACGTGCTAGAAATAAAGGAAGTTACTCTGGATGACACTTGCCAGATTAAGGCTGAGGCCAAGGGAATACCTTCCATGGCCAACCTGACGGTCATAGGTAAACCATCATTAAAAATCGCTTTCTTCTTTTTCACCACAGCTATTTGTACGGTTTGTCCGTGTGTGTGTTTGTACAGGTCCACAAAAAAGACCTCATGTGTTTGTGTATTTGTCCGTGACATTTACATGCACAGCAATAGTCGATACTCTATATTAAGCCTGTTAAGATCATAGTCAGAATAAGACATTGCCATGTAAACAGCTGTTTCTGCTCCACAGTGGCTAAGCATGGAAACACCTTATTTGGATTATTGTCTTAACCGGAGTATGGACCTTAGTCAGAATATGCTGTGCATGTAAACATTGTCATTGTTTTTCTGTGTCCTGTGTCATAAGGAACTGTTTTTTATGTTGTTCATTCGTGTACCACAACTGTTTTGTCTGTCTAGTCTGTTGTCTGCCTTGTACCATATATACGTATGTTGTTTATGTGCTTCGGAGAGTCACGCAAAACATTTCCCCGTTCCAGAGGGAGATCCGTACTTCACGGTTAAGCTGCAGGACTATACTGCAGTGGAGAAAGACAAAGTGGTTCTAGAGTGCGAGCTCAGCAAAGACGTGGAAGTCATGTGGTACCACAATGAGACAGAGATCAAGAGCTCTAAGATGGTGGCCATTAAGGCCGAGGGCAAACACAGGACCCTCATCATCAGGAAAGTTGCAAACGACGACCAAGGACAGTATTTATGTGACTGTGGAACAGACAAGACCGCAGCCACGCTTCACATTGAAGGTACAGAGTTTAGTTTGTGGTGTTCGGAACCCAACTTTTCCCTTTCCTGACGTAGCTGCCCCTTCACCTGCCCTGTCTCCTAACCACACCTCCAGCCCAATCACCAAGTTGTTTTTCAGTTTTGGTACTAAACCATCTTTTTTCTTCCATCACCTCTTCATTACCACTTACAACACTCTGGTCCCTTTCATCACTCCTTTCATCCTTAATCAATCTTTTGAGTTTAAACAAAAAGCTCATTGAGGCCATGTAAATCAAGCCTGGTGAGACCACCCTGATCTCGTTATCTCATCAACCCTGTCTGCACCTGTCTGTTGTCTGATATACATTGTGATGTTTGTGTTTGTCTATCTGTGCTTAAATGTCTGAACATCTTCAGTAAGAAATGTTGTCCCTTCTCTTAAACGTCAGCTCGCACCATCAAGGTGGTTCGGCCGATGTATGGCACTGAGGTGTTTGACGGAGAAACCGCTCGGTTTGAAGTCGAGCTCAGTGAGGACGACGTCCACGGCCAGTGGAAACTCAACGGAGAAGTTCTCAGTCCATCCGCCGTATGTCTTATTAAAATACATCTCAGCTGATATGTTTTTTATCCCTGGTTTGATTCACTTTCATTGTAAATAAACCCAGACATTTTATCGTTAAGAATCCTGAGTGGTTGGTTGATCAGATTCATACGTAGAATGCCTTTGACACGGAGCGCTCCGGTGGCGTAGTGGATAGAGTGTGTACCATATTGGCTCCGGCCTTTGTTGCAGTGGTCGCGGGTTCAAATCTGACCCATAGACCTTTACTGCAGGTCAACCCCCCTTTCTCTCTCTCTCTCTCTCTCTGTCTCCCCATTTCAACTCTGTATTGTCTAATAAGGCTTGAAAATGCCAAAAAATTATCTTTAATAATAAAAAAATAATGCCTTTGACACATTAGATTGTTTTACAAATGAAAGTGAATCAACCACACTCTTTCTCTCGTCACTTTCAACTTGAAAACTGAAATGTTTTTACTGACCTGCTGCCTGCAGGATGTTGAGATCGTGGAGGACGGAGCCAAACACACTTTGGTTTTGTACAACTGCAAAGTGCCTCGAACCGGCGAGCTGGTGTTTACCGCCGCTAACGCCAAATGCTCTGCCAACCTGAAAGTGAAGGGTGAGCGTTCCCTTACTCACCGTACCTTCCTCTTCAAAGTCTAGACACGTTTTCCAAGCACAACGTTGGTTTCTCACGGATTTTCTTTCTTATAAATCTTATCGCTTTTCGGCCGTGATGTTAACTGTATCTGTCTGAACCAACAGAGATCCCAGTTTCATTCGTCTCAGAGCTGGCTGACGTGCATGTGTACGAAAATGACGAAGCAAGGTTTGAGCTGGAGATTTCTAGAGAGCCCAAAAGCTTCCGTTGGCTAAAGGGGTCTCAGGAATTGTCTAACGATGACAAGTATGAAATCCTGGTGGAGGGAAACAGACACACTCTTATTGTAAAAAACGCCAAATACGAAGACGAGGCCAAATACATGTTTGAGGCTGAAGATAAAAGGACATCTGGAAAGTTGTTTATCAAAGGTAAATGGAGTCAAACCGTTTCAGTTTGTTCACATTGCGATGGTGTGATTTACACAGTCTTTGCTGTGATTAACTTTAGACTACACTTGGTCTTTAAATGCTAACAAACCACACTGATAGAAGGTACGGACAGTTACTATTTTATGACTTGAATTCAGGTGAAGGTTCATGTAGTCTGACAACGGCAAATATTCCTTCCAATACACTTGATCGAGTCGAGCACAAGATCTTATATTTTGATCACAGAGAGTCTACAGCACATTTTAGACTTGGCCTTTTGAACACATTGTCACAATAACTTCTATGTTTTCCCACCATCTGTGTTACCACTTTATATTTACTTCCCTAAATATTACAAATATAATTCTTGTTTGTCAGGTATTCGCCTTGAGTTTATCAAACCGATTAAAGATGTGACCGTGAAGGAACGTGAGACCGCGGAGTTCAGTGTTGAGCTCTCTCACGATAAGATCCCCGTGGTCTGGTACAAAAACGACATCCGTCTGCACCCCAGCAAAGTGGTGCACATGTCAGAGGACGGAAAAGTCCACAAACTGACCTTCAAGGAGGTCACCATGGACGACACCGCCATGATCAAAGTCGAGGCAATGGGCAAGACCTCAGAGGCCATGCTCACCGTTCTTGGTTAGTGACATCTTCTGGGAAAATGCAGCTGAATTTCCACACAGATCCTCAAGTGTCAAGTGCACAATTATAGAAATTACAAGGTTATGGTCTTAGTTCCAATGCTAAGACAATGTCCTCCGCATTTATGTTGTTTGTTATGTTGTATGTTTCTGCTTTTGTACGATTGTTTTAAGCTGTTGTTACCAGTTTTTGTTGTATGCCTTCTTCCAGAGGGCGACCTGTACTTTACAGCGAAGTTGCAGAACTACTCGGCTGTCGAGAAGGACGAAGTGATTTTGTCGTGCGAGCTCAGCAAAGCCAACGCCGAGGTCAAATGGTACAAAGATGGCGCGGAAATATTTGCGTCAAAGACCGTTCTCATCCAATCGGACGGCAAGAAGCGTACGCTGGTCATCAAGAAGGCTTTGAAGAGCAGCATCGGAGCTTACACCTGCGACTGTGGCACCGACAAAACCACAGCCGACCTGAACATCGAAGGTAATACTAGCAGCGACGCGAACCCCAGCCCCTAAACCCCGGAAGAATCGGGCCATTCACAGAAACCACGCCTCATTTTTGGGCAGCCACTCATCTCCCATCTCCCATCCATCCATCATTTCTATGTCCTGTTCGGTCACTCTGTATGTTTGTAATGTTTGTGACTTTAGATCAACGCTTGGCGATAACCCAACTCTATACATCTTAAATATCATTATGACTGTACAAAGCAGGGTCAGGGGTTAGCGGGTCTCGTTGCAAAATGCCTCTGGAAAATCTGAAATGTCCTTTTTGTAATTCATTTGTCGTGTTTTATTTTGAGGTTTAACAGTATTTATATGTAGTTAGAAAAGCCAGGGTTGAAAATAGAGAACTAGACATTTGTAGGACTTTCCTGCACACAAAACTCATGTCAATGTCATAAAGGCAGTGAATCGGTCATGGATAGGTTATAATTAGAATAGATAATATATAGGTTCAAATTCCATAAAGTAGACGTCACATGTCTGATGTAAATTGAGGTAAATGGTTTTCACATTTGGCGTGTCCTTCTATGGGTTAGACATGATGCTACCACATGTGTTATGCAGATGTACCCCCAAGTTTTATGATCAGAGGACTTAGCTTTTGATCATTTTAAAAGCTCACAAGAAAAGCTCCTTAAATAGTTAATAAAGTATAATCATATAGTTTGCGTTTACATTGTAGAGATGTGTTATAGGCTTGGGTTATTGTGGAGTTATTCAACGTCGTCTGCTTTTGCACAAACTGTAAGTCGCTCCTAAAGAGAGCGTCAGCTACTTGCAAACTGTCACACGTCTGTCTTCATGTCCCATTGTCTGTCCTCCATTGACCATCGAACCCATTTGATGATGACCATTCAACGACATCATCGAACTGTTTTGATATGTTTTCCGGTTTCCCTGAGAGATTTCGCTCAGCTGTGCCTTGTGTTTGGTGTTGACTAACTTCTTTGTAAACCCCTGCAGAGCGCGACATCAAGGTTGTGCGCCCGCTGTACAGCGTGGAGATCACGGAGCTCGAGACAGCCACGTTTGAGGCCGAGATCTCAGCCGATGATCTGCACGGCACCTGGAAACTGAAGGGAGAATCTCTCTACCAGTCTTCTGTAAGATCACACACTGAAAACATGAAAAAGTTGTTTTTATTTAAACCAGAAAAAAAATGTTATTCAACTTCTTCGAGGAGCACATTTCTCTTTCCTTAAAAAAGAAAGAAAGATACTCATACCCTGCGTTCCAATCCACATACTTCCTTACTATTTAGTATGCCAGAAAAAGATTTAGGATGTCCCAATACATGCACGACAATTGTAGTATGCTGAAAATACATGAATGCCCCACTAACTCCAATAGCATTTTGGAGTATTCGTCTTTATTCTTGACATTTCTCGACATAATGAAAAAAAATCTTCCTTAACAGATTTATTTTTTCTCTCCTGTCTGTGGCCCTAAAACTCTTCTGTACTTTAGTATGTAGTGTAGTAAAAAGAAAAGGTATGTGATTTGGAACGCAGGGTTAATTTACCTCCTTTCAATGAAATCAATGCTACATCATTTTTTAAGCAGGGTTTCAACATAACATTTTGCCCACTTGGCAAGTAGATCATAGTTTTACTGGCATACATTTTTTTGTAACTTTCTTTACATATTTCTGGTGAATAATTATAGCCTACATACATATTGAAGTTCCCTTTAGGTTTTGTTGTTTTCTTTTAGTTAATGATACGAAATGTTGATATATTGGGCATATGCACAATACAGCTCTGGAAAAAATTAAGAGACCAGTCTGGATTTTTCTTAAATCTTCATCTCTTTATTACTTAATAGAAATGCTCTTAATGACAAAAATTGTATTGGAATTTGGTTGAAATGTTGTCAGTAGTTTATAGTATAATACTACTAATTCTACTCAAACATATGCCTATAAATAGTCAAACGAGAGACACTGAACTTTTGAAGTGGTCTCTTAATTTTTTTCAGAGCTTTATATAATTTGCATTTATTGGATTTGAAGTCTGCAGCTCAAAGTATGTGAAAGGAAAATAATTCAAAATGAGATTGATTACTTTAAATTGTGATTTTAATCTGAACACATAATTTTACTGGACTCGACCATTGAGCAAAGGGTTATTTTGAACCCTGTTAAGCAAAAACTATACCGCATCTACAGCCGCGGAAAAAATTAAGAGACCAGTCTGGATTTTTCTTCAATCTTCATCTCTACATTACTCATTGAAAATGCTCTAAATGACAATATTTTTATTGTGAATTTGGTAGAAATGTTGTCAGTAGTTTATATTATAAAACCAAAATGTTCATTCTACTCAAACATATGCCTATAAATAGTAAAATGAGAGACACTGAACATTTGGAGTGGTCTCTTCATTTTTTACAGAGCTGTATACAGAGATTATTTTCGATGACCATCTTTTGTTTGAACTCTTGTTGTTTTTTTCTTCGCAGGAGATTGAGATCAAGGAGGAAGGATCCAGACACATTTTGATCATGTACAACTGCAAGATGAGCATGGCCGGAAGTGTCGACTTCTCAGCAGCGAATGCCAAATCTACAGCTCAACTCAGGGTCAAAGGTGACAGAAAAAACACATGAAATACATCAACAGTTAGCACTTACTAATATGTACCTTCGTATGGGCTTGTTTTGTGGGTTTTTCTTACCCTGCGTTCCAAATCACACACTCTTTCTTTTTACTACACTACATACTTAAGTACAGAAGAGTTTTAGGGCCACAGGAGAGAAAAAAAAATCAGGAAGTTTTTTTTTTTTTCATTTTGTTGAGAAATTTCAAGAATAAAGATGAATACTCCAAAATGCTATTGGAGTTAGTGGGGCATTTATGTATTTTTTTTAGCATACTACAATTGACGACGTGCATGTATTGGGACATCCTAAATCTTTTTCTGGCATACTAAATAGTAGGGAAGTATGGGGATTGGAACGCAGGGATGAAATACATCACAACAGAACAGAGAACACCCTGAATTTTTTTAAACTTTGAAAAATAAGTGATTTCTAAAACTGTATAGAGAGTTTTGTTGTTTAATATTATTTGGGAGTTATTTAAGGGTTAGGGGCCCTCTGAGTGTGTACAACAGGTCCAGCTTTAGCCCGTCTTTATATAAGAAATAACACATGAATTGCATCAAAATAAGCCGATGAAAACATCAAATTTTCAGAGGACCCGCTGGTTTGTGTTTGGATGTTCTTTCACATGCACACGGTTTGGGTGATTCCCCTTTAAGACTTTAGATGATATTCTGATTGGTTGGGGGAGAACAGGCGCCACTTGGTTACATGAGGTTACATGAGTCACCGGTGCTTAACTTAGCTTAGCATGACTACTGGAAACAGTTACATACATTTCACTTCACGTACAGACAGACAGACAGACCGACAGACCGATAGATAGATAGATAGATAGATAGATAGATAGATAGATAGATAGATAGATAGATAGATAGATAGATAGATAGATAGATAGATAGATAGATAGATAGATAGATAGATAGATAGATAGATAGATAGATAGATAGATAGATAGATAGATAGATAGATAGATAGATAGATAGATAAATAGGAAAAAAGAAATGATCCTGAACCAACCAAAGAAAAAATATATATATACATTCTGTTACCCAACGCTACCTGCAAGAAAACTGTGTCCCGTCAAAACAAGCTCATGAGAGAACATTTTTAATTTCTAATACAAATGTATCAAAAGATAATTCATAGTTAGAGTATGAGTGGCTGAAATGTGCAGTCCTTTATGACCTTTTCAGGGTCTAGGACTGTAAAAACTGAACTCAAAAATTGAGAGCGCTTTTTTAGATAGAGATGTATTTGCAGTGTATGAAAATTTTAATTTATTCATAGAAATCCAGACCAATCTAGAATTCATGTTTAAACGGTCGACGTGATGACAGCCCCTTGTCAGTCAGCAGAGATAATGATTTCAAACTGAGGACAGACTGACAGCTCTCTCTTTAACTGCTTGTTAACGGGGCTTTAATTCAGGCATGTGAAGAAGCCTGCTGTAAATACTTGATGTGTCTTGTTAATCCAAAGTGACATCCTTGTGGCTGAGTGCGATATTGAAACCTCCACAACACGGCCACTTGTCCACGTTATGACACCAGAGTTGCGTTGGGTAACTGGCAAATGGGGGGGAGGGTGGAGAGGGGGGTCCACATTCTTTTTTTTACCAAGGAAATAGCAAGCAAGGGTGTTGATTGACAGGAGCAGATTGGGCTTCCCCTGATGGTGGGCTCTCAGCCAATGGGGGCCCTCGGTTATTTTAGAAGCCGCATGCCTTATCTAGAGCAGGTCTGCAGTGATTGGCGGGGGGGGGAGAGGACGCGACCCGGGCTCTCACTGGTTCATGCCAGCCATATACATCTGCCCAACAGGTCGTATGCTAATTAGCTTGGCCCCCCAATGCCAAAGTCCCAGGGTAGCTGTCTTCAGTTGTCCTGAGGGCTAGCACCAAGCCTGCCTTCAGCTCAACCACCCACACACCATGAGGATAAGCCATTAAGGATTAGCGCTTTTTCTCTTTGGGGATTTGTTTTGGATATATTGGATCTAAGGGGGGGGACTAACCATGTCTTCTCCCACATCCAAAGCCCGAGTGATCGAAGTGGCCCGGCCGCTCAGAGATGTGACTCTGACTGCCGGAGAGACGGCCACCTTCGAGTGTGAGCTGTCCTACGAAGACATTGCTGTGGAGTGGTTCCTAGGGGGTACCAAGATGGAACCAAGCGACAGAGTAAGTCCTCAACACATCCCACAACGTTTTATACCATGTTTCAATGTCTCCATCCACTTCCTGAACGGCACACCAAACACACAGGAAAGAACTGTTTACATTCACAGAGTCTAAGCTGATGCTACACGATGTCCAGTCATGGTTCTAGACCAGAGTAAAAGGCCCAGTTTGTTTGTTTGTTTGTTTGTTTATTTGTTTGGATCCCCATTAGCTTTCAGCATAAGGCTAGAAGCTTTTCCTCCTTGTGATAATACAATCCTTTTATAAATTATTAAATTAATTCAATACAATTTAGTCAATCACATTAATTAATTAATTACACATGACACCACATTACACAAACACTACAATAACAATACGACTCATATATAGTTACCAAAATGATAGCAATTTAACAAAAAGCTGAGAAAAATCTTATAATACATTACAAATCTCCAAAGTAATCTATATATCTATATCTAGATACTTATATAGATAAGTAATAACAGAAAAGCCATATAACCCACACACCTCAAATCATTAATGTGATATAAGCTACGCAAGTTTCTTTAAATGTTATATTCTTTAAGTGATTTTTAAAACTTTTTATACAGAGTTGTGTTGTTTTAATATTATTTGTGCGTTAGTTAAGGCAAGGCAGGTTTATTTCTATAGCACAATTCAGACACAAGGCCGTTCAGAGTGCTTTACAGGGGCATGAAATTCATCTAGATTAAGAATAAACATTAGAAAAGCGAATGTAAAATATGATAAAACATTTAATAGTGAATGAATAAAAATAAAACAATTCCAAGTTAAGGGTTAGGGGTCCCTCTAAATACACATCATTAATATTAGCTACTCAAGTTTCTTTAAATGTTATAGTCTTTAAATGATTTTTGAAGGGAGTTTTGTTTTTTAATATAATTAGTGAGTTAGCTAAGGGTTAGGGGCTCCCTCTTGAGTGTGTACACCATGTCCAGCTCCTGTCTGTCTTCATATAAGGGCCTGGAGAGTCGGGGTTGGGGATCTGGTTTTGTGATAACGCAGGCAGGGAAGCTTTTTCTGCCCTGCAAGCGATTCTGCTGGGGTTATTTTTAACAGCTGCCCGGAGGTTGAGGCGCAGGGCAGGTGGCAACAGAAGCGAGGGGCTATTTGACAGCATCAGATTTTTTAAAGTCACACACAACTTTTGCTGTGATGGTTTTTCTGCACGAACTGAAATCTGTGTGTGGTTTTGATGCTGACATAGAAGTTTGGGTGAAAGTCCGGGTCCCTTAAACGATGTCCGGTCATAATGCTGGATGGATTAGTTTCGATCGTCGCTTGGAAACCGGAGATCTTTTTAAGTTTCTTTGGGAGAAACGTGATCTCTCTCCTGGTTGTGCAAGTGCCATTTTACTGCCTGTTATGTGGTCGACATGGACGGAGATTCACACACGCCACATAAACATATTATTTAAATATCCAACTAGCTATCATTGTCAGGAGCTAAGTGTATTAGGTATAATATAAAATGTAGATCAAATTTTTGTCTAGAAATGTTAAAAATGTTTGATTTTGTAGACAGAAACAATTCACTGAAATCATAATGAGTGTGTTTTAGCGCATTGGGTCTTGGTTACAAAATAAAGAAAGTAAAAGTTAAATCAATGTTAGTGTTTGTGTTAGTAATCCTACAATAAACCTAGAATGATTCAACCACATTTTTGAATATAAATAATGGTGATTTGAAGCGATTTAAAAGTGTGATTTAAGTCCAGTGATGGTTCTTAGGCAAGTGTCTGCTAAATACAATTACATTATATTTGGTTTTGTGAATACAGACTCCCCAAGATTTTCAAATGAGTTTGAAACTATGAAACAGTAATTAAGTTTAATAGAGTATATAGAAAATAACTATATTGTCAGTCACATGATTTTCATTGCAGCTATTCCACATAGCTGTCTAAATGTTTAATGTCTAATCTTGATGTATATTCTTTGTTTTTACTACCTCTTAAATGCAATTTCTTATGTCTAATCTTGATGTATTTCATGCCCCTGTAAAGCACTTTGAATGGCCTTGTGTCTGAATTGTGCTATAGAAATAAAACTTGCCTTGCCTTGCTTTGCCTAAATGATATGTAATGACATGTCTTGGCTCCTCAGCTATGTGAATATTAGTTTAAAATCAAGAAAACATCCAGGTTCAGAGAGGGCTAACCTTAGATATAAAGCCTAAAATGGGTCTGGTCTGGTTTAAGTTTTTTAAAAGTCATGTAATTTTCAATTTCTGCAATATGTGGCGGACACAGAGACATCGAAAATACGTTTCTCAGACCCACGGTGCAAAAAATACAAGGATAAAAACTGTAGTAATAAATATATATAGAGCTCTGGAAAAAATTAAGAGACCACTCTGGATATTTCTTCAATCTTCATCTCTACATTACTTAATGGAAAAATGCTCTTAATGACAATATTTTGTGGGGGGGAATTTGGTAGAAATGTTGCCATTAGTTTATATTATAAAACCAAAATGTTCATTCTACTCAAACATAATGCCTATTAATAGTAAAACGAGAGACACTGAACATTTGGAGTGGTCTCTTGTTTTTCCAGAGCTGTGTATATATAATAAATAAACTAAAAATTTGATTAGATTTTTATTTTATCTTGAACAATCAACATTCAATATTTAAAAAAAAAAATTTTAAATAAAAACACAAGGTTAAAAAACAAAGGTAGATAAAGTATCCAATTCTATCAAAGGAAAAAAAAGGATAAGTTCTAGAAAGAGCAGGCACAATGCTTATGTATTCCCGCTCTTATAAAATTGTGTAGAAAATACCCTGGCCCCTGACTAATACCCCCCCCCCTCTCAATTTTTTTAATATAATATACAGTATATGTGTATAAATATATTTTTTATTTTTTATGTTATTATTTGGTCAGTTTTGTTTGTATATTTCTATTGTTCTTGTTCTTGTAAAAAAAAAGAGGAAAAACCAATAAATATATTGATTAAAAAATAGTGTAGAAAGTAAAATCAAAAACAAGAACAGAAGCACGTAAACCAATATTAACATCTCAATCTTCCAACAGACACACAGACAAATGCCTCCAGAATATATTCAGACGGATATACGTACAGCTCTGGAAAAAATTAAGAGACCACTCCAAACGTTCAGTGTCTCTCGTTTTACTATTTATAGGCATATGTTTGAGTAGAATGAACATTTTGGTTTTATAATATAAACAACTGACAACATTTCTACCAAATTCACAATAAAAATATTGTCATTAAGAGCATTTTCAATAAGTAATGTAGAGATGAAGATTTAAGAAAAATCCAGACTGGTCTCTTAATTTTTTCAGGGGCTGTATATAATATTATGAATGAAGTACTGATGAAGTAAAGTCTTCTATAATATATCAGCAGACTTGGTTCAATGTCTGTATCTGAATCTTGGTTGTAAATTGAGCTGCTCAGCTTCAAAACAAGACACTTTAACTTTACTGACATCACCTGACGTGTGTTAACGGCCCATTCTACATTATCAATACTGTGATGAGCAGTTTGATATGTAAATGATCACTCTACTAGTTCCATGTTGCCTCAAAGGTGAAATCACAAACCAATCAAGATTATATAAACTGACATCCATGTAGCTCCTTTTAAAGCTGGGGTATGTGATCTCTGATTGGTCAAAATGAACATGAGCTGTACACTTTGACCAATCAGAGCGAGGCTCCGATTCGCTGTTCTTATTGGCTGTTGGGACTGTCCATTCACTTTGGCACCGACAATGTTGGTGTAGAGCGTGTCAGGGAGGGACTATAGGGGAGGGACCAAAGAGAACAAGTGGAGCGGTTGAGGAATTTGGATTCAAATCTCTATCCCAACTGCTATTTTCTCCCCAAATTCTCCACCCCAGCTTTAATTAATGACTTAATAACAGAAGTCATCAGCAGCTGTGGGTGTCGGCATCTTTTAAAAACAGACTTATAACTCATTGGTGTTGGAAAGTATCAAGTTCCTTCTTAGTTCTCATTCTAAACATTAATTTAACGAAGATAAACATTAAAATAATCCAAGAAAAAACAAGAAAAAGCACAACATGGTGGAACATTCTTATATTTAAAAATGTTTTTCTTAATCTAAAAGCACCAGGAAATAGGGCTAACAGCATTGGTAGAGTCAAGTCAAAGTCTTTTATTCTCAGTTCTGATATATGGAAGACATACATCAGAATCAAAATGGCGTTTCTCTCTGGACCACAGTGCAGTTGGAACGAAAAAATGAAAATAAAAATATAGAGTTAAATAAGATAAACAAGATGAACTATATTTACATAAGATGAATTCTAAATACTACGAAGTGCCAAAGGAATGTTCTGTGCAATATAAAACAGTATATATAAAATAGAATAGAAAGTAAAAAGTAGATAAGTTAAATTGAAATGTGCAATGTGATGAAAAATATTTACTATGTGCAATATGCAGTCGACTGGATCTACATTTTAAGATGTGTATATCGTTTTTTTCCCCAGAAATATTTTTATTACAGTTTAAATCAAATCAAATCAGTTTTATTTGTTTAGCCCAAGATCACGAATAGACATTTGCCTCAGTGGGCTTTACATTCCATACAGTATGATACAATATGACACCCTGCCCTTACACCCTTAGCTCGGCTGAGAAAAAACTCCCAGTAAAAAACCCTTTACCGGGATTACATTTTTTTTTGAAGAAATCTCAGGGAGAGTCGACAAAGTAAGGGATCCCTCTCCCAGGACGGAAACAACTTACAATACAGTCCGTCACAGTTGTATAGTATGAAGTACAATCTGACATTATTGCAATGACGTAACAACAAAACTAAAAAAGAAATATATAAAATATAAAAAATAAAAGAATTCTTCTGTTAAATTTTTTTTTTAAAATCTTTACAAGGTTGAGTAAATATATCTCAATACTGTACATGTAAAATAAAATAAAAAATTTAGAGCCTAGCCTAGCATTTTGAAGCATTTTGATGTGCAGGCTGAGTAATGAGTGTAGCAGCTGAGTGTGATATGCAGGCTGTGGATGTGCTGTCAGGTGTCAAGAGGCCAGTGGTTTAAATCGGGGAAGGAAAAAGCAGCTGCTGTCGATCGTTTTAGCCTGACAGCTCTCAGCTGACTGTGGGAAATTCACACACTTCACTCGCAATGCAATGAATGGAGTTTAAATGGTAAATGGTAAATGGACTTGACATACACAGTGCTTGTTAGCCGATTTTCTCAGCCCCAAAGCGCTTTACAATTCTTACCACATTCACCCGTTCACACACACACTCATACAGTAGCTGCCATGCAAGACACACTTCACTTGCTATACAATGACTGGAGTTTAACCAACTAGTTTCATTACAATTATTGTTTTATGACAACTGTATATAAAAACTATTAGGATATTTTATTTTGTCTTTTGTGTTTGTTTTCACTTTTTCAGTTGTTTGTGTATGTGTTCTTTAAAAAATAAAAATAAAGTGTTTAGAAAAAATTGTAGGATATAATAATAGTTATTGATAATGTTTAGATGGTCCTCAAAAAATAATAATTATGAACATATCACAATGTAAACTCATCTAATAATAAATAGAGCCGATACTGTAACATCAACGCATGATAAAAAAAGGTATTTAAAGACATGTAAAAGTATATGAAAAGTGCTGAAGGCAGGTTAAAACCAAAGCTCCTTTTAACACAAAACAGTCACATTCGTGCAGAGTTTATTGCAGAAACTAAAACGTGCCAATTAGTTCTTCCCAGGTCATATATAAGCCAACAAAAATTACATTAGAATAATATTTGTTCATTCATAACAAAGATTAAAAACAATAACCAAATATTTCCCAAGGTGAGCTGACAATCCAGCTTCCTAGATCCAAACCTGTGAAACAGTCCCATGTAGTCTTTTCATAAGGACTCAATACAACGAGAGTCACATTTTGGTTGGAAAGAAATCTGGATTTTCTATCATCTGGCGCTCGTCATTGGAGGTTCAATCAGAGAAGCAATGGTCACATTCAAATAAGAAATAATTCTTTACTTTTTATGGGCCAAAAATGTTTGACCTAGAAATAAGGGACATCCCCGACTTAGAATTTACAAAGTCGAATCTGATTGTTCGAATCAAGCCTATTGTCGACCATTGATCCATATTCTCATTTGTGACACATGGCTTCCATTTTTCCCAACCGGACCAGGGTTTTTCCTGGCTCAGAATGGGCCTTTGGGGGGTGAGAACACTGAACAACTTTTTGGGGGTCGCGACTGCAACAGTAAAGGCGAATAGTTTTTGAATTTTAAGAACGGTGTGGGGTTGAGAAAGGAAAGTTTCAATGATTGTTTTATTACGGTTATTTTGTTTTCATGATGGAGGGAAGCAATAATATAAATTGAAATGCAATTAATCACCCAGCCCTACAAAAAGGATGGCTTGTATTAGGCTGAACTAGAAACATATTTGGAGAGGTTTTAAATAGCTAAATATATTCTCAATTTTTATCATTCTGGCTCTGGTGATTTTCCTTTGGGGGGGGGGGCATAAAACCACTTTGGTGGGCGCAAAAAAAATTCTCTATGCAGGTAAAACCCTGCAGACATTAACACCCAATTTTAGTTTGTCTTCTTGATTCGGCATACAAATGTATTTACCTTTCACACACACTAAGGAGATTGATTAAAAGCTCATGAGTTATTTTCAAATTAGGGTTAGAATCCAGCCCTGGTCGTTCTCTGCATGTCATTCCCCTCTCTGACCCATTTCATCTCTGTCTCCAACTGTCTTATAAAAAAATGTAAATGTCGAAACTGACCATGTGGTTCCATTTCAGGTGGTGTTGAAGTCTGAGGGGACGGTCCACAGTTTGACACTGCGTGACGTCCAACTCAGTGAAGCCGGACAGATTAAGATCACCGCCAAAGACTTCCAGACAGAAGCTAACCTCACAGTCAATGGTAAGATTATCTAGGCTGTTTGTAGGAAGTTTAAAGCAAGTGCGGTAGTCATGGAGTCGACATTGGAATGGTTTAAAAAATATGTATATACATTTTTTCAAAGTTGACTTGTGGAATACATTTTTTTGAACTATTTCTGATTTTACCCTTTCATGCATCTAGTATTCTGTCTGTATTGAAATGTTATTATTGCTGCGGTGTAAAATAAGTGTCCCATTAACAACTGGTGGCCCCTTCCAATGATTTTAAATCTTTTCTTTCATCATTTCGATAATGTGTGTACGTACAGAGCCACCAGTAGAGTTCTCCAAGCCTCTGGTCGACCAGACGGTTGAAGAGGAATCCACGGCAACGCTCGAGTGTGAAGTTTCCAGAGAGAATGCGGAGGTAAGAGACATTTTAATTCCCTTAAAGCTGCTCCGAGGAACTTTCAGTGTGTGTTAATTCTATCGCCCCCTTTGGACAAAAGCGGTAGTGTTTTACCTACGCCAGCTGTTGTTCCTGGGTGAGCATATACCCATGACAAAGGCATTAATAAAAACTATATAAAAATAGCATTCTTTGCACTGATGGTCTCGTTTGCTGTTACATGTAATTCATGATCATCAGAGGAAAAATGTGGCTGTTTCAGAAATATTTATAAGTTCCTCGTACATAGCACCTTTTAAAATGTGGGTGAAGATCTGAACACATATAGTAACATGATAAATTGCCCTGTGACAGGTGAGATGGTTCAGAGATGGACAGGATATCAGAAAGACCAAGAAGTACGAGATGATCGTGGAAGGTTGTGTGAGGAAGCTGCTCATCCATGAATGCACTCTGGACGACTCCAGGACTTACACCTGCGACGCCAAGGACTTCAAGACCTCCTGTTTCCTCAACGTCGAACGTGAGTAAAGATTGGAGAACCTGGGGGCGCCCTTAGCTCAGTTGGTAGGGCGTCCCCCCCATGGGCCTTGGCCAGCAGCGGATCCGGGTTCGATTCCAGCCCGCGGTCTATCTCTGCATGTCACTCCCCTCTCTGCCCCATTTCAACTCTGTCTCTACACTATCAATAAAGCATCAAAATGCCAAAGAAATATCTTAAAAAAAAAAAAAAAAAAAGATTGGAGAACCAGTTTGTAGAACTTAATAAAGAACTCTTTAAAGTTGTTCCCCGTTAGATTTTCATCTAGTAGCCTAAATGTGTTTTTTTTATTGTGACAATTTCCTTCTGTTTACAATACCGTAATTTAAATAATTAGATGAGGAACAAAAGCTAAGAACCAAGTTTGGTGATGATTCGACAATCGACAGTTACTATATCAAACTTTCAGCCAAGCCCTGCACTTGCTAAGATGTTTTGTTCAACTGCGGCCATGTTTCTTGACCAATGTTGCTGAAGTGATGCTCCCCTAAGTCTGTATGCCAACTTTGGTGGTGATAGGTTGAAAATCCATAAAGCAGATGTCAAATGACTGTATTACATTTTATGCAAAATTTGGTAAAACATTTTTGTAGAGCACATTGAGCTGGACCTGTGGAAATTTAAGCTAGTCGGACTTACGAGACGAGGGGTGTTTCAAACATTGTGATTTTGAGGAGCTCTCCCCCCCCCCCCTCCTCATAGAGTCTCAGTCCTCTTCACAGCAGACCCGGGTTAGAATCCAGCCCGGGTCGTTCTCTACATGTCATTCCCCTCTCTGTCACATTTAATCTCTATCTATCTCTACAAACTGTTTAATAAAGCATAAAAATACCCCCCAAAAAAATAATCTTTAAAAAAATAAAATAATAATAATGAATCTTCTGGTTTTGTTCTTGCAGCTCCTCATGTAGAGTTCCCGTCACCGCTCCATGACGTGGAGGTCAGAGAGAAGGAATCTGCCAGGTTTGAATGTGAACTGTCCAGAGATGACGTCAAGGTGAGAACGCTTTCTGTGGCTACAGCTCTGGAAAAAATAAATAAGAGACCACTTTCAAATGTTCAGTGTCTCTCGTTTTACTATTATTAAAGGCATATGTTTGAGTAGAATGAACATTTTGGTTTTATAATATAAACTACCGACAACATTTCTACCAAATTCACAATAAAAATATTGTCATTTACTGTAGAGCATTTTCAATAAGTTATGTAGAGAGCAGTGGAACGTAATTTTATTCACATGTGCGCTCTGCCTGTACGGTTAAAGGACAATAGAGCTAGTTAAGTCTAATTTGATTTGATTTGATTTGATAAATCTTTATCGTCCCCGAGGGGCAATTTGTTCTGCATTCAGTAGTTAACAATGTCACACAACAAACAAATAATCATAATTAGGGATGGCCATTTAGAATTTTTTCTTTAACCGGTTAACCATAAGAAAGAACGGTTATTAACCGGTTAACCATTAAGATTTAATGTAGCCTATTTATAGTGAAATACATGACGCATTATAGCAGGGCTCCCGACCTTTTTTGTTCCAAGGACCGGCATATTAATTTTAAAAAAATTCAGGGACCAGTAGCCAATTTAAATGCCTACATTTTGACATTCACACGGCACCTTGTCTGTTGTGAGAAGAGGTCTAGTATGAGAATGTAGGAGCGGAAAGTGCAATAAGTGACTGAAATGTACATAAATTTACACACACGATAGCAATATCAAAACAAGAGTCCGGATTTGAGAGAAATTAAGATGATTATTTATTTTTTTAACCGTTTAACCTTTAATATTAACCGGTTAAAGATCTTCTTAACGGTTAACAGGTTAACCATGGACATCCCTAATCATAATAAATACAAAACACAGAACATAAAAACATAAAAGCATAAAGCATACAGGAGACATCATGGAATATAATTTACATTGCTTAAGAAAGACAAAGCTACTATCCTAGTTTGTTTAGGAAGCCAACAGCTGAGGGAACAAATGTATTTCAGATATCTGTTTGTCTTGGCCCTCTTCCTGTAAGTTATATCTCCTCCTTAGTGGCAGGAGTAGAAACTCTGCATGTAGAGGATGTAGGGGGTTTGACCTTAAAGGTGCAGTGTGTAATATGACATCATCAAGAAAGTTCTACAAAGTTCTAGAATGCAACGCTCCCTGGGTAACCCCACCCCTTTAGAATAATAACAGAAGCTACAGTGGCCTTCAAGGACAAGAACAATTCTAAATTTTAAACAATGCACCTGATGACATTCCAACTATGACACTTTCAAAATGGCGGCACTAGGCCTTGGTCCAAAATATGCAGAAATATGGACATATATGAGACCCTTTCTACGGGAAAAATAAATAATTAAAAAAAATGTTTTCAGCTATTATGCACTAAATTAAATGTACTTATGGATATTATAATTACTTTCTACAAAATCTGCTAGGAAATAAAACCCAAAATTCTACACACTGCAGGTTTAATGCTTTAAAACAGTATTTCTAACCTCTCGTTCCTGCTGTCTGTCTTTTATAGGTCCGCTGGTTTAAAGACGGAAGTGAAATCAGAAAGGGGAAGAAATACGAGATAATCGCTGACGGTCGTAAGCACACGCTGGTCGTCCACAAGTCTGTGTTTGACGACGAGGCGGAATACGAGATCGACGCAAAGACAAACAAATCCTCCGGCATGCTCACTGTCGTCGGTGAGAATACACTTTTTGATTTCACTTTAAAGTTGCAGTGTGTAATATCTGCACCTTTTTAAAGCCCCCGTGACTGTAAACCCAACTCCAAAAAATCCTTCTAACTATGTCATGTGGGGAGTTAGTTTCATGATAGTTAAGCATCTATCTATGTATCTATGTATCTATCTATCTATCTATCTATCTATCTATCTATCTATCTATCTATCTATCTATCTATCTATCTATCTATCTATCTATCTATCTATCTATCTATCTATCTATCTATCTATCTATCTATCTATCTATCTATCTATCTATCTATCTATCTATCTATCTATCTATCTATCTATCTATCTATCTATCTATCTACCTATCTATCTACCTACATACCTATCTATCTATCTATCTATCCTTCTAACTCATGTCATTTGGGGAGTTAGTTTCATGATAGTAAAGCATCTGAAAAGAGTTATAGGCATATTTATCAATCCACATTAAAGATATTGTCATTTAAGTTTGATAAAGTTTACAGAAATTAGAAAAGAAGAAGAAGAGGTTAAAATATTGTGAATATATATTGGGGGCGCTCGTGATGTAGTGGTTAGAATCCCCCCCCCCCCATAGAGTCTCAGTCCTCTCCACAGCAGACCCGGGTTAGAATCCAGCCCGGGTCGTTCTCTGCATGTCATTCCCCTCTCTGACACATTTAATCTCTGTCACTACACACTGTCTAATAAAAACAACATAAAAATTCCCCAAAAGCAAACAAAAAACATTGTGATTATTGATTTTTTTCCACTGACACACTGTTGTCTGTCTACAGAGGAGGAGACGCGCTTCACTAAGAACCTTCCCAACGTGGAGGGAACAGAGACAGACAGCGTGAAGCTCATCTGTGAAGTCTCCAAGGCCGGAGCTGATGTCTCCTGGTTCAGAGGAGACACAGAGCTGCCTGAGGTGGGTTGGGTTGTATTTTTGTTTTATTTAATTTTATTTAATTTAATTTTATTTAATTTTATTTAATTTTATTTTATTTTATTTTATTTTATTTTATTTTATTTTATTTTATTTTATTTTATTTTATTTTATTTTATTTTATTTTATTTTATTTTATTTTATTTTATTTTATTTTATTTTATTTTATTTTATTTTATTTTATTTTATTTTATTTCATTTCATTTTATTTTATTTTAAAGAAAACATTTGCAATTATAAACAATTAAATAAAATGCTGGACACAGTTATAATTAATAAAGTAATATTTTAACAAACAATGGAAACCACAAATGAAAATAAACACTTGCTTTACCCGTTTGAAAAAGGGCTGAGAAGAAGAATCAATAGTTTAAATTCATTACCAAATACATATTCATCTAATAATAGTGTGGTATTTATCCAATAATATTGTCTAGTAATCTTTTAATGATGTCTAAAAATTCAATGAAGGTGGGACGTTATGAACACATGGTGGACGGACGCAGAAGAATCCTCCTCATCCAGGACTTGAAGCTGAAGGACGCAGGAGAATACAGCTGCAGGCTCAGCTCCGGGGTCAAGACCACCGGAAACCTCAAGATTAACGGTACGAAAACACACTAAAACAACATTATTAGATATGTATTATAGGCTTCACATTAGAATAGACATGCAATGAAGAAAAGCCATGTCAATAATAGTAAAGATAAGATCAAATACAGTAGAAATATGAAGTGAAATCTCAAGATTAACGATACGAAAACACACTAAAACAACATTATTAGATATGTATTATAGGCTTCACATTAGAATAGACATACAATGAAGAAAGGCCATGTCAATAATAGTAAAGATAAGATCAAATACAGTAGAAATATGAAGCGAAATTTCAAGGTTAATGGTACCAAAACTCATCATTCATTTTAAAGTGTTCCTTGTGTCAGTGCATTCCAACTATATGATTTTCAATTGAAAAAAAAATGCAGCCATTGTCACAGTTACAGGTGCTTGAGTGAAATAGTGAAATATTCTTGCATGAAAGTTATTCACCCAAGATCTGCTAACACTAAAGAACTACTGAGCCTGCAGTGTGTGTGTGTATGTTAGGAACTCTTTTAAATGCTTGTTTTGTTTTAATTAATTGTAAAATTATTCTCATTTTCATTTTGTATTTTATTTCAGACATATCAAAAACAATACAAAACTAAATGAAAAGCACAAAAATACAACAAACAAAATTTATGTTTAAAAGACTTCACAAAAATAAAAAAAAAATAAAAAAAATAATCTGTATTGATGTGACATGCCCGAAAAGGAGCAGGAAGAAGTATACACTTATTTAATCCTACCCCTTTTCCATAGTAAAAAAAATAAAAATAAAGATATATAAAAAAAATAATATTCTATTTTGGAAATGAAATATCAGCCACTATCAGATATGTTTTGACTCACACACATGGAAAACCATTTCATTTCTTTCAGAACTCGCCGCTGAGTTTATCTCGCGGATCCAGAACACGGAGGTGGTTGAGGGCCAGAAAGCCGAATTCACCTGCTCCGTGTCTAAGGAAACCTACGAGGTGAAATGGATGATGGCCGACATTGAGCTGATGCCCGGAGAGAAGTACCAGATGGTCAGCGACGGGAAGAAACGCACGCTGGTCATCAAGAACAGCGAACTGACGGACGACGGAGCGTACGTGGTGATGATAGGAACTACCAGAGCCAGCGCTGATCTCACCGTGCTGGGTAAGAGACAGACAGACAGACAGACAGACAGACAGACAGACAGACAGACAGGGAGACAGACAGACGGACAGAGAGAGAGAGAGAGAGAGAGAGACAGACAGACAGCCAGCCAGGCAGACACACAGACAGAGAGAGAGACATACATACACACAGACAGACACACATTCACAGACAGACACACAGACACAGACAGACAGGCAGACACACACACAGACGGACAGAGAGACACACATTCACAGACAGACAGACACACAGACAGACACAGACAGACAGACACACACAGGCATACAGACAGACAGACGGACAGAGAAACACACAGACAGACAGACAGACAGACCCACACACACACACACACACACACACACACACACACACACACACACACACAGATCAAGGCTCACAATTCTCCTTTGCTATTCGAACCCAAACAGAGAAACTGAAGGTGATCACACCGCTGAAGGACACAGAGGCCAAAGAGAACCAGGAGATCGTGCTGAACTGTGAAGTGAACTCTGAGGGCGCCAAAGCAAAATGGCTGAAAGACGACGACACGCTGTTTGAGAGCGGGAAGTACGTGATGGTGCAGCGAGACAACGTGTTCTCTCTCCGGATCAAAGCCGCGCAGAAGGGAGACGAGGCGAACTACAGCATCAGCCTGACCAACCAACGAGGAGAGCAGGCAAAGAGCTCCTGCAAACTCACCGTCAAAGGTCAGTGGGTCTATCTATCTATCTATCTATCTATCTATCTATCTATCTATCTATCTATCTATCTATCTATCTATCTATCCCTCTATCCCTCTATCCATCTATCCCTCTATCCCTCTATCCCTCTATCCATCCATCTATCCATCCATCCATCTATCCATCTATCCATCTATCCATCTATCCCTCTATCCCTCTATCCCTCTATCCATCCATCTATCCATCTATCCATCTATCCATCTATCCATCTATCCATCTATCCATCTATCCATCTATCTATCTATCTATCTGCAATAAACTAGTAGTCTTTTTTAAGTTGCCGAAATTATGAATCTGATAAATTACTTATTTAAAAAAAAAAAAAAAAAAAATTTTATTGCACATTTTTGACTTAAATAATCTAATTTGAACTACGTTTATTGCTTTATTATTATTTTCTTGCTTATAGTGTCTTGTATCTTCAACGAATCAAATTAAAATGTGTATATATAGTGATGTGTCGGTGCTGCATGTCTGATTTTACATGAAAAATATCATCATGTATTATACTGTTAGCCAAACCCTTATGTTAGTAAGAAAACGATCGTAAACATTATAAATAAGACCTATTTTCTATGTAAAATGAATAATCGATTATTCTCTAACTTTTAATTTGTTGTGTTGTATATTTTCAGAGGAGAGTCTGAAGATCACCAGTCCTCTTGAAGACATCGACACTCAAGAGAAGAAGACCGTGAGCTTCTCCTGCAAAGTCAACAGAGAAAAGGCCAAGATCAAGTGGATCAAGGCCGGCGTGGAGATAGTGTTCAACAAACGCATCGTGTACCGAGTGGACAAAGACAAACACACTCTCACCATTAAGGACTGCACACTGGCAGACGAGGGAGAGTACACAGCCATGGCCGGGGATGATAAATCCACCGCAGAGTTGATTATCAGTGAGGCGCCCACAGACTTCTCCACACACATGAAGGACCAGACCATCATCGAGTTTGAGGACGCAGAGTTCACGTGCAAGCTCACCAAAGAGAAGGCAGAAGTCAAGTGGTACAGAAACGGACGCGAGATCAGAGAAGGACCAAGGTTGGTTCAAATAATATGAAGTAGAGAGAATGAAACTTGAGTGTATTTGACTGTGAATGGATGGATGGATGGATGGATGGATGGATGGATGGATGGATGGATGGATGGATGGATGGATGGATGGATGGATGGATGGATGGATGGATGGATGGATGGATGGATAGATAGATAGATAGATAGATAGATAGATAGATAGATAGATAGATAGATAGATAGATAGATAGATAGATAGATAGATAGATAGATAGATAGATAGATAGATAGATAGATAGATAGATAGACAGACAGACAGACAGACAGACAGACAGACAGACAGACAGACAGACAGACAGACAGACAGATAAATTCATTGATAGAAACCGATGTGTGATCAGAAAAGTACCCAGGTTTGTTCAAACAATGAAAACTTTATTGTACATTATGTTTGGATGTGAGTGACTTTACTTCATTCAGCAAATTTGAAAACATGTTTGCAGCCCATTTCTGAAAATGTCTTTATTCCCAGACAGACAGACAGACAGACAGACAGACAGACAGACAGACAGACAGATAGACATATAGTGTTCATGAAGAAAACATAAATAACCAAACTGTTTTTATTTTTCCCAGATACTCATTTGAGAAAGAAGGGAAGGTGTGCACCCTGCGTATCAAGGAGTGCAGGCCTGACGATGAATGTGAATACGCCTGTGGAGTGGACGAGAAGAGATCTAGAGCCCGCCTCTTCGTGGAAGGTACGTTTCATTTGAATATCTGTCAATTCACTTTTCTCTGTCTTAAACGTGCCGTGTGTGTAAAGGGGAATCTGCATTTTCTTAGAACAGACTTGGTAGAAATGGATTATTATATTCCTCGGTAATTTTTAATTAGTGTAAATAAAAGTTTTCTTTTTTAGCTTATTTCTTATCGACATACCTGGGAGGCCGCCAGAACGTACAAACTTAACGGCCTTACATGTTTTTATATATAGTGGGCGTCCTGGGGAAATGCACCTGTTGGAAGACCAAGAAGAAGAAGAAGAAGTACTATAGAATAAATAACTAAATACATCTTCACCTCATCACTTGATATTGTAGGAAAGACTTGAGGCAGTGGTGGATGATGCCATCTTTAGTAGCTATAGCTTCTTGTCCTTGAAGGCCACCGTAGCTTCTTTACAATTCTCCCAAAGAGAGAGGGGTTAGCAAGGGAGCGTTGACATCTACAATCTCACCACTAGATGACGCTAAAATATCATAATTTTCTTTACACACTGTAACATAAATCTCATTCTTTATTGCAGAGACCGCGGTGGAGATCGTGAGACCGCCCCAGGATGTGTTTGAACCTCCCGGCTCAGACATTGTGTTTGAGGTGGAGCTGAACAAAGACAGAGTGGAAGTGAAATGGTTGAGAAACAATATGACAGTCGTCCAGGGAGACAAATACCAGATGATGAGCGAGGGGAAAATCCACAGACTACAGGTACGGGACTGTGAAGCCCATCAAATTCCTTCGTGAATGTTCTCTACTTATGACATCTATTGCAGTATGTCCGTCCTGGGAGAGGGATCCCTTATTCTGTCGACTCTCGCTGAGATTTCTACATTTTTAAAATCCCGGAAAAGGTTTTTTTTACTGGGAGTTTTTTCTCAGCCGAGCTAAGGGTGTAAGGGCAGAGGGATAGATAGATAGATAGATAGATAGATAGATAGATAGATAGATAGATAGATAGATAGATAGATAGATAGATAGATAGATAGATAGATAGATAGATAGATAGATAGATAGATAGATAGATAAGGGCAGGGTGTCATATTGTATGGAATGTAAAGCCCACTGAGGCAAATGTCTATTTGTGATATTGGGCTAGACAAATAAAACTGATTTGATTTGATTTAGGTGTGTGAGATCAGACCACGCGATCAGGGAGAATACAGGATCATCGCTAAAGACAAAGACGCCAAGGCCAAGCTGGAGCTGGCAGGTAAGAGATCAGAATTAGATTATCATGAAAAAAAAATTAATTCCAGAAGTGAAACTGTAGTTTATTCTGGATTCATTTTGATGAAGTGAATTATTTTAAATTTAAATTTTTTTTTTTTTTTTTTTTGTTCTCTGCATGTCATTCTCCTTCATACCCTATGTCATATCTGTCTCTCCAAAGCTGTCGAATCAAGCATAAAAATGCCCAAAAATAATGGGAAATAAAATAAAATATTAGTGTTTTCAGTGCTTTCTCTGACTGTTTCTCCTTTGCTTCTCTGTAGGTGGTTCATCATCAAAATAATTAAGAAATAAAAATACTTGAAATATTTCACTTTACTGTATGTTTAAAAAAATTAACTTTTCCATGATATATAATGTTTTAAATGCACCCGTACATTTAGTTTTTTTCTAAAATATTAGTGTATTCAGTGCTGTCTCTCCTTTGCTTCTCTGTAGCGGTTCCTAAGATAAAGACCACAGACCAGACCTATGTGACAGATGCCAGGAAGCCCATCACAATGGCCGTTCCTTACAGCGCGTATCCCAAGGCACAGGCCGACTGGATCTACAACGGACAGAGCCTGAACAAAGACAACATACACACCTCCGCCGATCGCACAGAGTACAGACTGAAAGACCCGCTGAAGTCGGACCAGGGACGCTACAAGATCACCATCAAGAACAAGCACGGAGAGGGAGAGGCTTTCATCAATCTGGAAGTCATTGGTGAGTTACTAGAAAGTTTAAAGGTGCTCCGAGGAACTTTTGGTTTGTGTTCATTAAATAACTAAAAGTATGTCCCAATGTATGTACTAGATTCTTTTTATCGTCGGATGTAGTATGTAGTAGAATAGAAAAAAGAAAGAGTATGAGATTCGGAACGCAGGGTATCTCTTGAATTTTTTTTAACTTGATTGGATGATTCTGTTCTGATCTGAATTTGTAAACCATAAAAAAACAATCTATCTGCTCTCACATGAACTTCTAAAAATTGAAACCATATAAATTAAGACGGGTTAATTTTTTTTTAAAGAACACAAACACACAACTGAAAAAGTGAACACACGAACAAAAGACAAAATAAAACAAACAACCAACATGGCATACTCTACTTTACAGGTTTCTAAGGACATTGGTTGTGTTCCGAATCTCATACTTTCTACTATATAGTATGTAGAAAAAAGATTTAGGATGTCCCGATTCTTGTGGCCAGATTTAGGATGGTTAGAAGTACCCGGATGTCCTACTTCATGCGGCCAAGATTGTTAGTGTTGAAAAGTGCAAACTATTTGGGCGATTCTGACCCACAATCCAGTGCACACGTGAAGTGACGTAACATCGACGAAGCCTCCATATGAAAACAAACGGGGATGCGACGGATATTAAAGCAAGAGGCAAGATCAAGGCGCAATGTTATGATGAAATAAGAGAGTAAAGTATGTCCCAATAGTATGCCTACTGCATCCTAACTAGATTCTTTTTATCGTCGGATGTAGTATGTAGAATAGAAAAAAGAAAGAGAATGAGATTCGGAACGCAACCATAGTTTAAACTATAGGCAAATGGTTAAGCAGAAAATAGAAAGTCAGACAGATGATTTTGAAAGGAAAATACTGAAAATGTTATTTATTCTCACATAAAGTGTTCATTATAGGGTTTAATTGATGTGTGTGTTTTTTCTTTTCCTAGACGTCCCTGGGCCTGTGAAGAACCTTCAAGTGACAGACACAGCCGATGGCGAGGTCAGCTTGGCGTGGGAGGAACCAGAGAGCGACGGAGGAGCTAAAGTTATCGCCTACGTTGTGGAGAGACGCGACATAAAGCGTAAAACATGGACGCTCGCCACCGACCATGCAGAAAGCCCAGAGTACACAGTCACCGGCCTACACAAGGACTCGTTCTATCTGTTCAGAGTGTGTGCTAGGAACAGGGTGGGCAGCGGACCCAACACTGAGACAGACAAAGCCGTACAGGCCAAGAACAAGTTCGGTAAGAACATTTGCAAACCCCTCCTGATCTTCCCTTCCCATTTCTCCATATATATAACCTTCACCTATTTCCCACTTTATTTGAACAGTTTTTAATTCAATTGATTGTTCTGTATATTTATCTGATTGTACGGTGTCCTTGAGAGTCGTGAAAGGCGCCTTTAAATAAAATATATTATTATTATTATTATTATTATTAAGAATCCTTTAGTATCCTGGAGTATTTATTTCACCACGGCCTACAGTATTAGAAAACAATAAACACAGAGCCGGGGGGATCGGGGTTTATTTCATATCCCATTTTTTTTTTAGTTCTTAAAGACACTTTACATTAAAACCAGTTCACAAGCAAATTTAAAACACACAATTTTTCACATTTCACAGAGAATTTCCGACTATAATACAATATTGAATCTTTCAAAAGAAATCTCCATATAATACCCTATCGCACGGCTCTGTTTTGTTTTTGAGTTGTTTTGTATTACGCAGTTGTATTTTCTTTGCAAAGTTTTCAAGTAAAGTTCAAGTGCACAATACTTGACTAAGATAACATTAAACAACTCACCAATTTATTTATTTATTTATTTATTTTTTTACTTTTATTTTAGTGATTTTACAGTTTTTTTACATAATGACAAAAAAAACAGAATAAGTAATCACATACAATACATACACAACCCCCCCTCCCTCCTCCCACTCCCCCCTCCCCCTCCCCCTCGCCCCTCCCCCCTCTCCCTACCTCACATAAACAGACAAGAAATACAAGAAGAAAAAAAAGTGAAATAAATAACTAAGACAAAATGATTAAGAAAATAAGCTAGAAGTACACAAGAAACAAAACAAAGCTAAAACTAAACTGGGGCAAACCTCACACATTTACCAATTTGTTCTTGAGGTTCAGCTAATTGTATTGGGGCAGTGGATGAAATTAAGTCTTTTACTAACGTGATTTAAATAACCAATCCAGAAATACCACCCTGTGTCTTCAAGTGGATTTTAATGCATGAATCTTGTTGTTTCTCTGTCAGATGTCCCCGAGGCTCCTCTCAATGTGATCGTCGGTAACGTCAGTAAGTTCGGCTGCACGGTGTCGTGGGAGCCGCCAGAGACCGATGGTGGTTCACCCATCACTTCATACGTCATTGAACTGAGAGACCGCACCTCAGTGAAATGGTCCCCAGTACAGGTAACCAAATACCTTTTACAATGTTTTATTTTGTTTATATACTATAACAGTACGTACACAATTGTCTAGTCGCTTGTTGTCAAAAATCACGTTTAGTCAAAATCAGTGAATATCTCCTCACGATCCCCCAGTACAGGTAACAAATACCTTTTTAAAATGTTTTGTGGTGTATCTACAGCTCCGGAAAAAATTAAGAGACCACTATGGATTTTTCTTAAATCTTCATCTCTACATAACTTATTGAAAATGCTCTTTAATGACAAACAATTTATTGGAATTTGGTAGAAATGTTGTTAGTAGTTTATATTATAAAACCAAAATGTTCATTCTACTCAAACATATGTCTATAAATAGTAAAACGAGAGACACTGAACATTTGGAGTGGTCTCTTTTCCCAGAGTTGTATACAATAACAGTACCTACAAAATTGTCTACTCGCTTGTTGTCAAAATCCCGTTTTGTCAAAATCAGTGAATATCTCCTCACGATCCGATACCTGTCTGTACTGCTTGTGCACAAAATAAAAATCTAGTGGTAATATACAGCCTATGCTCTGTAAACTGGTATGATTCAAGCAATGTTGGGCTCCTTTGTTCAACTTCCCTATGCCAGTGTACAGAGCATATATACTATGTATTAACACTGAATTTTTTTCACTGATCTTGACAATAAGTGATTTTGTCAACGAGCATTCTCCAGAATCACTGACTCCACCTTTAAGGCCTCTTACAGTGGCGCGACACAGTGTCCATTTTTTGATAAAGAGACCAACATTTTGTTTGTAATTTTTCCCCAAGAATTGTATTAATTGTATAAACAAAATAAACGAACGTCCTTTTCCATCTCAATGTCCTCAAACCCTGAAACCAAAACGTCCTCTCCCTGTATTGTTTTTGAACCCAGGTAACCAAGGACAACGAGCTGAGCGCCATAGTTAACGACGTCATCGAGAACAAAGAATACATCTTCAGAGTGAGAGCGCAGAACAAGGCCGGCGCGGGCAAACCCAGCGCCGCCTCACAGCCCGTCAAGATCATGGACCCAATCGGTGAGCTCATTTTCTTTTCTTTTTTTTTTAAAGGCCTACTTCACCAGTTTGAATATGAAGGTGTATTGAATTCTGAGATCCTATGTAGTATAAATGTGCGAAAAAAATTGAAATCGGTTCATCCTAGCCTGAGAAAAGGCAGAAAGAGTGTTTTTTTAACCCTATATTTCTCTTTCTCGTGACATCACAGAAAGAGAAATATAGGGTTAAAAAAAAAATTACTTTGTAAATATTACTGTGATGTCTTTTACTGTGACACATTTATACTACATAGGATCTCAGAATTCAATACACCTTCATATTCAAACCGGTGAAGTAGGCCTTTAAGTCTTTATTGAACATGTTTAAAATAATACAAACTAAATAAAACAAATGAGCAGTAAAAAAGGAAAGAAAAAAAGAAAAAATAAATTGGATCCTAAGAAACAAATACATAACTCATAATTTTTGTACAGCACTTTGGTCATCTAATGTTGTTTTTAAATGTGCTATATAAATTAATCTTACTTTGACTGTGTGTCCCCCCTGCAGAGTGCCCCAGCCCCCCTCTGAACCTGGTGTATGCAGATCAGAACAAGAGCTCGGTGCAGTTGAGTTGGGAGACGCCCATGAAGAACGGAGGAAGCATGATCACAGGATACATCATCGAACGCAGTGAAGACGGCACGGGGAAATGGATGAGATGCAACGCACGCCTCTGTCAAGACCTCTTCTACAAGGTCAGGAAAACACTACAATCCTCATCCTGATTTAGTAATAATTCAGATTTTGGTTATTTGAAAAAAAAAAAAAAAAAAAAAAAAATCTTAAATTTTCCAACATTTTCTTAAATTTTCCTAAATTTTCCTAAATTAAAAAATAAATTGATTTAATTTTTTATTTTATTATATACATTTTTATATTTTATACATTTTTGATACAAATACATGTACAGATAAAAGTACATTATATTATACTCAAATAACATAGAACAATACATTCTGTATATAAAACAGGCACATATGAGTAATCCAAAAATACTTGCTACAGCTTCAAGAATAGTTTTGCTTTGAATGGCCCTTTTCTTCTGCAATGACTGTTTTATTCATTCTATAAAATTCACTTTTAATTACATTTTGTTCAAACTCTTTTCCCTCCAGGTGTCTGGCCTGAAATACAAGAACAAATACAACTACAGAGTCTTCGCTGAGAACGCAGCCGGCGCGTCCAGCCCGTCAAACGTTATCGGACCGCTGCTGGCCGACGACCCACACAGTGAGACACACAGTGACATAAAGAAAATAAACCCTGCGTTCCAATCCCCATACTTCCCTACTATTTAGTATGCCAGAAAAAGATTTAGGATGTCCCAATACTATGCAGGTCAATTGTAATATGCTAAAAATACATAAATGCCCCACTAACTCCAATAGCATTTTGGAGTATTCGTCTTTATTCTTGACATTTCTTGACATAATGAAAAAAAAAGTCTTCCTTATCTGATTTTTTTTTCTCTCTCCCGTGGCCCTAAAACTCTTCTGTACTTTAGTATGTAGTGTAGTAAAAAGACTAAAACTCTTCTGTACTTTAGTATGTAGTGTAGTAAAAAGAAAAAGTATGTGATTTGGAACGCAGGGAGTATTTCATCTTGACAACATATTAGTGTCCAAAAGTTTTTTACAGAACAGATTTTGAATACAGACTTTTTTCATTGTATAAATCAAGAATATCATAGGTCAGAAAAATGAACAACATATGAACAAATCCTTCTTTACTAACCTTCAGATGATTATGGAAAGTTTAGTTGATGGAAGTGCTTTAGAAGTTGCGGTTTCTGATTCAGAGTATTGAAAAGAAAAAAAGTAATTCGATAGATAGATAGATAGATAGATAGATAGATAGATAGATGGATAGATAGATAGATAGATAGATAGATAGATAGATAGAGAGATAGATAGATAGATAGATAGATAGATAGATAGATAGATAGATAGATAGATAGATAG
>NC_137216.1:30936225-30941225 GCF_949987685.1 Ammodytes marinus | reverse complement strand
ATCCAGGATCTTGAGTTCACAGTGACAGACGTAGTTGAAGGAAAGGAGTATCTGTTCAGAGTGACGGCCTGTAACAAGTGTGGGCCAGGAGAGCCGGCCTACATCGACGAGCCCGTCAACGTATCATCCCCCGCAAGTGAGTCAAAACACACATTCAAATGAATAATAATAAGATTTTTATTGTCATTCTAACCAAACTGCAAACCATAGCGTTTCTCTATGGCGGAGACATTTCAACTTGTACTTCAAAGCAAACAGAGCAATAAATAGTAAAAAAAACTTGTAAATAAAAAAAAAAATGGAAAATAAGAATTTTTACAGAAGCAATATGACAACAAGGTGAGCAAACAGTTATCCCAGTCAGTAAGAACAACTGTAAAAGTGCATTTTAAGGCATGTATTTAGTTTAGTTTAGTTTAATTGAACTTGAAGGTGTTTGCTTGCCGTGTCTCGCTTTGTTCAATTATTTAAAAAAGTGACATTTGGAGATATGAGGTTGGGATTTGAAATAGCAGCAGAGACAGGATTGGCAGCTGTACACGTTTGAAGTATTAGGTCTTAAAAATTATAGTCTTATAGTCCTATTAACCACCCTAACCCCTCTATTAAAGTCAAAATCGTCTTAATACACTCCCTAAACCCCTGTATTTTGCCTGCAGCCACTCCCGATCCTCCGGAGAACCTTAAATGGAGAGATAAGTCAGCCAGCGGTATCTTCCTGACCTGGGAACCCCCGCGTTACGATGGTGGAACCGGGATCCGCGGATACAATGTGGAACGATGCCAGAGGGGAACCGATAAGTGGGAACCCTGTGGCGAAACCATACCCGAACTGAAGTGCCAGGTCAGACTTTTTTCAAATCCACAAGCCCCTTAACTACCTGTCTCAGACATTTATATATATATATACGTATATTCTGTACATTCATATTTATATAAACAGCCGCGGAAAAAATTAAGAGACCAGTCTGGATTTTTCTTCAATCTTCATCTCTACATAACTTAATGGAAATGCTCTTAATGACAATAAATGTATTGGAATTTGGTAGAAATGTTGTCAGTAGTTTGTAGATTAATACCAAAATGTTCATTCTACTCAAACATATGCCTATAAATAGTCAAAAGAGAGACACTGAGTATTTGGAGTGGTCTCTTAATTTTTTTTCCAGAGCTTTATACAGATATTTATATATATCTATACTGTACATATATTCTAGTTTTATTTTTATCTAAACTTTTGGTTCTTTATCGCACTCAGTACGTTGTTACTATTTTTTATCTTATCTTGTACACAATTTTTGTTATTGTTGCGTTGTTAAGGATCGCTTGGAACTCAAACATGTCATTGCCAGCTGTGAATGCTTTGCCTGTTATGGTGACTAATGCATTTGACTAATAAAGTGACTTGACGTTGAACAGGTGACAGGGCTGATGGAGGGCCAGTGGTATGCTTACAGAGTCAGAGCCCTCAACAGACTGGGGGCCAGCAGACCCTGCAAAGCCACGGACGAGATACAAGCTGTGGACCCCAAAGGTAAGGACGGCTACACACACCTGATGTTACTTGTGTAAGAGTACTAAGGCCACAGCGAAGAATTAAAAAAAGAAAATGTATTATGCTAAATTTCGAGATATGCAATATGAGAAACATTAAACCACCAACTTCTAACCGATCTCTCTCCCTCTCTTTCTCTCTCTCTCTCTCCCCCTCTCTCTCTCTCTCCCTCCATCCCTCTCTCCCCCTCTCTCTCTCCCCCTTTCTCTCTCTCTCTCTCTCCATCCCTCTCTCTCCCTCTCTCTCTCTCTCTCTCTCTCTCTCTCTCTCCCCCTCTCTCTCCCTCTCCCCTCCCCCCCATCACAGAGGCGCCAGAGATTCAGCTTGATGCCAAACTACTCGCCGGTCTGACAGCAAAGGCTGGACACAAGATCGAACTGCCTGCTGAAATCACAGGTAAAAAATATGTTTATTAACCATGTTCGTTAGATGTAGCCTAAAGTATGTTTTCATTCATGATGCCTTCTCTTATCCATTCATAGGTTTTAGATATAATCTTGGGTATTAATTAAGTTATTCTAGTTTTAGTCGTTTATTTATTCTTGCTGTATTATTAAGGTCTTAACAGTATTTCACCAACAAAGTATTGCAATTCCAAAGTATTGAAAAATAAGCACTTTTTGATTTTTTTTTGTTATTAAGAGTATACATACACTTCACAAAGCTATTGTGACATTATGTCAATGTGAGTGTATTAATGTACTAATTTTAAATGTTCTTTATCTAAAGAACCTAAAAAAATGGATCAGAATTTCCATTATATTTGCCAGTACGGCCGTGACTTTTGCATTAGAACAATTTCATTTTTAAGTGGCATTAAAAAGGTATTAAAAAGTCTTAAATTTAACCTGGAAATACCTGTGGGTAGCCTGATTCATATGCTAACATGTATTAAATGAAATACAATTAAATCCCTTGAAAAAGAGTCTCTGGTCTCAATGGGATTTACCCGTATAAATAAACAGTTAAAAAAATAATAATTACAATAAATTAACCTTGTATTTTTTAACCTTACAGGTAAACCTGAGCCTAAGGTGAAATGGACCAAGGCCGACTTGGTTCTGAAACCAGACGACAGAGTTGCGATCGACTCGAAGAAAGGACATTCTACCGTAACCATCTCTAAGACGAGGAGAGACGACACCTCAACGTACATCATTGAAGCCACCAACAGCAGCGGACGCGCCACGGCAACCGTCGATGTCAATATCCTCGGTAAGACACAGACATTTTATTTATATATATACGTATTTATATATATGTATGTGTTTATTTAGCAGGGACAATGCACAGCTCATTAGCAGTACCAGAGTTGGCTTTTAGCTAGGTAAATAGATATATTTATGACTGTGTGTGAACGAATTGAACCTGGAACCCTGTAAAGCGCTTTGAGTCACAGAGAAATAAAGCGCTATATAAATCCAATCAATTATTATTATCATTATATAAATAAAATAATCTAAGTCAAAAGGGAAACCCAACACTGAAGTATATGAACAATGTACAATAAAATGATAATAATAATATTCTGAAATTAAAAATACATTTCTGGTGATTTTTTTTTTACTTACAAATATCTTCATGAAACGTTGCCACTTGATTACCGACATTAAACCTGCAGTGTGTAGAATTTTGGGTTTTATTTCCTAGCAGATTTTGTAGAAAGTAATTATAATATCCATAAGTACATTTAATTTAGTGCATAATAGCTGAAATAAATGTTTTGAATTATAATTTTTTCCCTTAGAAAGGGTCTCGTATATGTCCATATTTCTGCATATTTTGGACCAAGGCCTAGTGCCGCCATTTTGAAAGTGTCATAGTTGGAATGTCATCAGGTGCATTGTTTAAGATTTAGAATTGTTCTTGTCCTTGAAGGCCACTGTAGCTTCTGTTATTATTCTAAAGGGTTGGGGTTACCCAGGGAGCGTTGCATTCTAGAACTTTGTAGAACTTTCTTGATGATGTCATATTACACACTGCACCTTTAAGACATAAAGATTATTGTTATTGTATTAAACTTTTTTTCAGAAATGTTTGAATGAATAAAGTTAATTTGGCGATATCAAACTAATATGCAAATTATGGAAAGTTTAGTTGATGTAATTTTTTTGGCTGAAAATATTTAAAAAAAATATATAACGTTGAGATAATGTCCGTTAAAGATGGTTGTATAGGAGAAATAGACAGACGCAGACAGACAAGGTTTAGTCAAATAAACACCTACATGTACATTTCTTAACCTTTTATTCAAACTACTATGAAAGAAGACATGTTATGGAAGATAAATAGACAAAAATCTCAATCTAATTGCATGAAAAAAACTATATTTTACCCTAAAATGTCTCATATTAACCATCAAATTTTAAACTTTTTCTCCCACAGACAAACCCGGCCCTCCTGCTGCCTTCGACATCTCTGAAATCACAAATGAGACTTGCTTCCTGGCCTGGAATCCACCACGTGACGACGGTGGATCCAAAGTCACCAACTACATTATCGAGCGCAGAGCCACAGACAGCGAGGTGTGGCACAGGCTTTCCTCCACGGTCAAACAGACCACATACAGAGCCGTCGACCTCACCAAGTTCAAGGAATATCTCTTCAGAGTCTTCGCTGAAAACCAGTTTGGAGTTGGACCCGCCGCCGAACACAAACCCATCATCGCAAGATATCCATTCGGTACGTCACATGACCTCTGATCTTATTTATTTAAAAAAAAATGTATAAACATAAATGTAGATTTTTTTTATTGGGATATTACCTCTTATTTATTTATTTTTTAATATATATATATATATTTTTTATTGGGCTCAAAATATCAGTACATTATACAGATCAATACGTGAAAAAAATGTTTATATATATTTTTTTTTAAATAAAAAAACCTAAAATATATTTTGACTAATATTTTTATTAAAATAATGGATTTTTTCTTCAATAGCTCAACGTTATGTGATCAAGTGTCTCCAAAATGATTCCAGAAAAAATAAACAAGGTTGAGGCAGTGGTGGATGATGCAATCTTTAGTAACTATAGCTTCTTGTCCTTGAAGGCCACTGTAGCTTCTGTAAATTCTCCCAAAGGAAATAGGTTAGCAAAGGAGCGTTGACATCTAGAATCTCACCACTAGATGATGCTAAAAACTAATTTATTACACATTGTATGGTTATAGTAATAGTGGACTATCCCCATTCATTCTTGTCTCCTTTTGAGACACTCCTAAATTGGATTTGAGTGCTTCTTCTTTTTTAATTAAAATATTTTCCAATTTGCTCATTCTACTTTAGAGCACTGCTGTATGGTTGGCATTTACTGTTTTTTTTAACTGTATTAACCCCATTAAAAATGTCTCCTAACATGATATATTTGACTAACTTTTTCCCCTAATATCTTATTTTTAGACACTCCCGGAGCTCCTTACAAACTGGTGCCCTCAGACATC
>NC_137216.1:30928725-30931225 GCF_949987685.1 Ammodytes marinus | reverse complement strand
ATCCATTATTACCTGTGGATTTGGGATAATAAGACTTGTCTTCCTTGCAGCTACTCCCGGCCCTCCATACGCCCTGACTGTGGATGCTATCACCAAGAGATACGTGGACCTTTACTGGGAAGCGCCTAAGAACGACGGGGGTAGACCCATCCTCAAGTGAGTTTCAGCATTAAAACAAAACTGGGGCGACTGTGGCTCAGGTGGTAGAGCGGGTCGGCCGATGATCAAAGGGTTGGAGGTTCGATCCCCGCCCTGCCACCTGTATCATGGTTGTTATGTCCTTGGGCAAGACACTTCACCCACCTTGCCTCGTGTGAATGTCAATAGTTAGCCTGCTGCTATCGGTGTATGAATGTGTGTGTGAATGGTAACGGGGGAAAGGAAAACAGGTCTCCCTTGTAAAAGAGTCTCCGGTCTCAATGGGATTTACCTGTAGAAATAAAGGTTAAAAAAAAAAAAACAGTTACAGAAACCAAGCTCCTTATTAAGTCTTGTATAATTAATTTATCTTCCAGTTTTGTTTCTTGTAATCTCATTTTATAATAAGAGGATTTCTTCAACAATTGTTACACATTGTTCATGTGTAGGGGGCGCTATCTTCTCCTCTTTAGTAACTATAGCTTCTTGTCCTTGAAGGCCACCGTACCTTCTGTAAATTCTCCCAAAGAGAGGGGTTAGCAAGGGAGCGTTGACTTCTACAATCTCACCTCTAGATGATGCCGAAATGCACCAATATTACAAAAGGCACATGTTCCAATATTGTCATACTTTATTTAAGTGGAATCTCAGTGCTAAAAAAAACATATCTCAAAAATCATATGAATTACTTTTTTTAATTTTTCAAAACTCAATGCTTGGAGGCGTTCCGGGTAAGAATCCAGCCCGGGTCGTTCTCTGCATGTCATTCCCCTCTCTGACCCCGTCTCTCTTCCACTGTCTAGTAAAGCAAAAATGCCCCAAAAATATTTTCTTTTCTTGAAAAAAAAAAAAATCTAAATTTCTCCTAAAACTAAAGTGCCCATCTCCCTCACCCCTCCAGGTATTCCGTTGAGAAGAAGGAGAAGCTTGGTACCCGCTGGACTAAGTGTGGAAAGACGTCTGGTCCCGACTGTAAGTACAGAGTGACAGACGTGATCGAGGGAACAGAGGTCCAGTTCCAGGTCCGAGCCGAGAACGAAGCCGGAGCGGGACAACCCAGTGAACCCACTGAGATACTCACCATCGAAGACCCTACCGGTTAGTATGAGGATATGTTATTTAAATTAGTTATTATATCTATCTATCTATCTATCTATCTATCTATCTATCTATCTATCTATCTATCTATCTATCTATCTATCTATCTATCTATCTATCTATCTATCTATCTATCTATCTATCTATCTATCTATCTATCTATCTATCTATCTATCTATCTATTTTATGATATAGTTTATATCTATCCATGAGTAACAGCTTAATAAAGCACCATAGAAGACCCCACCGGTTAGTAGTATGATGATATGACATTTAAATTAGTTATTATCAATTATCTATCTATTCATTCTCGAGGACCCAACTGGTTAGTATGAGGATATGTTATTTAAACAAGTTATTATAACTATTTTATGTTATATTTTTTATCAAGTAAGTCTATCCATGAGTAACTGATTAATAAAGTTAAGAGCCTAAATCTACCCTTTTCTCGAGAACAAAAAATACTATGTACAGGTCTTAAAAATGCATTTTCAGCATGTTTTTAATAAGAAAAATATCTATTTCAGGCGCCCCATCTCCCCCCATTGAGCTCCATGTCACGGGGGCAAACAGAAAGTTCTTGTCCATCGCGTGGAAACCTCCACAGCGGGACGGAGGCTGCCCCATTAACGGATACCACATCGAGATGACCGAGGCCGGGACAGAGAAGTGGATGAGGGTCAACTCCCGGCCCGTCAAAGAGCTGAAGTACAGAGTGGAAGAAGGAATCGTACCAGAGAAAGAATATATACTGAGAGTCAGAGCGATCAACTCTGTGGGAGTCGGAGAGCCATCGGACATCTCTGAGAATGTCTTCGCCAAAGAGAATGACTGTAAGTGTTTAATTTACTAAGATAAACCCACTTAAAGAATGCTAGATTGAGTTGGCGTTGTCTATTATATATGTTACATCATTACATTATTACTCGTACATATTTGTAGCTGGATAAATTGGATTGTGTATAGGACTGAAACTAACTTTCTTCGTAGATTAATTTAATATTATTTGTATTCATAAATTGATTGATTTGTTTGTTAAAAAAATAAAAGAGAGGTGACAAATCTTCACATTTGAGAAGCCTGAAATATGAAATCTTGTCAACATCTGCATAAAAAATTTGACAATTGTGAAAATAGTCATTGGCCAATTGGGCTTAAGACTTTCCTTAAAGGCCAGGCAAGGCCAGACAAGTTTATTTCTATAGCACAAGGCCATTCAAAGTGCTTTACAGGGGCATGAAATACATCAAGATTAAAATACATC
>NC_137216.1:30911225-30918725 GCF_949987685.1 Ammodytes marinus | reverse complement strand
CACTTTCTGACCCTGTCTGTGAAAAAGCGCTGTATAAATAAATATTACTTACTTACTTACTTACATGGTTTATTCCACAGGTAAACCCTACCCATCCATCACATGGACGAAGGACGACGGCAAACCGGACAAAGACCGCGTGGAGGTTCTCACGGAGGGAAACGACAGCATCATCACAGTGAAGAACGCTCAGAGGAAAGACTGCGGCAAATACCTGATCTCTGCCTGCAACCCCAGCGGCATCAAGTCAGCCTGGACCAGGGTGGAGGTCATGGGTGAGTACAGGGCACGGCACACACACACAGACACAGGAACAGACGCACACACACACACACAGATGCAGACACAGACGCAGACACACACAGACACGCAGACACAGGGACAGACACACTCACACACACACGCACACACACACACACATGCACACACAGATGCAGACACACACACACACACACACACACACACACACACAGACGCAGACACAGGAACAGACACAGGAACAGACACACACAGATGCAGACACAGGAACAGACACACACAGACACAGACACAGACACAGGAACAGACACACATTCACACACAGACACACAGACGCAGACACACACACAGACACAGGGACAGGAACAGACACAGACACAGGAACAGACACACAGGAACAGACACACAGATGCAGACACAGACACAGACACAGGAACAGACACATAGACACACACACACACACACACACAGACCGACGCAGACACAGACGCAGAACCAGGATCAGACACACACACACACACACACACACACACACGCACACACACACACATGCACACACAGACGCAGACACAGACACAGACACACAGGAACAGACACAGACACACACACACACACACACACACACACACTCACTCACTCACTCACACAGTTTTGTTAAAAGGAAGAAAAAACAAATTAGTAGTAGAGCTACTAGAGTACTTAAATTACTCAGGCCAAGCCTTACAAATATTTAATAAGATAAAACATGTAAAAATTGAACACATGAATGATACTATTGTCTGTCCCCCCCCTCCCTCCCCCCCCACCCCCCTAGATGTCCCCGGCCCAGTCACAGACCTGAAGCCGGTGGTTGTAACCCGTAAAATGATCTTCTTGAATTGGGACGACCCAGATGACGATGGCGGCAGTGATCTGACAGGTGACCTCATCCGACAGTTTTATTTATTTATTTCAAAATGTTTACTTTAGATTATTTTCGTGTTATTTTTCTTTTTACTTTATATAATTTTTTTAAATGTATAATTGTTATTTTAATTTTTTTTTTTTTTTTACTTAAACCTGCAGTGTGTAGAATTTTGGGTTTTTTTTCCTAGCAGATTTTGTAGAAAGTAATTATAATATCCATAAGTACATTTAATTTAGTGCAAAATAGCTGAATTTTTTTTTAGAATTATTCTTTTTTCTTTTTTCTTTTACTTTAATATTATTTTTATGTTTTCTTTTAAATTAATACTTTTTTTAAACGTTTTTTATTTATATTATTTTCATGTTATTTGTTTAATATAATATAATATAATATAATATATGTATATATCTGTGACCTGACAGGCTTCATAGTGGAGCGTAGAGATGCTAAGATGCACACGTGGAGGCAGCCCGTAGAGACAGCCTCCTCTAAGTGTGAGTGTGTGGGCATCGTTGAGGGACAGGAGTACTACTTCCGCGTTATCGCAAAGAACAAGTTCGGCATGGGACCTCCCGTTGAGCTGGGACCCATCACAGCCATGGACCCACTGGGTGAGTGTTCAAACAGTCTGTCTGTCTGTCTGTCTGTCTGTCTGTCTGTCTGTCTGTCTGTCTATCTATCTATCTATCTATCTATCTTTAAATGAAATTAAGTAAAAAGTCATGGAAATGTCATTGTTAAAAATGTGTGTGAACCCTTTCAAATAATTGGTTATTTTGCAGTTTTTAAAAGTCTTGTTTAGCATTTAAAACAATAAATATCAACACCACTTGTGTAAAAAGTGAATTCGCACTTCGAAATAATAATTGTTTTATTTTTATTTATTTTTCCCCCAGGCCCTCCATCTTACCCTGAGAAGTTCCACTACACAGAACGTACCAAGGACTCCATCACGTTGACATGGAAGACTCCTCGTAATGACGGAGGCAGCCCCGTCATCGGCTACACAGTGGAGAAGAAGAGGCAGGATCAGCAGGCGTTTGAGCCCTGCAACAAGGAGATGTGCCCCAACATGACCATGACGGTGGAAGGCCTGGAGGACGCGTGGATGTACGAGTTCAGGATCAAGTGTGCCAATCTGATCGGGGAGAGCGAGCCATCGATCCCCTTCACTGTGGTCATTCAAGACGACGAAGGTAAGGCACAGAAACATTAGGAGACGGTCTGAATTTTGAATTTGTTTTTTTTTACTCTTTACTTTATATTATTTTGATGTTATTTTTATTTTATTTAAAAAAAATATATATATATATTTTTTAACTTGATATTATTTTCATGGTATTTTATTAATATTATTTTATTGTTATTATTATTATTATTGTTATTATTATTATTATTATCATTATTATTATTATTATTATTATTATTATTATTATTATTATTATTATTATTATTATTATTATTATTATTATTATTATTTTTATTATTTTACTTCATACACTTTTTATGTTGTAACAACAATTTAATTACCTTTTTTTTCTTCTTGATTTAACCTGAACACAAGGAGATTTAAATGCATGTTGAACATTATATCTACAATAGATATGAACATTTACAGTACCTGCTCACAAACTTCATATATGCACAAATTAAAAAAAAAAAAAAATTAAAATAAAAACATTTGGATTTCACCTGAAATTTCATACAGTTTAATGTCATACCACTATGTAGAAAAATGAACGGGATATTTACTTCCAGAACCACCTTGTTGATTTATATTATATTGATTGATGGTGCCTTTGTGTGCTGAATTGTCTTGTGTCCTACGTTTTTCAGTGGCTCCTGAAGTGCACATGCTGAAACACTTTAAGGGCGATTGCATCACCGCCAGAAAGGGTGATGTCATCGAAATGCCCGCTGACATCATCGGTCTGCCCATCCCTAAGGTTCGAACATAAATTATTATTATTATTATTATTATTATTATTATTATTATTATTATTATTATTATTATTATTATTTTTATTATTATTATTATTATTATTATTATTATTATTATTATTATTATTATTATTATTATTATTATTATTTAGTTGGAAAAGTTTCGGTACACATTTTTTAAATTTGTTTATTTTATACTTGACTACATCTTTTGTTTTGTTAATTGTTCATTTTTACATTTTTACTCTTTTGTATCAATTGAGTGTCAGTTTATTAGATAGACAGACAGACAGACAGACAGACAGACAGACAGACAGACAGACAGACAGACAGACAGATAGACAGATAGATAGATAGATAGATAGATAGATAGATAGATAGATAGATAGATAGATAGATAGATAGATAGATAGATAGATAGATAGATAGATAGACAGACAGACAGACAGACAGACAGACAATTAAAACATGTTATAAAGCATATAAAACTATTAATTCCTTCATCATTAATCCTTCATATTCCCTTTTAGATCGAGTGGACCAAAGATGACGTATTGATAGAGAAGTCTACAGACACTCTCCTGGTAGAGACAGAGGTTACCGGCCGACTGAATGCCAAGACGAAGCTTTCCATCCCCGCTGTGAACAGAAGAGACAGGGGCACTTACACTGTCACTGCCTCCAACAACATGGGATCTGCACACCACACCATCACTGTTATGGTGCTGGGTGAGTCCAATAATGCACTAAAAATTATAATATTATAAGTTTCAGATTTTAATTTTTAATTTTTATATTTTTTATTTTGGGGGGATCAAAATATCATACAGTTTATTGCAATTTATACATTCTTTGATCCTTGAAAAAGGCCTTTTGGTAGGGCGTCCCCCCCCATGGGCCTCGGCCAGCAGCGGACCCGGGTTTGATTCCAGCCCGCGGTCGTTCTCTGCATGTCACTCCCCTCTCTGCCCCATTTCAACTCTGTCTCTACACTATCAATAAAGCATAAAAATGCCAAAAAAATATCTTAAAAAAAGAAAAGAAAAAGGCCTTTTGGACAAATTAAATAAATTGAAATCTAGTATGTACTAACTGTATTTTCTTCTCTCTCTTCTCCTCAGACCGCCCCGTTCCTCCCCGTAATGTGCGCGTGTCGAACATTAAGGCCGAGTCCTGCTACCTGAACTGGGATCCTCCTCTGGACAACGGGGGCAGTGAACTGACCAACTACATCGTAGAGAAGAGGGAAGTACTGAAGGATCAGCCCGAGCTCGAGGAGGGAGAGGAAGCACCACCAGAGCCCCAGTGGGAGGTGGTGACAGACAGCATAGTGGAGAAGAAATACGGGGTAAGTGTCTGTCTGTCTGTCTGTCTGTCTGTCTGTCTGTCTGTCTATCTATCTATCTATCTATCTATCTATCTATCTACCTACGTACGCAAAGCTATATAATGACAGCAAGGTTTTTTAATAGTTTTTTTTTTAAGTTTCTTAAAAAAAAATTATTTTTATTTTTTTTCCTGCTATTTCCTACACGTCTATAGGTATCTTTTTAAGTTTATAAATAATTTACCAAAAAGAGATATCACAATAAATTAAAATAACACTCAGTTTTAAGACAAACAAGACTTGACAAGACCGCGTTTGAATATCAGAATACAACACGATAAAAAAATAAAGAATAATTGAAAAAATCAAATACATCTAAAATCGTTTAAATCTATCACAAAACTATAACATTTTCGTTTCATTGGCATTTTATTGTAATTCTAACACCAAACTCCTTCTGCTTACAGGTGTGGAACTTGGAGACCAACAAGACCTACCTCTTCAGAATCAGAGCCGAGAATCGTTACGGTAAATCGGACCCGTGTGGGACGGAGGAAGTCCAAATCGTGGATCCCTTCGGTCTGCCCGGCCCGCCAGAGAAACCAAAAATCGCAGAGTACACCAAGACATCCATGACCCTGACCTGGGAGCCGCCACGGGACAACGGAGGGTCCATGATCGTGGGATACTGGCTGGAGAAGAGAGAGAAGGGAACCGGCTACTGGGCCAAAATCAACAAGATGGCTATCGCCAAACGGGGCGTCAAGGGCTGGGAGCACCAGGTATAAACTGTGAAGGCTTTTGTCTTATTTGTTTAAAGGTGCAGTGTGTAATATGACATCATCAAGTTCTAGAATGCAACACTTCCTGGGTAACCCCAACACTTTCGAATAAAAACAGAAGCTACAGTGGCCTTCAAGGACAAGAACAATTCTAAATTTTAAACAATGCACCTGATGACATTCCAACTATTACACTTTCAAGATGGCGGCACTAGGCCTTGGTCCAAAATATGCAGAAATATGGACATATATGAGACCCTTTCTACGGGAAAAATAAATAATTAAAAACATTTTTTTCAGCTATTATGCACTAAATTAAATGTACTTATGGATATTATAATTACTTTCTACAAAATCTGCTAGGAAATAAATCCCAAAAGTCTACACACTGCAGGTTTAGAGGAATGATTCAACATATCTTAGCCTATCAGTTATTGGACATTTATTTTCCAATGATTCAGCATTGGTATTGAAAATCTGCACAAATATTTGGTGCTATTTTAGTACAAAAGAAACCTAAATAAATCTTAAACCTCTTAGCATTCCAGACATTCCTGTAAAATGAGTTTATTATGAATAGACAGACACAGAGTGAGTATATCTTGAAATGGTGGAGGCAGTTGGTGGATGATGCCATCTTTAGTAACTTTAGCTTCTTGTCCTTGAAGGCCACCGTAGCTTCTGTAAATTCTCCCCAAAGGCAAAGGGAGGGGTTAGCAAGGGAGCGTTGCCATCTATATGTTTTACCCTCATCTCTCTGTGTGTTTCAGGCGGGTCGTTTGTTTGAGGGAACAGAGTACGAGTTCAGAGTTGCAGCCAGTAACTCTGCCGGCATGGGTCCATTCAGCTCACCGTCAGACTCTGCATTCGCTGTGGATCCACTCAGTGAGTTAAATACTGGATTTATATTCAAAGATGATTTATTATTATTATTATTATTATTATTATTATTATTATTATTATTATTATTATTATTATTATTATTATTATTATTATTATTATTATTATTATTATTATTATTATTATTATTATATTTTATCTATTATTTATTTATATATATTTAAAGCAATGGATAGTAGTTTTATTATGTTATTTTGTCTTTTGTTTGTGTGTTCACTTTTTCACTTGTTTGTTTGTGTTTTAGTTTTTTTATCAAAAAATAAAGTATTTCAATCATTATTATTTTTAGTGCATTGGAGGATAGTGAATTCTAAACTTTAAAATATCAGTAATCCTAACGCGAGACACTGCAGGCAAAACATTATTGTCTTTTTATTTGATTTATCTGATTTAGGAGAATTTTTCTTCTTAAAAACATGCTGAAGATGCATTTTTTTTTTTTTAAACTTACATTTTTATTGGGTTTTTTGCACATTTTACAAATATCAAACCACATACATGCAAAAATACATCCAGAATAAAGAATAGTCTCAAATAGAGCTGCATGTGATTGGATTAACAATTCTTATACATACATACCCATATGTTTAGGTCAAAAAGACATTGAAAGGAAACAAAAGACAAATCAAAAGCCACAACAAAAACAAAAACAGGAAAGTAAAAGACAATAAAAAATAATAAATAAAAATAACAGTGAGAAGTTGCATTTTTTAAGACTTGTAGATCGTGTTTTTTGATTGATAAAATTTAAAAAAGGCTGTATCCAAAATCTGTTGGTTAAAACGTTGTACTTTAGTCTAGATTTTAGCTCTTTTAAAGAGTTGCAAATGTATGTTACATATAGACGAATTTCCATATCTATTCAAACATTTCTGAACATATTGAAGTACAACAAATAATTGTTTTAATGTCAGTAATTGATTGATTGATTGATTGATTGATTGATTGATTGATTGATTGATTGATTGATTGATTCAATTTTATTTCAGACATATCAAAAAAAGAAAAATTAAAAGCATGAAAATACAATAAAAAAATATGTTCAAATGATTTCACAAATAAAAAAAAACAAACAAAAAAAAAAAATAACATATTGAATTGATATGCCTGAAAAGGAGTAGGAAGAAGTATAAACTTATTTGATCCTACCCCTTTTCCACAATCAACTGGCAAAGTTTCAATGTTTAATGACATCTGTTAGTCAAACAATCTTACCCTATTCACCTGCAGTGTCTCGCATTCAAACTGAATATTTCCTTTCATTTGAAATTCTCTGGTATATTTTTCTTAAACCCAAAATTCTCCGTTCCAGCTCCTCCCAGTATGCCGGCCGCGCCCATCGTCGCTGATAAGACCAAACACAACGTGACACTGTCCTGGGCCGC
>NC_137216.1:30896225-30903725 GCF_949987685.1 Ammodytes marinus | reverse complement strand
AAACTGTAGGAGGAGTATGTTTTAGTAACTGACACAGTTTTTGCGACGTAGCGAACAATCTATACTGGCGCAAATGGGCGTGGCCTATGTCAAAAGATGCAGCTGACTTGTGGGCATCTGTGGATATAAAGTTTTTGACTGTCGGATGTTCGGTGTGGGAGTTATGGACCCAAACTCCTTTTCCTTTGTTGTAGCGCCACCTAGTGGTAGAAGGATAAAACAAGTAGAAGATTTATTTCAAAGCTTAAAGGTTTATTATTTGATTTGATTCAAATTTATTAAGATTAAAATATATAATACACATTAGAAAAGTGAGTGAATAAAACATTTAAAAGCAAATTAATAGAAATAGAACATTTAAATAAAATAAAAATGACAGGTTAAAATGGAAACAGAGAATAAGTTTTACACTAAATACTCTTTCTCTCACAGGTGCACGTGTCCAACGACCCCAAAGAGTGTGTGTACACGGTGACACGTCTCACTGAGAACCACGAGTACGAGTTCAGAGTTATGGCTCAGAATAAGTTTGGAGTGGGACCTCCTCTCGCCAGCGAACCGGAGAAGGCCAGAAACCTCTTCAGTAAGTCCTGTATATGCCTGGTGTGTGGGTGGGTGGGTGTGTGTGTGTGTGTGTGTGTGTGTGTGTGTGTGTGTGTGTGTGTGTGTGTGTGTGTGTGTGTGTGTGTGTGTGTGTGTGTGTGTGGGTGGGTGGGTGGGTGTGTGTGTGTGTGTGTGTGGGTGGGTGGGTGGGTAGGTGTGTTTGTGTGTGTGTGTGTGTCTATCTATCTATCTATCTATCTATGTATCTATCTATCTATCTATCTATCTATCTATCTATCTATCTATCTATCTATCCATCTATCTAGCTATCTAGCTATTTATGTATAAGTGCAATATCAACTTGCTGATAGCTAGATGGCTAGATAGACAGACAGACAGACAGACAGACAGACAGACAGACAGACAGACAGACAGACAGACAGACAGACAGACAGATGGTTTATCTCAGAACATATGTCTCTCATATTAATAACCCTTGTCTCTCCCCTTAGCCGTCCCGGGTCAGTGTGAGAAGCCGACAGTCGGTGACGTGTGTCTGGAATACATCTCAGTCAACTGGGAGGAGCCTAAATACGACGGGGGATCTTCTATCACTGGATACTTTGTGGAGAAGAAAGAAACTACAGGTAAACAAACTGGCATATTTACAGAAATGTTTATTAATATGCACTGGCCCCTTTTTGGGCGACTGTGGCTCAGTTGGTAGAGCGGGTCGGCCGATGATCAAAAGGTTGGAGGTTCGATCCCCCGCCCTGCCACCTGTGTCATAGTTGTTGTGTCCTTGGGCAAGACACTTCACCCACCTTGCCTCGTGTGAATGTCGATAGTTAGCCTGCTATCGGTGTATGAATGTGTGTGTGAATGGTAACGTGGGAAAGGAAAACAGGTCTCCCTTGCAAAAGAGTCTTCGGTCTCAATGGGATTTACCTGTAGAAATAAAGGTTAAAAAAAAGAAAAAAAAAACTGTCCCTGTCAAAAAAATAAAAAATAATTAAAATAAATAAAAACAACAATTTTCTAAATGATATTCAGCATCATTATCCCTGACTGGCTAAAGAAATACGCCTCTATCTAAGCACACTCTACTATGTGCTTATGTAGAGGCGTTGTGACAAATGATGGCATGGTAAATTAAAGTCCATGTCTTATCTATCTTCATTTAAGTCTATTTTAATGTGAAGCTTGTTATGCATGTGATCTTAAATGCAAGTCAACATTACTGACGGCAGTGGAATACATGTATAAAAAAAAAACCAATTAATTCAAATATTTAAAAAAATTATAAATGAAAGGTGCTGTAAGCGGAATGGTTCTTTTAGCTAACTTCCTGTCAGTTACTGCAGTGAGACCTTGGAGTGTATATACTATTTATGAGTGAGACGGGTGTCTGTTTGTAGCGTTCTCTCTTCTGATTGGATAAAAATGTTGGGATACTCCAATAAGTTTATTTGCCGATTATGTGCAAAGCAGCTGACTGAGCGATCGGCTTTATGAAACGCGCACATTATGTAAGTGATCACTGTATGAATAAAGAGCGATTTAACACTTATATTAACATAAATAAATAAACCGCTTACTTCACCTTTAATTTTTTATTTTTTTGTGCAAATTGTGAATTAAACATTTTAAATATTTTTTCCCCGCCCATATTAGGTAAACGTTGGATCCGTGTGTTCCGGGAGCCAATCAGAGCTCTTCCTTTGGGAAACTGCTGGGACGTGGAAGGGCTGCTGGAAGGCGCCATCTACCAGTTCAGAGTGATCGCTGTGAACGCGGCGGGCTGCGGTCTGCCTAGCATGCCCTCAGACCCAATTCAATGCAGAGACCCCATCAGTGAGTATAGACCTTTGGGTTTTCTTTATTTTAAAGGTGCTACGAGGAACTTTTAAATATTTCTGAAACAGTCAAATTTTTCCCTCTGATGATGATAAATTACCTGTAACAGCAAACGAGACCATCAGTGTAAAGAATGCTATTTTCCTATGGTTTTTCTTGATGCCTTTGTCATGGGTTTTATAACATATTAGAGTCCAATTTGTTTACAGAATAGATTTTAAAATCAGCCTTTTCTCTTTTTATAAATCAAAATATACTATGTACAGGTCTTAGAAATGAATTTTCGGCATTGTTTTCTATTACGAAAATGTCTCATAAATCAGACAGTTAAAAACATATGAACAAATCCTTCTGTAATAACCTTCAGAATAGTGCTGAGAATGATTATGGAAGGCTAAGTTGATGTAAGTGTTTTAGAATTTGAGATTTTTTGCTTCAAAGTATTGCAGAAAATAAAAACCTGTATATTTTTTCTCCCCAGCACCCCCCGGACCCCCTACCCCTAAGGTGACTGACTGGACCAAGTCTACAGTGGATCTTGAATGGATCCCCCCTGTATTGGACGGAGGGTCGAAGGTGACCGGTTACATCGCTGAATACAAAGAGTTGGACAGAGAGGAGGAGGAGAAGAAAGCCCAGAAGAAGATGCTGTTTGTCAGCGAGGACGAAGAGAAGGAACCAGAGGCAGAGGACGAGAGCTGGATCAAGGTACGAATAATATCAAGAAATTATCAAAATATTGTAATTATTTAATTTTAAATATACTACAGTGTGTGTGTGTGTGTGTGTGTGTGTGTGTGTGTGTGTGTGTGTGTGTGTGTGTGTGTGTGTGTGTGTGTGTGTGGGTGTGTTCTCTAAAAAAAAAAGCCACAAATAAAATATTTAAAAAAATATATATAATAATAAATAAATATTAATATCAAGACATGTATTGTTTTATGTAGTCAGTGTTCGCTGTCAGGGGAACATTAACCATCTAATAAATGCAATAATGATTGGTGTTAATGATCAATATCATGTTATTCAAATGTTATGTATATTTAAGTTATATTTTTTTATAAATCCGTTCCTGTTGAGAATTAATCCATTAAGTTTGTTATCCTACACACTGAATAAAATAGAATAAAACTAAGATATAACATTTAAAGGGGCGCCCTTAGCTCAGTTGGTAGGGCGTCCCCCCCATGGGCCTCGGCCAGCAGCGGACCCGGGTTCGATTCCAGCCCGCGGTCGTTCTCTGCATGTCACTCCCCTCTCTGCCCCATTTCAACTCTGTCTCTACACTATCAATAAAGCATGAAAAATGAAAAAAAAAATATATATATAACATTTAACAAAATATTTCAAAAAGGATATAGTAAAAAATACATACATATTGAGAAAGGGACTATGTGCTGTAGAAACACAATACGAATACGTTTAATCTTTGCGTTCGTTTCTAAGGATATACATAAGCTTTTACAGTTTTCCTTAAATGTTTTGTTGTTGTTTTTCTCCCAGGCGAAGGACACAGAGATCAGAGGCACTAAGTTTGTGGTGCCTGGTCTGAAGGAAGGAGGTCTGTACACCTTCAGAGTGAAGGCCGTGAACGCTGCGGGCGTGGGAGAGCCAGGCATGGTCGCTGAACTCATAGAGTGCAAAGACAGGACAAGTAAGGATGATTTGGGGGGAAAAAAATCTATTTTCGGCATGTTTTTTAAAAAGAAAATGTCTCGTGAATTAGACAGTTGACGAAATATGAACAAATCCTTCTGTAATAACCTTCAGAATAGTGCTGAGAATGATTATGGAAAGTTTAGTTGATGTAAGTGCTTTAGAAGTTGAGATTTTTGGTTCAGAGTATTGGAATTTCTTTTTAAATCTTGAGTTAAAGATGGTTGTATAGGAGAAATATACAGACGCAAACAGACAAGGGTTAGTCAATTAAACACCTAAATATACCTCTTTGACCTTTTCATTTATTTCTTTATCCTGGCATGAAAGCAGACATGTTATGGAAGCTAAATAGAATCTCAAAATTGACCATAGTGCTTGAAAAAAACAACATATTTGCCTGCAGTGTGTCACTTTAAACACTTACATCCCCCTGTTTTCTTGCAGTCCCCCCTGAGATGGACTTGGATGCTTCTGTAAAGGAGAAAATCGTAGTCCACGCCGGAGCGACCATTCGCATCATCGCGTACGTGTCTGGCAAGCCGGCGCCCGCCATCACATGGTGCCGTGACGACGCCGAGGTGCCCAAGGAGGCTAAAGTGGAGAAGACGGGCATCTCTAACTCTCTGGTGATTAAGAACTGTGTACGCAAACACCAGGGAATCTACACACTCAGCGCTAAGAACGAGGGAGGAGAGAGGAAGAAGGCTGTCATCGTGGAAGTCCTGGGTGAGTTACACACACACAGACACACATATTACACACATACTGGGAGGAAAACGGGAATATTTTTATTTTCAACTTGCCCCGCGTTCCAAATCTCATTCTTTTTACTATTCTACATACTACATCTGATCATAAAAAGAGTCTAGTTAGGAGGCAGTATGCTACACTTGGGACATACTTTTACTTATTTATTTCATCCTAACATGGCTCCTTGATCTTGCCTCTTGCTTTTATATCCGTCTCATCCCCGTTTTGAATCTATGAAGTGGCAGAAATAGTTTAAAGGTGCTCCGAGGAACTTTTAAATATTTCTCTGAAACAGTCTCATCTTTCCCCTGATGATCATAAACTACATGTAACAGCAGATTAATATATTCCCTCTTTCCAAATATTCTAATATAATATATACATGATATAATTCTAACCCCAAACCCCCCCTCTGTCCCTTTTCTAGACGTGCCTGGCCCGGTTGGACTGCCCTTCGCGGGTGAGAATTTAACCAACGACTCCTGTAAGCTGACATGGTATTCCCCCGAGGACAACGGCGGGTCAGCGATCACGAACTACATCATAGAGAAGCGAGAGTCCGACAGAATGGGATGGACCTCTGTCTCATACACAGTCACCAGGAACAATGCAGTGGTGCAAGGCCTGCTTCTCGGGAAGGGATATTTCTTCAGAATCGCAGCTGAGAATATCATCGGGATGGGACCGTTCATCGAGACGGACAAGATGGTGCTCATCAAAGACCCCATCTGTGAGTTAAAATTCACACACATTATTTATAGAATGTAAACGATTAATTTGACCTTGAAGTTGGGGGGTTAGATTTTGTTGGAAGATGTATCAGCACAGTGGCACAAAAAATATGTTTGAGTTTTTGGCCACACTCAACAGGAGGTTGACAATTTTGGATTTTGGTCCAAATGTTTTCATATTTATAAGAATTCCTCCTAGAGATTTGGTTTGATTGACTTAAAACTCTTTCGACAAAATGTTGTTAAATTCTGCCTGAGGTTATATTATGAAGTTCATATATTAAGCCACATTATTTTTTCACTCTTAAATCTTACTACAAGAACCTGGTCATATTCAAAGTTTGGTGCAGAAATAGAGAAATAAACCGATCTCTTAATACGTCTCTTTACATTTCTGTTTTCCAGCCGTGCCCGAGCGCCCAGACGACCTGGTAATCACCGCGGTAACTAAAGACTCCATCAGTGTGTCATGGCGTCCGCCCAAATACGACGGCGGGTCTGAGGTGACAGGCTACGTCCTCGAGTCCAGGATGATCGGGAAGGACAGCTTTGTGAAGGTCGGAGGAGACGATAAACTGACAGGTGAGATATTTATATATATTTATTTAATTTTTTTCTTCAAATATTCTTGTTTTACCAAGGAGACCATGGCCTACAGGTACTCTCACACACACACACACACACACACACATACACACACAGAGACACGCACGCACGCACACATAACGCAGACATACACACACAGAGACACACACACACACACACACACACACACACACACACACACACACACACACTCTCTCTCTCACTCACACACACAGACACACACACACACACACACAAGCACAACCCACACACACACACATATATACTGTATTTACACACACACAAAATAAAAATATTTTCAATTAAAAATTTACAGACAAGAAGTTCACTCTGTCGGGGCTGAAGGACGGATCCTCCCATGAGTTCAGAGTGTCGGCTGTCAACATGGTCGGACAGGGAAAGTCCTCGTTCGCTACCAAACCGGTTCAGTGCAAGGACGAAGTCGGTGAGTAGAGATACGTCACATTACTTGGGCGACTGTGGCTCAGTTGGTAGAGCGGGTCGGCCGATGATCAAAGGGTTGGAGGTTCGATCCCCGCCCTGCCACCTGTGTCATGGTTGTTGTGTCCTTGGGCAAGACACTTCACCCACCTTGCCTCGTGTGAATGTCGATAGTTAGCCTGCTATGTGTGTGTGGGAATGGTAACGTGGGAAAGGAAAACAGGTCTCCCTTGCAAAAGAGTCTACGGTCTCAATGGGATTTACCTGTAGAAATAAAGGTTAAAAAAAAATGATTAGTAATTCTTGAGAAGTGGGACAAAACAGGGTGCAATGTTGAAAAAATACAAACCCTATTGTTTAGGCAAATTAAATGACATGTACAGTATGTATCCAACATATACTAAGCTACTGAGCTAAGCTTTGACACAACCTCCCAGCTTTTGTCCTTTTCATCAAAATGGGCTTTTTAGCTTGTCACTCCTTATTTTTGTGTCAACACCGTCAGACACCAAAAAACACAAATAAATATTCCCTCATTTTATGCTAGACCCATGAGATGTATAGTGATCACAAATATTCACCAAAACTGATAGAGGCCACAAAAAAATATTTTCAAAATGACGGTAAGTCGGTGAGTAGAGATATGTCATGGCATTACCTGATATACAGGTGCATGTAAAAAAAAATATATATATATTTTGAATGGAAATTTACTCAAAAAATATCCTGGTTCATTTACTAAAACATATAAAAAGGTGCTAAGGGGAACTTTTACATATTTATGAAACAGTCTAATTTTTCCTCTGATGATCATGAATTACTTGTAACAGCAAACGAGACCATCAGTGCAAAGAATGTTATTTTTATATAGTTTTTCTTCATGCCTTTGTCATGGGTATACGCTCACCCAGGAACA
>NC_137216.1:30881225-30888725 GCF_949987685.1 Ammodytes marinus | reverse complement strand
TCTATCTATCTATCTATCTATCTATCTATCTATCTATCCATCTATCAAAACAATATTCTAACTTTCTTTTCACATATTATTCCTTCCAGACAAACCTGGTCCCATCCAGCACCTGCGCGTGTCAGATATTCGCAGTGACTCGGCTTACCTCTCCTGGAAAGACCCGGAGGACAATGGCGGCGCTCGCATCACTAACTTTGTGGTTGAGAAGAAAGACACTGCGTCGACCATGTGGGTCCCTGTCTGCTCCACGTCCAAGAAGCGTAGCATGATGCTCAAACATCTCATGGAGGGAACGTCCTACTCGTTCAGAGTGGCAGCCGAGAACCAGTTCGGCCGCAGTGAATATGTGGAGACGCCCAAGTCCATCAAGGCCATGAACCCACTCTGTGAGTACACAGTACACTGCAACACACTCACTCATCATAATATTATTCATTGATAGGATTTATAAAGCGCTTTTTTGGAGGTCACTCAAAGATGCTTTACATCACATACATCACACTGGGGCGGCAGTGGCGAAGTGGGTAGGGAGATCGCCTCTGGAGTGCAGGGTCGGAGGTTCGATTCCCCGCCTACCCGCCACATGTCGAAGTGTCCCTGAGCAAGACACTGAACCCCAAATTGCTCCCGATGGTTCAGAGAGCGCCTTGCATGGCAGCTACTGCCATCGGTGTATGAGTGTGTGTATGAATGGGTGAATGTGGTAAGATATGTAAAGCGCTTTGGGGCTGAGAAAATCGGCTAGAAAAGCGCTATATAAGTCAAGTCCATTTACCATTTACCATTTACATAGAATATACATAAAGAAACGGAAAAACAGGAAAACAAGATACAAACAAATTCCTACAGAGGTTTGGAATAAAGTCAGGTGTGGTATGGGTGGGGTTATAATGTTGAAGTTACTTGTTAAGTGAACTACTGGAGAGGTCTTTAAATCCACATTGTTTTAATTCACAAACTTCGAATTTGTACATGTGTAAAAGTGGAGATATATTTGCCAATGTTTTCGTATTTTTATTTAAAAAAATACAATATTTTTTTCTTTACAAAGGACAATGAATAAATAATATATATTTAATTTTTTATTATTTACACAGTAACTGCAACACACTCACTCATTATGTTGAAGTTAATAACAAGTCACTGGATAAAACCATATGATGTTGTCTCAGTATTTTTATTCACAAACTTTGGATGTGTACATTTGTAGAAGTGGAGATTTTTTGACAATATTTTTTTTATTATTATTTTTTTTTTACAATTTTTAAAAAAAAACATTTCTTTACAAAGGAGAATTAATAAATAATATGTATTTTATTTTTCCTTTTGCTCCTTTTTTTCTTCTTTGTTATATAAACTGTACATACAAATGTTTTTTTTTTAAGTATGAATATTTACAAATTCCAAATACAAGCATTTGTTTACTCAAAAAAACAAACCCTACTATAAACAATTTCCCTCAGAGCCCAAGGAAGGTGGAGTGTCAATGTTGTGAATGCTCTAACTGTCTTTTCTTTATTTCCTTCTAGTCCCCCCCGGCCCTCCCAAAGACTTGCACCACAGCGACGTGGATAAGACGGAGGTGTGGTTGGTTTGGAACTGGCCCGATCGCAACGGCGGAAGTGACATCACAGGCTTCCTGGTGGAATATCAGGAAGAGGGAGAGAGGGAATGGGACGAGTGGAAGACCGTCAGCATTCCCGAGAGCCACGTCACCGGCTTGGAAGAAGGCAAAACGTATCGCTTCAGAGTCAGAGCCGAGAACGCAATCGGACTCAGCAGACCTGACACAACCGTACCCATCCTCTGCCAGGAGACTCTTGGTGAGAATACAAGGCTAAAACACTACAACATATATATATTTTTTAAATATATATATATTTTTTTTATGCTTTATTGATAGTGTAGAGACAGAGTTGAAATGGGTCAGAGAGGGAAGTGACATGCACAGAACGACCGCGGGCTGGAATCGAACCTGGGTCTGCTGCTGGGCCCGGCCCGGGGGTGGGGGGAAGGGGGCGGGGCGCCTTACCAACTGAGCTAAGGGCGCCCCCTAAAACACCAACATCTAGAATATATTTTTATTTTTACATTTTAAAAACTTTATTTTTGGATATTTTTTTTATCTAGAACTTCTTTATTGTAGAAGTGTTATGCTGGATCACGTATTATTTATTTAGAATTGTATTCTTGTCCGATGAATCAATCTTATTTCGTACCGTGATGAAACCAGCAGTTTTCTACCCCTAACTCTAACCCCACTTTGTCTGGCCCCAAGCTAGAAATATAAAACGGAAAGTGAATTATTCCTTCAACATTCATGTGTGAGCGTTTTTTGAATCTAATAAGTGTAAAAGCCATGGCCAACAGGTAAACACACACACACACACACACACACACACACACACACACACACACACACACGCACACACACACACACACACACGCACACACACAAAGTTTGAAGTTTAACCCCCTTTCTCTGCCCGTAGTTCCCCCTATCGTTGAGGTGGACGTTAAGCTGACAGAAGGCATCACAGTGAAGGCCGGCACCACCATCCGCCTGCCCGCCATCATGCGCGGCCTCCCCATCCCCAGCGCCAAGTGGACGATGGAGGGAGAAGAGATCACCAGCGAAGGCAACGTCAAGATCGACACGGACAACTTCTCCACCGTGCTCAGCATCGTGGACTGCACCAGGAGCCACACAGGCACATACCTCCTCACCGTGGCCAACCCAGCAGGCACCAAGACCGTGGCCCTCAACGTCACCGTCCTGGATGTTCCCGCTGCTCCAATCGGACCCGCCAACATCCTGGAAGTCACTCCAGACTCTATGATGATCGAATGGCGCCCGCCTAAGGACGACGGCGGTAGTCCGGTTACTGGCTACATCGTGGAGAAGAGAGAATCCAACAAGGGCACATGGGGAGGCGTTAGCTCCGGTAGCTTAGCCACCAAGGTCAACATCACCCGCCTGCAGAAGGGAGTCGAGTACGTGGTTCGTATTCGCGCCGAGAACAAGATGGGTGTCGGCGCTGCTTTGGAAAGCAAGCCCACCGTGGCAGAGCATTCCTTCATGCAGCCCAGCGCGCCCGGTAAACCACAGCACTACGAGGTCTCAGAGGACGCCGTGACCATCGGCTGGACCATGCCTCTGGCCGACGGTGGAAGCCAAATCACCGGCTACATCATCGAGCGAAGGCACACCGGAGGAAAATGGATCCGCGTTAACAAGACGCCCTGCAAGGATCTGAGGTACAAAGTGGAAGGTCTGTTTGAAGGCAACGAGTACGAGTTCAGAGTGTTTGCGGAGAATATCGCCGGCTTCAGCGGGCCGTCTCCCACCTCGGACCCCTGCAAACCCTGCAGACCCATCACCGTCCCGAGCGCTCCCGTCAACCCCAAGGTGAAAGACTACAGCAAGAGCACCGCCGACCTGGTGTGGAGCAAACCCAACAAAGACGGCGGCAGCCCCATCCTAGGCTACGTCGTGGAATACAAGAAGACCGACGCCGAGGAGTGGAAGAAGGCCAACATCGATGACTTCATCAAGCTGTGCGCCTACAGGGTGAAGGGTCTGGAAGAGAACGCCTCCTACAACTTCAGGATCTACGCCGTCAACATGATCGGCAACGGAGAAGCAAAGGAGATCCCTAAAGCCATCACCACTCAGGACATCCTCATCCCTCCGGAGATTGAGATGGACGCAACGTGCCGCGAACGCCTGGTTGTGCGCACGGGACACAACATCAACATCATCGGCTACATCCGGGCCCGTCCCGACGCCGAGATCCTCTGGTCTAAAGGGGAGGACGTCATGGAGAGCAGCAAACGTGTCACCATCGTTCAGAACTTCCCCGTGGTCCACCTGAAGATCAAGGAGGCCAACCGAGCAGATCACGGCAGATACACACTGAAGGCCTCCAATGAGAGTGGAGAGGCCTCTTGCGTCATCACAGTTAACGTGCTGGACAGACCAAGCCACTGCCAGAACCTGAACATTACCTACGCCACCAGAGATTCATGCATGATCAACTGGGAAGCACCCGTGGACAATGGCGGCTCTGAGGTCACCAACTACATCGTGGAGTGCCGTGAGCCTGGCGTTAGCCTGTGGTCCATGATCTCCAACTGCTGCACCAACCGCAAGATCAAGACCAAGCTGATGGATGGACACTCCTATATGTTCCGTGTCTGTGCCGAGAACAAGGTGAGGCCTCGTTCCATTACTCAGATAACTAAAGAAAATAAACTGCCTCTTTAGTTGGGACACTGCGAGTGAATAGAGTAACATGTTTCACTTATAGATATCATCATGAAACTTTGCAAGCTGATAATGTACATTCAAACTAATATTTTTTATATTACAATTTTTTCAGAAATGTTGAAATAAATATGCAAATTCGGCAATATCTAGCTAATTATGTGTAAACTTCATGAGATGTCATCTCTTTAAAAAACTGAAATATACAGACGCAAACAGACATGGTTTTGGGGGGATTATTGGAATAACTTTGTGCAACATTTGCTTTTATAATAAGTGCCACACAAACAAATCCCAAAATGTCTCATTGATTGATTGATTGATTGACTGACTTATTGATTGATTGATTGATTGATTGATTGATTGATTGATTGATTGATTGATTGACTTATTGACTTATTGATTGATTGCACCAGATGGGACCCGGCCCCTGTGTGGAGACCAAGACCCCCTTGCTGGCTATCGACCCTATTGAGCTACCCGGAGAGCCCGAGGCCTTTAGAGCCACAGACGTCGGTAAAACCTTCGTCAATCTGAAGTGGAGGAAGCCCGACTACGATGGAGGCAGCCCCAATCTCTCGTACAACCTGGAATACAGAGCTAAAGACGCCGAGGCCTGGGAGAAGCTCAGCACTCTCACTCACACTTTCTTCCTCGCTGACAAGCTCACGGAAAACCACACGTACTCTTTCAGGTAGGTTGATAATTCTTTTACCTCCAGGTCAACTTTCTGTACATTTCTATTATGTCTTAAACGCAATTTCTAATGTCTAATCTTGATGTATTGTATGCCCCTGTAAAGCACTTTGAATGGCCTTGTGTTCTGAATTGTGCGATAGAAATAAACTTGCCTTGCCTTGGTTACAGTTTATAATCCAATATAATGTACAGGAAATTACTTTTAAAGGTGCAGTGAGTGCCGGGTAGAATTTGTTGTAATTTCTCAGAACAGACTTGGTAGAAATGGGATGTAATATATTTATCATCAATATGTTTTAATTAGTGTATAATCTCTTGGTTTACATAATGGTCAAACTTAACGATATGCCCAAAAAAAAATTGTGTGTAGTGGGCGTCCTGGGGAAATGCACCATTTGGTAAATTCTCTAAGTTAAAAAATGTCTTAATTTAAAAAAAATTACAATTATGATTATCAAATACTTTCTTGGAGTGTGTTGCTATTGGTTTAATAAGCGTTGTTACACTTGTAAATGACCAGTTACTGAAGCAGAAATACAGCTCTGGAAAAAAATTAAAGAGACCGCTCCAAATATTCAGTGTCTCTTGTTTTACAATGTATAGGCATATGTTTGAGTAGAATGAACATTTTGGTTTTATTCTACAAACTTCTCACAACATTTCAAACAAATTCCCCCCCAAAAAATATTGTCATTTAGAGCATTTAGAAGTTGAAACATTAAGAAATGTAGAGATGAAGATTGAGGAAAAATCCAGACCGATCTCTTCATTTTTTCCAGAGCTATGTATGTGTGAAAACATCCTTACGCATTTACCGTCAGAAATGGCCGGATTTGCTTAAAATTTAGTGAATAAAATGTTACAGTGTTTTTTTATTTATTTTTTATTTTTTAAAGATAATTTTTTGGGCATTTTTGCTTTATTAGACAGATTGGGGAGACAGTGTTGAAATGGGGCAAAGAGGAGAGGACATGCAGAGAACCAACCCGGGCAGGACTTGAACCCGGGTCCGCTGCAGGGCATTGGCCTGGGGGAGGGGGGGACACGCCCTATCAACTGAGCTATGGGCGCCCCCTAAATGTTACAGCGTTTTTACTTCTTCTTCAGTTTCCATCTAACAAACCATCTATCATGTGTTCTTCCAGGGTGCAGACGGTGAACGAAGGTGGAGAGAGTGCGTGGGTGCGTATGGCTGATATTCTGGTAAAGGAGGAGCTTCAGAAACCCGTCCTAGACCTTAAACTGGCGGGAACCCTGACAGTGAAGGCCGGAGACTCGGTCCGTATCGAAGCCGGACTGAGAGGAAAACCACAACCTGAAGTGAAATGGGTGAAAGACAAAGCTGTGGGAGACAATCCTAGAATCAGCTACGAGACCGGAACAGACTACACTAGGTAACTTCATTTTATTTTTATTTTTATTTATTTTATTATTTGTTTTTATTTTATTTTTTTATCAATATAGGAGTACATTATTCAGCTCAACATGTAGATATAATTTTCTGTTTTTTAAAAAGAACACATATACAAATATATTTATATATATATATATTTTAATAGACGAATAAATAGATAAATAACTAGGTAAATGTTGGTAAAATTAATTGAAAACAATACATATGAATATATATATACAATATAATATTATTAATATAATAATCCAAAGGGGACAGTTAACAAACCCACCACCTTTGACTTTGACTTTGAATAACAAAGATAATCAGAATATTTTTGTATCTCAGTATATATACACTTTTTTACACATTTCTTTTGTTATTGAAACAATAGTAGCAAAAATAAAAATAAATTCATATGAAAAAAAGTGATTCTTAGTTGTGTGTTTGTGTTCTTAAAGAAAAAAGTATTTAAAAAAAGAATTCTCTCCATCATTCTCTAGGTTCCTAATGACCAAGTCGAGACGTGTTGACACTGGAAAATACGTCATCTCAGCCACCAACGCTGCCGGCACATTCACGGCCTACGCCAACGTTAACGTACTGGACGTCCCGGGCGCAGTAAGAGACCTCAGGGTCACGGGCATCGGAGCAGATAAGTGCCGCGTAGTTTGGGACCCACCGGAGGACGATGGAGGGGTGGAAGTCGACAGCTATATCCTGGAGAAGTGTGAGACCAGACGGATGGTTTGGTCCACGTACTCAGCCTCTGTGGTGACTCCATACTGCAACGTCACTCGTCTGGTGGAGAATAACGAGTATATCTTCAGAGTGAGGGCGGAGAACAAGATGGGAACCGGCACCGCCATGGAGAGCAAACCGGTCACCGTCAAGACACAGTTCAATAAACCTGGTCCTCCAGAAGCACCAGAGGTCACCAAGGTAAGAGATGGAAATTCTAGATGTTTTTATTCCATAAGTTGTAAGCCGTAATAATCTAATTAAAACTAAATAAATGCCGGATATATTTCACTTTGTGTAATGACTCAGAAATATATGAAAGTTTACTTTTTGAATGGACTTTTCCATGATATTAAAAATGTTCTAGATGCACCTGTTTAGTCCATTACGTTCCTCT
>NC_137216.1:30786225-30876225 GCF_949987685.1 Ammodytes marinus | reverse complement strand
TTGTCATTAAAGAGCATTTTCAGTAAGTAATGTAGAGATGAAGATTTAAGAACAATCCAGACTGGTCTCTTAATGTTTTCCAGAGCTGTATTTATCTACTAACTGACTGCTAATAACTAGGGCTGTCGAATGATTTAAAAAATTATTAAATTGTGCTTAATCACATATTTAAATTTAACAGTTTTTTAAGACCATATTAACAATTAAAGCAATTCGTACAAGTGTATCTTGATTGGGAACTGAACTAATGCAAAGAAAGTTACTTTACAAACTTTACTTTTAGATTTTTTTTAGAATCGAAAGTGATGAGCAACTTCAAAAATATGGAAAAGAAAATGCTACAACAACAGTGTGGTCTAGCAGATGGAGAAACATTTTTTTTTATTACATTCTTCAACATTGAGATATATTCAAAGTGCACTATGCATATTAAAAATACACGACAGCCCAATAAAAAAATAATTTCACTTTTTAATACAAAACACATGAAAAAAGATTAGACAATTTAATTAATTTCTGAAGTAACGTTTTATATAACTTTTCTCTTTCCTCTCCTGCAGTGCCTCCTAAGATCATGATGCCAGAGATAGTGACAGTGCGTGCGGGGGCTAAGCTCGTGGTAGAGGCCATTGTAGCCGGTAAACCAGCTCCGTTCTGTAAGTTTAAGCATAACAACGAGGACGTGCTGACTTCTGACCGCCTGTCCGTCGCAAAGACACTCACCACCTGCACGCTGCAGATCAAGAACGTGTCTCGACTGGACTCTGGTTACTACAGCCTGTCTGCAGAGAACAGCACAAGCAGAATCAACCAGATACTCAAAGTAATCGTCATGGGTAAGTGTGGCCAATATCGTTGTTTATAGTTTGTATTGTTTATATTGTTGAATAGAATATAGTGTTGAATTATTTATTTTTAATCTTTAATTTTTATATTCCATATATTTTTAATTTTTAATTTTTTTTTACGTTCAGAAAAATACTATTTGAGTTTCCAATCTTTTATTTTTTTATAATTAGTATTTTATTGAGTTTTTATACGCTCCGGTGGCGTAGTGGATAGAGCGCGTACCATATTGGCTCCGGCCTTCGTTGCAGTGGTCGCGGGTTCGAATCTGACCCGTGGACCTTTACTGTATGTCTCTCTGTCTCCCCATTTCAACTCTGTACTATCTAATAAAGCTTGAAAATGCCAAAAAATAATCATAAAAAAAACAAAAAAAATCCAGACTGGTCTCAAACTAAACTAAATCTCTCTTGTCTATCTGCAGACATCCCCGGCCCTCCCGATACGTTTAGATTTTTGTAACGCTTAATGAGACACCAAAATGTTAATCATGTATTGTTTTTTACTATTTTAGACAATAGTTACAGAGACTTAGAGACATGTTTGTACTCTACACTTGTTCTGCTATGTAAAATGTCCTAGTTAACGTAAAAACAGGGCACCATTATAAAGATATCTACACATTAAACTAAACCAAACCACTCTATCTATCTGCAGACATCCCCGGCCCTCCCGAAGGCCCTCTGGAGGTGACTGAATGTGACAACGATAGCTGCACGTTGCTCTGGAACTCCCCTCAGGAGGACGGAGGCTCCAACATCACCAACTACATCGTGGAGAAGTGTGACGTGAGCCAGGGAGACTGGATCACTGTGTCCACCTCCTGCACTAAGACGAGCTTCAGAGTGATCAAGCTCGTCACAGGCAAAGAGTACGGCTTCAGGGTGAAGGCAGAGAACAGGTTCGGCGTCTCGAAACCCATCTACTCTGAGAAGACCATCGCAAGACATCCATTCGGTGAGTGTGTGTGTGTGTGTGTGTGTGTGTGTGTGTGTGTGTGTGTGTGTGTGTGTGTGTGTGTGTGTGTGTGTGTGTGTGTGTGTGTGTGTGTGTGTGTGTGTGTGTGTGTGAAATAATACACTTTGTGTCAAATATTACAGCGATATGGAGGATGGAGTGTGAGGGCCAATGAGGAAATAAATAAAATTAACAAATTGTTTTATTTTATACATTATATTTTTTAAAAACATATTTAAAAAAATTAAAAAATAAATCTTAAATCGGAAAACGTTAAAAAAAAATTCTAATTTTAGAAGAAAAAATATATATATTTATTTTGACTTGACTTGAACATGATTTTTTCTAAAAATATATTTTTTAAATCTAACAACATTACATTTTGTTAGAAAATTACTATTTTTTTCCTGTAAAATTGCCCATAAAATGTATGTATTTTACTTCAACGTGGCCCTAGATAGATAGATAGATAGATAGATAGATAGATAGATAGATAGATAGATAGATAGATAGATAGATAGATAGATAGATAGATAGATAGATAGATAGATAGATAGATAGATAGATAGATATTTACATAGATAGATAGCTATGCATGGCCCTAATACTCCATGTATAGCTCTGCCACTATGTCCTAACTAACTCTTTCTCTCTCCCTAACCCCCAGACCCTCCCAGTGAGCCCAGAAGTCTCCAGATTGAGAGGATCAACCGGGCCTTTGTCATTCTGTCCTGGGACAAGCCCAGTAACGACGGAGGCACGCCCGTCACCGGCTACTGTATCGAGAAGAAAGACAGGAACAGTCTACTGTGGGAGAGGGTGAACGAAGCCCTGATCAAATCCACCCAGTACACCTGCTTTGGTCTGGTGGAAGGGCTGGAGTACACGTTCAGAGTGTCCGCTCTTAACCTGGTGGGACAAGGCAAACCATGCAAACAGACGGACTTTGTCAGCGCAAGGACAGCTGTCGGTAAGAAAAGTCACTCACTCACTCACTCACTCGTTCATTCACTCGTTCATTCATTCACTCATGTACGAACAAACGCACTCACTCACTCACTCACTCACTCACTTGTTCATTCACTCACTCACTCATTCATTCATTCACTCATGTACGAACGAACGCACTCACTCACTTAGAAATATGTATTTTTTAATGCTATCTATCAAATATAAAGACAGAAATGAATAGCAGTATTCACAAAACCAAATAGAATGTATTTCGAGGCAATTTAGAAAAATGCGTTCATAAAATAACCTATTTCTTTCTTTCTTTCTCTCTCTCTCTCTCTCTCCCTCTCTCTCTCTCTCTCTCCCTCTCTCTCTCTCTCTCTCCCTCTCTCTCTCTCTCTCTCTCTCTCTCTCCCTCTCTCTCTCTCTCTCTCTCTCTCTCTCTCTCTCTCTCTCTCTCTCTCTGTCTCTCTTCAGACCCTCCCGGTAAACCAGAGGTGATGGACGTGACCAAACACTCCGTCTCTCTGGTCTGGAGCCGACCCCAACATGACGGAGGCAGCAAGCTGATTGGCTACTACATGGAATACACAAAGGTACTGCCTTCACACACACACACACACACACACACACACACACACACACACACACACACACACACACGCACAAACAAAACACAGAGGGATCCCTTCCTCTGTCGACTCTCCCTGAGGTTTCTCAATTTTTTAAATCCCGATAAAGGGTTTTTTACTGGGAGTTTTTTCTCAGCCGAGCTAAGGGTCTAAGGGCAGATAGATAGATAGATAGATAGATAGATAGATAGATAGATAGATAGATAGATAGATAGATAGATAGACAGACAGACAGACAGACAGACAGACAGACAGACAGACAGACAGACAGACAGACAGACAGACAGACAGACAGACAGACAGACAGACAGACAGACAGACAGACAGACAGATAGATAGATAGAGGCAGAGGGTGTCATACTGTATGGAATGTAAAGCCCACTGAGGCAAATGTATCTTTGTGATATTATATGGGCTATACAAATAAAACTGATTTGATTTGATTTGATTTGATTTTTATTTTTATTTTATTTAGGTCCCAGAAGACAAATGGACTCGCTGCAACGCCAACTGTATGAACATCCAGACGGAGAGCTACGTGGTGGGGGGTCTGACCGAGGGGCAACAGTATCAGTTCAGAGTCATCGCTAAGACCGCCATCAACATCAGCCAGCCATCGGAGCTGTCCGACCCCATCCCTGTGATCGCAGAGAACGGTACGGCTACACACACACACGATAAGGGATCAATTAATCAATTAAAATGTGTTTAAAGGTGCTACAAGGAACTTTTAAATATTTCTTAAACATTTGTAAAAAAAAAAAATTCTCTTCTGATGATCATAAATTACATGTAACAGTAAACGAGACCATCAGTGCAAAATAATGCTATTTTATATTTATGTAGTTTTTCTTAATGCGTTTGTCATGGGTATACGCTCACCCAGGAACAACAGCTGACGTAGTAAAAACACTACCGATTTTGTCCAAAAGGGGAGGCGCTAGAGTTAACACACACTAAAAGTTCCTCGAAGCACATTTTAATGTTTGTTTGTATTTAAAATGCTAATAAAAATCTACAATATGGGCGCTCCGGTGGCGTAGTGGATAGAGCGTGTACCATATTGTCTCCGGCCTTCGTTGCAGTAGTCACGGGTTCGAGTCCGACCCGTGGACCTTTACTGCAGGTCATCCCCCCCCTCTCTCTCTCTCTCTCTCTCTCTCTGTCTCCCCATTTCAACTCTGTACTGTCTAATAAAGCTTGAAAATGCCAAAAAAATATCTTTAAAAAAAAAACATACAATATCACCCAATAACAACAATGATCTTCTTAACAGTTCCCCCTCGTGTGGAGCTCGGTGTCGAGATGAAGAATTTGATCGTGTTGAAAGCCGGAGAGAATGTGTTCTTGGACGCTGTAGTGTTCGGTAAACCTCTTCCTAAAGTCAGCTGGAAGAGAGACGGAGCTCCTCTGGCCATGACCGAGGGAATCAAGATGGTCCAGAAGAAGCACGTTCACATCCTAGAGCTGTACGCTGTGACACGGAGAGAGACCGGAGACTACACCATCACCGCTGAAAACCTAACCGGCAGCAAGTACGCAACCGTCAAGGTCAAAGTGCTCGGTAAGTTAATTTAAAAAAAATAATATATATTTATTTATTTGAGGTGGTCCTGAAAAGTATTTTACAGGCTTTGAATGCTGGTTGGTTTTCTGAAGATTTTTTTATTTTTTATTAATAAATAATAATAAAAAAAATGTATTAAATTAAAAAACATTTTTTTTATATATATATGTATGCATATATTATTATAATTTTTAATGTCATTTAATAAATAGCATACAGTAGGCTATATATTGGTTGAACAATCTAGCTAACTTCTTCCTGCTCCTTTTCAGGCATATCACATCAATACAGATAATTTGTTTTCTTCTTTTTCTTTTTGTGAAGTCATTTAAACATACATTTTGTTTATTGTATTTTTATGCTTTTCATTTTGTTTTGTATTGTTTTTGATATGTCTGAAAAAAAAATTCAAAATTAAATAAAAATAATAATAAATAATAACCTCCCCTTTATTCCCCCTCTTTCCCAGACAAGCCCGGGCCCGTAGCCTCAGTGAAGATAGCCAAGGTTTACGCAGACCGTGTGAAGCTGCGTTGGGAGCCTCCCATCGCGGACGGCGGCTCAGAAATCACAAACTACATCATAGAGAAGCGTGAGACCAGCCGAGCCAACTGGGCCCTGGTCAGCTCCAACATCCACGGACATCTCACCGACTGTCTGGTGGAGAAACTGATCGAGGGACACGAGTACGAGTTCAAAGTCAGCGCCGAGAACCAGTACGGTGTCGGAGACTGCAAGATGACTGACCCAACCATGGTCAAGAACCCATACGGTACGTCAGGAGATTTATTTAGATTTTTTCCAATTTATTTCATTTACTTTTTAATTTATTTTATTTACAGAAGTTGATATATTTGTTCAAATTGAAAATCAGATGAACCCTAATATCAGATTATTCTGATCTCTTTCTCTATTTTTAAATTTTTTCTTTTATTTATTTGTTTAAGACACTTTCTTTTTCTTTTTCTTATTTACTCAGAGTATTGCATAGCATACACGTTTTTTTCTTCACATTGCCAGTTATTTCACATGTCTACCAATGTCTCATAAATCAGACAATTAACAACATATGACCTTTGAATGATTATGGAAAGTTTATTTTTGCTTTAGAAGTTGAGATTTTTGTACAAATATATAAATCAGATAAACCCTAACATTAGATTATTCTGATCTCTTTCTCTATTTTCCAATTTTTTCTTTTGTTTATTTTTTTAATACACTTTCTTTTTCTCTTTCTTATTTACTCAAAGTATTTCATACATAAATTTTTTTTAAACCTTAATATTATATTATTCTCATGTCTTTCTCTAGACGTCCCTGGGCCTAGCGAGCCGCCCGTAATCACAACCGTGACTCAGAACTCCATGACAGTGAGCTGGAAGGCTCCAGCTAACGACGGCAAGGCTCATATCCTGGGATACATGGTGGAGAAACGTGAGGCTACCGAGCTGGCATGGGTTAAGGTATGACATGATATGATTTTTGACACACACACACACACACACACACACACACACACACACACTCACACACTCAAACTCAAACACACACACACACACACACACACACCAACTTTAGATTTTAACATTATTGTATTACATTTACAATATCCTATCTCACTACAGTTATTATTCTTCTTCTTATTGTTATATACACACACACACACACACACACACACACACACACACACACACACACACAAACAGAGAGAGAGACACACACACACACACACACACACACACACACACACACATTCACACACAAACAGAGAGAGAGACACACACACACACACACACACACACACACACATTCACACACAAACAATTGACTCATTTGTTTTACTTCTTAAAGGTGAACCGCCGTCCAGTCATCGACCGCACCATCAAAGCCCTGCAGCTGACCGAGGGATCAGAGTACGAGTTCAGAGTCATCGCCATGAACAAAGCCGGTCTGGGAAAACCAAGCGACGCATCCAAGGCAGCGCTGGCCGTCGACCCTGTCTGTAAGTAGCTGTTAATAAAGTTTTTTTTTTCTACATTTTATTAGCCTAGAGATTATTTAAATGTTTTTTTCTTTTTTCTTTTTTATTAGCCTAGTAAACATTTGGTTTGGAGATTATTTTATATTTGGTAAATTATCTATGGCAGTCATTCCGAAACTATGCTACGCAAGCTAGCAGTGGTATGCAAGCTCCCTTTATTTGTGCAGGGAGAACTCTTAGAAACATATTTTTTGAATTTAAATAATTAATTGAAACAAATCGTTATAGTTTTAAAATACTCAGAAAACTTAAATGAAAATACTAAAATAAGTAGCTGTTAATAAAGATTATTATTTTTTCAGTTCTGAAGGGACCTACTTAGCGCCTCAAATAACTTTTATTTTCAGTTTGACATTTGACATAGAGACCTGTATGGTAGAGTACGCCATATTTGTTGTTTATTTTATTTTATCTTTTATTATTGTTTACCTTTTTTCAACGTTTTTTTTTATGTACATGTTATAAATAAAGTATTAAAAAAACAAAAAAATAACCTAAATGTTAACCACTTCTATAATTCTCCCCCCTAGACCCTCCTGGCCCTCCCGCCTTCCCCAAAGTGGTTGATTCTACCCGGACGTCCATCAGTCTCAGCTGGACCAAGCCAGCGTACGACGGCGGCTGTGAGATCATCGGCTATCTGGTGGAGTGTAAGAGAGCAGAGGCAGAAGACTGGAACAAGTGCAACATCCCCAAGAAACTACAGAAGACCAAATTCCTCATGACGGGTCTCCTGGACAACTACGAGTATCAGTTCAGAGTCAGCGCTGTCAACAAGATCGGCTTCAGTGAGCCCAGCGAAGTGCCCGGCAACCACATGGCCAAGGATATCCTGAGTATGTGTCTCATTTAGTACTATTTTTCTACTTTCAGCAGCGATTTTTGCATTCTCTCTCTCTCTCTCTCTCTCTCTCTCTCTCTGTGTATATATAATGGTTATAATGACTGTCTCTCTCTCTCTCTCTCTCTCTCTCTCTCTCTCTCTCTTTTAGTTTAGTTCTTTATACTTGGTTATTTAAAGGTGCTACGAGGAACTTTTAAATATTTCTGAAACAGTCAGTTGTTTTCCTCTGATGATCATAAATTATATGTAACAGCAAACGAGACCATCAGTGCAAATAATGATCTTTTTATATAGTTTTACTTAATGCCTTTGTCATGGGTACGCTCACCCAGGAACAACAGCTGGCGTGGTAAAAACACTACCGCCTTTGTCCAAAGGGGGGCGCTAGAATTAACGCACACTGAAAGTTCCTCGGAGCACCTTTAGAGACTAGATTGAATTTCTTCAGTTAACATTTTCTTTAACTTCTTCCTACGAGGAACTTTTAAATATTTCTGAAACAGTCTCATTTTCCTCTGATGATCATAAGTCAAGTCTAAGTCTAAATGTGTTATTGTCACTTCTGATATATGTTAGACATACATCAGAATGGTAACAGCGTTTATCTCTGACCCACGGTGCAATAGGAACATAAAAAAATATATAGAGTATAATAAGATAAACATAAACATAAACAATATTTACATTAGATACATTCTGAAAAACAAAGTAGTGCAAAGGAATTGTTTTTGTACAATATTTTAATTTTTATTTATTTATTCAGACATATCAAAAACAATACAAAACAAAATGAAAAGCATAAAAATACAATAAACAAAATGTATTTTTAAATGACTTCACAAAAAGAAAAAAAAGAAAACAAATGATCTGTATTGATGTGATATGCCTGAAAAGGAGCAGGAAGAAGTGTACACTTATAATTAAAACAGTAACAGTAACTTATTAATATAAAACAGTATATATAAAATAGAATACAAAGTAAAAAGTAGATAAGTTAAATTGCAATGTGCAATGTGATGAAAAAATATTTACAAATTAATGTGAATCAATCTTTTTTCTTTCCCTCTAGTTCCTCCTGAGGCTGAGTTAGACGCTGATCTCAGGAAAGCTTTGGTTCTTCGCGCCGGTGTCACTATGAGACTCTACGTCCCATTGAAGGGAAGGCCCGCTCCAAAGGTCTGTTCACTTTCCTTACTCTGTTTTGATAGATGGATGGATGGAGGGAAAGAGGGAGAGAGGGAGGGAGGGAGGGAGAGAGGGAGGGAGGGAGGGATGGATGGATGGATGGATGGATGGATGGATGGATGGATGGATGGATGGATGGATGGATGGATGGATGGATGGATGGATGGATAGATGGATAGATAGATAGATAGATAGATAGATAGATAGATAGATAGATAGATAGATAGATAGATAGATAGATAGATAGATAGATAGATAGATAGATAGATAGATAGATAGATAGATAGATAGATAGATAGATAGATAGATAGACGGACGGACGGACGGACGGACGGACAGATAGAGGGTTTTATTGTTCAATATTGGGCTATAGAAATATAAATAACAACTGACTTGTTGATGTTGATTTTAAAGGTGACCTGGACTAAATTTGACGCTAACCTGCGTGAGCGACAGGGTCTGTTGATAAAGACCTCAGAATGGGACACGCTGCTCATGATAGAAGACATCAACAGATACGACGCCGGGAAATACATTCTGTCTCTGGAGAACGGCAGCGGATCCAAGAGCTACACCATCGTGGTCAAGGTTCTCGGTAAGATTTCTACTCATTAGCTTTTTTAAATGTTTTATTTCTATTCCTTCTCTTTTCTAATGTGTATGATGTATTTTAATCTTGCCCCCTGTAAAGCACTTTGAATGGCCTTGTGTCTGAATTGTGCTATAGAAATAAACTTGCCTTGCCTTGCCTTAAGACACTGTTAAAGGCATTGGTTAGATTTTGTGTTAAAAATTGGTGATAAATTAGGGGGGTGCTCGTGGTTTAGTGGTTAGAGTTAGACTCCTCACCCCCCCCCCCCCTCCATAGAGTCTCAGTCCTCTTCACAGCAGACCCGGGTTAGAATCCAGCCCGGGTCGTTCTCTGCATGTCATTCCCCTCTCTGACACATTTCATCTCTGTCTCTCCGACCTGTCAAGTAAATCGATTTTCTCTTTTCCTCTGATTCCTCTGCACTTCCCGACATTATTTCCTAGTACAGACAAAAACAATTCATGCATCGAAACAGTCTGCTCTGATAACAAAACCTCTGCTTTTCTTTTCCCCCCAATTCAGACACTCCTAGCCCCCCTATGAACCTAGTGGTGAAGGAAACCTCATTGAACCACGCCAGTATCAGCTGGGAATGCCCGCTGTTAGATGGAGGCAGCCCCGTCAAGAGTTACGTGGTAGAGAAGCGTCTGGCCGAGCGTAAGGCCTGGACCTGTGTGGAGGCCAACTGCCATAAGATTTCCTTCAGAATCCCCAACCTGGAGGCGGGCCAGGCCTACTGCTTCAGGGTCCTCGCTGAAAACGCTTACGGCATCGGAGAGGGCTGTGAGACCGCCGGCAGCGTCCGCGCATCAGGTACATACAAGTATAGTTTATGCAAAGATTTTTATTTTATTTTATTTTATTTTATTTTATTTTATTTTATTTTATTTTATTTTATTTTATTTTATTTTATTTTATTTTATTTTATTTTATTTTATTTTATTTTATTTTATTTTATTTTATTTTATTTTATTTTATTTTATTTTATTTTATTTTATTTTATTTTATTTTATTTTATTTTATTTTATTTTATTTTATTTTATTTTATTTTATTTTATTTTATTTTATTTTATTTTATTTCATTTCATTTTATTTTATTTTATTTTATTTTATTTTATTTTATTACCTTTTTCTTGTACAAAAAAATTATAGTTTTAATGTCGGTAATCAACTGGCAAAGTTTCACGAAGATTTCTATATGTGATGTCACACTAGTAAAATGTAGGGTTAGACAGTGAGACCATAAAACACTCTTTCTGCCTTTTCTCAGGCTAGGATGAACCGATTTCTAAAATGTTTTGCACATTTATACTACATAGGATCTCAAGAGTTCAATACACCTTCATATTTCCACCGGTGAAGTAGATTTTTAACACTTTTGTCTATCTATCCTCCTTTTTCAGAACAACCTGGTGCAGTGACAGACTTCAAAGCCGTGAAAACTACCAAAGACTCCATCGTTCTCGGCTGGAAGAAGCCGCTAAGCGACGGCGGTAGCATCATTAGCGCTTACATCCTAGAGCAGAGTGAGGGAGAGGAGAAGTGGAAGGAGATCATGAAGGCAAAGAACAACACACACACCATCGGAGAACTCACCGACGGAAAGGAATATCTCTTCAGAGTCAAGGCTTTGAACGAGTCGGGAGAGGGGCCGCCCACTGAGCTCACTGTGGTAGCCAAGGACCAGTTTGGTAAGTTTACAGCTAAAGTGTTAAAAAAATGATATATATTAGTCAATTTCTTGAACGTGCTCAAATAATAAAAACATAAATTTAAACGTATGATCAATTAAAAAAAAAAATGGATACGAAAAACTTGAAAACTTTTTTGTGAGATATTTCTGAGGAGCACGTGAAATAGCATTAGTAGGATTAATAGCTTTTTGTTTTGCTATTGCCTCCAACTTTCATCTAATGAAAAAAATAATAATAATCTTTCATTTCCAGTGCAACCTGAATGCAACTTGAGCGCTCTGCAGGACGGCTGTCAGATAGTGAAAGAGGGAAGCACCTCACGTATCAACATCCCCATCTCCGGCGTGCCTTACCCCACCACCAACTGGAAGAAGGCTGACAGCATGATAGGCGATACTGGCCGCATGTGTGTTGAATCATCCCCGGGCTTCACTACGCTACTTATCAGGGACTGCCAACGCTCCGACGCAGACACATACACCATTCACGTGAGGAACAGCGCCGGCATGAAGGACTGCAAGTTCAACATTAAAGTTGTGGGCAAACCAGGCATCTGTACCGGACCCATTACGTTCGATGAAGTCACCGCCGACAGCCTTTCCTTGGAGTGGGGACCGCCCGCAGACGACGGAGGAGCGGAGGTTTCTAACTACATCGTGGAAAAGAGAAGGACCACCGACAGCAAGTGGGCCACCGTAGCTTCGGCTATTCAGAAGACTTCCATGAGGGTGATAAGGCTCCACGATGGAACGGAATACATCTTCAGAGTGTTTGCAGAGAACAAGTACGGGGTTGGAGAGCACCTGAGGTCCGACCCCATCATCGCCCAGCATCCATTCAGTGAGTATATAACACACATCCTTAGGAATGAATTAGCTTAAAAGTGTATTATTATTTTGGCCTGAAACAAATAGCTAGGTTAACATCTAAATGTCAAGCAAATCTATTGAAAGTTTTCAACAACAAAAATGTTTTGAAAAAAATAAAATAAAAGTGATTTAGGTGCATTTGGGGCGTCTTGGAAAATGCACCTGTTGGAAGACCAAGAAGAAGAAGAAGTACTATAGAATAAATAACTAAATACATCTTCACCTCATCACTTGATATTGTGGAAAGACTTGAGGCAGTGGTGGATGATTCCATCTTTAGTAACTAGTAACTTTTATTTCACATACAATCGCTATAAAAACACGTAGTAGAAAAAAAATGTAAATACATGTGTGGGCGTGGCAGAAACCTGTAAAAGCTTATATAGAAACCACACCCAAAATACATATGTACATATTAGTCTTGTTCCTGTTCATATGCTTACACACTAGCATAAGAGCAGATGAGCACATAAGCGCGCGCACACACACACACACACACACACACACACACACACACACACACACAAATATATGTATAAATATTTTTTTTTATAATTTTTTCCTCCAGATGTGCCCGAGGCTCCGGCTCCCCCAGAGATCGTGAGCATCCGCCATGAGTCGGCCATTTTGACCTGGAATGATCCAAGGGACAGCGGCGGCTCCCCAATCACCGGTAACAGACTTTTATTAGAATTTTTTAATTTTTGATACTTTATTTTTCACGTTTTGTTTTTTGTTACATCAAGGTGACATACTGTATGTCCAAGCACTCCATTCGGGTTAGACAAAACAAATATTGCACGTTCCTGCGATTTGAAAAATTGGAAATAGGTCTAAAATATCTGCGCAATTGATTCACAATAAAAAATTAAGAATAAGTTAAGGAAAAAAAAAGGAAAAATACAAAATTTATACTTCACCTGGTATAGAATAAAACAAAAATCCTGATAAAATGTCAATGAATTGTGCAGCCTTATAGTAAAGCATGGGCATCACAGCTGAACAGAAATAACTTGTTTTGTGTGTTTTCTTGCAGGCTATCATGTGGAGTATAAGGAAAGGAACAGTCTGATGTGGAAGCGTGCCAGTAAGACTCCTCTGAGAGTAAAGGAGTGCAGAGTCACTGGACTGACTGAAGGTCTAGAGTACGAGTTCAGAGTGATAGCTATGAACATGGCCGGACTAGGAAGGGCAAGCAAGGTCACAGAGGCTGTGGTCGCACTGGATCCTATCGGTGAGTTCAATCAATTAAGTTTTTTTTTTTTTGCATAGTAATGGGAACAGACATGCAACAGAAAAACAAACGAAAAGCACAGAAATAAAATGTGAAGAAAAAAGAAAAGGTCATAGAGTCACTTTTTTATCATATAAATAGCTTGGGGAGGAGGGTGGGGGGGTGCCAACCAGTAGAGGACTGAATTAAGTCTTCATTACATTTCAGAAACATTCAATAATATACATAACATAACACTGTTGCGGTTTACACTACTTTGTTCGTTGTATACAGGGGCATTTTAAAAAAATTCATGGAATAAAAAATCTCGTAAATGACTGACATAAAACCAAACTAAAAAAGGGATTTATAATATAGAAATATCAACCTTTTTAAAAGTGTGTTTATTCTAGATTAATTCCACTTCATGTGTAATGACTCTAGAATAAATGGAAATTTTACTTTTTTTATTAAATTACGGAAGAAAATTGCTTTTCATTGATATTCAAACATTTTTAGACACATGTACTGGAGTGTGAAATATAGAAAATTGCTATTTTTTAGAATGACGTGTTGTGTTTTCTGTACGTCTTAATAAAATACATTATTTTTGTGCTTTTTTTTAGATCCTCCTGGCAATCCTGAGGTGATTAATGCCACGAGAAATACAGTCACTCTCATTTGGACTCCTCCGAAATACGACGGTGGCCACAAGCTAGTCGGCTACATGGTGGAGAAGATGGAGGCTGGTGGAAAGGCCTGGGCTAAGGCTAACCACGTCAACATACACGGATGTGCTTTCACAGTTCCAGACCTGACAGAAGGTGCCCAGTATCAGTTCAGGATCCGGGCCAAGAATGCTGCAGGTGCAATCAGTGTGCCTTCAGAATGTACGGAGCTCCTCACCTGCAAGGATGAGTATGGTAAGTTGAACAGTAACAATAGCATTAGTCTTATACAAATATCAGAAATCTTAAGGTGAGAAACTAGAGGGAAAAGGCATTGTTTTTTTTTTAAAGTACTGGTCAATTTTGAGGTTTTTGGTTCAATATTTTGCATTTTCCATAACATGTAATCTTTCAAACTAGTAAATCAAAGGTCCAAAATGTATTGTATATTGTTTTAATATCATGAATCAACTGGCCAAGTTCCATGATGATGATATCTATAAGTTAAACATTTGAACCATATTAACCTGTAGTATCTCACCTTAGAAGTCAAGAATTTGAATTTACGAGATCTATAGACAATTATAATGCAACTTTCTTCCTTTCGTCGTCTCTGCAGAGTCCCCGACCATCACTATTGACCCGGACATGAAGGACGGTGTATCAGTCAGGGCTGGAGACACCATTGTGATCAGTGCGTCAAAGATTGTGGGCAAACCTCCTCCTACGGCTGTATGGTCCAAGGGAGGCCGCGAGTTCAAGACTTCTGACATCATCACAATCTCCAGCACCCCAACCTCCTCAACTCTGGCTATCAAATATGCAAGCAGAAATAACACAGGAGAGTACGTCATCACAGCTAGCAACCCCTTCGGTATCAAGGAAGAGCGTGTTAAGGTTAAGGTCCTCGACGTGCCCGGACCACCAGGCCCCATCGAAGCTAGTAACATCTCAGCTGCAAAGTGCACGCTGACCTGGCTTCCACCACAGGAGGACGGAGGCGCTACCATCAAGTCTTATATTCTGGAGAAGAGAGAGACCAGCCGCCTGACGTGGACCAAGCTCGCTGAGAACATAATGGACTGCAGATATGTAGCCGGCAAACTGATCAAGGGCAACGAGTACATATTCAGAGTGATGGGCGTGAACCAGTACGGCACTGGAGACTCGAGCCAGTCTGGTCCAGTCAAAATGGAAAACAGCTATGGTAAGTTTCTGTTGTTTATATATTTTTTTTTCAATGTAATACAATTAAGATAATATATTTTTACTGAGGAGTATTAGGGCCATGGGAGACATCATATGAGAGGAGGAACTTTTGTGTTTTTAAAATATGCATTTCGAGAAAATAATCTGGAAATACAATTACCTCTAAGGTCCACTAAAAACGGCACTGCACTGTATCAGAGTGAAATAATTGTATATTTTCTGCTTGAGTGTGGCGTTTAATTAGCTCAAAGTATAGCTGACCAAAATGTTCTTGCATATTTTGTTTTCCCAGGCCCACCAGGTCCACCCTCCATCCCAGAGGTTGATAACGTCAGTAGGACCGCTGTTACCATTTCATGGAAGAGACCAGTAAATGACGGTGGAAGTGACATCAGAGGATATAGTGTAGAGAGGAAAGAGAAGAGAGGAATGAGATGGGTGAGGGCCTCCAAGAGGTCTGTCCCTGACCTGCGCTTTAAGGTGCAAGGTCTGAGCGAAGGAATCGAGTATGAGTTTAGAGTGACTGCTGAGAACAAAGCTGGATTCGGGGAGCCAAGCGAGCCATGCCCCGCTGTGATGACCAGGGACATTGTGTGTAAGTAACACTTGACTCATCTAATTTTTAATTATATTTTAAAATGGATGTACAGAAAAGTCAGAAAATGCATATCAAACATATTTATAAAAAGCCCAGATAAAAATCTTTAAACTTCTGTTTTCCTTTTTTTATTAGATCCACCTGGTCCTCCATCCAACCCCAGAATTAAGGACACCACAAAAACCACAGCCAACTTTGCCTGGGGCCGACCCCACTATGACGGTGGTCTTGAAGTAGATGGATATATCGTTGAGTACAAGAAAGAGGGACATGATGATTGGGAGTTAGAGACCCAGTACACATTGAAATCTACTGAATACGTTATTGCGAAACTTCAAAAAGGAGGAAAATACCACTTCAGGGTCTCCGCTATCAACTCAGAAGGAGTTGGCGAACCAGCAGAGGTTGAGAAGGTGATTGAACTGGTGGACCAGGAGACAGTGCCAGACTTTGAGCTGGATGCCGAATGCAGGAGAACCCTGGTGGTCCGGTGCCGTGCTTCAATCCGTCTGTTTGTGCCAATCAGAGGCCTTCCTGTTCCTGAAGTAACATGGAGCAAAGATGATACCAACCTGAAACAACGTGCACACATTGATACCACAGAGTCCTACACTCTCCTGGTTATCTCTGACTGCACCAGATACGACGCCGGAAAGTACAACCTCTGTCTGGAGAACGTTGCTGGAAAGAAGACCGGCTTCGTTAACGTGAAGGTTCTGGACACGCCAGGACCACCGGTCAACCTCAAACCTAGAGAGATCACTAAGAAGAGCATCACGCTCCAGTGGGAAATCCCCATAATCGATGGTGGTTCTAAGATTCACAAATATGTTATTGAAAAGAGAGAAGCCACCAAGAAGGCCTACACAGTTCTTAACACTGCATGGTCAAAGTGTTCCTACAAGTTCACAGACCTTGAGGAGGGAGCTTACTACTACTTCCGTATCTCTGCTGAGAATGACTTGGGCGTTGGTGAGCCCGCTGAAACCCCTGAGCCAATTAGGGTGTCCCAGGCCCCCTCTATACCGGAGAACTTGTATGTCACAGATGTGACAGCCGACAGTGCCAGCCTGGCATGGACAAAGCCCCTGCATGATGGTGGCAGCCTGATCACTGGATACGTCATTGAGGTCCAAAAGAAGGATACTGAGCAGTGGGTCCATGTGACAACTATCAAGGCCCTGGACTACATTGTCCCAGATCTGATTGAGGGCGCAGAATATACCTTCCGCATAATGGCGGTCAATGCTTCAGGCAGGAGCGACCCACGTGAGAGCAGGCCTGCTGTAATCAAAGAGCAGAGTTCCGCTCCTTCCTTTGACCTACGTGGAGTCTACCAGAAGACAGTCATTGCCAAGGCAGGGGACCGCGTCAAGGTGGAGATCCCCGTACTCGGCAAACCAAAGGCTGTTGTTTCCTGGAAGAAGGGAGAGACAGTGCTCAAGGAGACACAAAGAATCAACATTGAAACCACACAAACATCAACTATCCTCAACATCGGTGAGATCAAGAGGAGTGACGAAGGCCCGTATACCATCATTGGAAAGAACATGCTAGGTACAGTGGAGGAGACGATCACAGTCCTGGTTCACGACATTCCAGGTCCTCCCACTGGTCCCATCAAGCTGGAAGAGGTTTCTTGTGATTACGTTCTCATGTCCTGGGAGGCACCAGAGAGCGATGGAGGCGTTCCCATCAACAACTACATTGTTGAGATGCGGGAGACTACTGGTACTTCCTGGGTGGAGCTGGCAGCAACAGTGATCAGGACCACATTCAAGGCAGCTCGCCTGCACACTGGAACCATATATCAGTTCCGTGTCAAGGCCCAGAACAGATATGGCATCGGACCATGCATTGTCTCTGAACAAGTGCTGGCAGCCTATCCATTTAATGTGCCAAACCAACCAGGCACTCCTGTGATTACATCTTTCAACAAGGATTCCATGGTTTTGAGCTGGAACGAGCCTTCCTCTGATGGAGGCAGTCCAATCCTAGGCTATCACGTGGACAGAAAAGAGAAAAACAGCATTTTGTGGCAGAGGAACAGCAAAGCTCTTGTTGTCGGTAATATCTTCAAATCAACAGGCCTTGTTGATGGAATTGCATATGAGCATCGTGTTACCGCTGAAAACATGGCCGGTCTCAGCAGACCAAGCAAACCCTCTGAGACTATGTATGCTTTGGACCCAGTCGACCCGCCAGGCAGGCCAGTGGCATTGAATATCACCAGACATGAAGTGACAGTGTCATGGACCAGGCCAGAGGGAGATGGTGGATTCTCCATCACTGGATACACAGTGGAGAGGAGAGAAATGCCCAATGGACGCTGGCTCAAAGCCAACTTCAACAACATCCTTGAAACAGTCTACACAATCAGTGGCCTGACCGAGGATTCAACTTATGAATTCCGTGTGGTTGCTAGAAACTCAGCTGGTGCCACCAGTGCTCCATCAGAGTCATCAGAGGAAGTCACTTGCAGAGATGACATTGAAGAGCCCAAGCTTGATGTTGATGCTTCATTTAGCAGCACTGTTGTTGTCATGGCTGGAGAAGTGTTCAAACTGGATGCCAGTGTGACTGGCAGGCCACTCCCATCTCTGGTATGGACCAAGGATGGAAAGGAGCTTATAGATACAGCCAAGCTAGAGATAAAGACAACTGACTTCCACACTACTCTATTAAACAAAGATTCCCTGAGGAAGGATGGCGGTGCCTTTGTTGTGACTGCCAGCAATCCCGGTGGCTTTGCCAAGTTCACATACAATGTCAAGGTGCTCGACAGACCTGGACCACCAGACTCCCTCACTGTTACTAACGTCACTGCTGAGAAATGTGTCCTTAACTGGCTTCATCCAACACACGATGGAGGTGCCAAGATAGAGTATTTCATCCTTCAGAGGCGTGAGACCAGTAGGTTGGCATGGACAAACTTGGCCACAGACCTTCAAGCAAACAGGTTCAAGGTCACAAAGCTTCTGAAGGGCAATGAGTACGTCTTCAGAGTCATGGCTGTCAACAAGTATGGCGTGGGTGAACCTATCGAGTCTCAAGCTATCATCATGGCCAACCCCTATGTGCCAAGTGATCCACCACAGTCGCCAGAAGTTACCACCATTACCAGGGACTCCATGGTTGTATGCTGGGAGCGCCCTGAACATGATGGAGGAAGTAGATTAAACACCTACGTAATTGAAAGAAGGGATAAGACTGGCCTGCGTTGGGTCAAGTGCAACAAGAGGACTGTAACAGACCTGCGATTCAAGGTCTCAGGCCTCACAGTAGGACACGATTATGAATTCAGAGTATTTGCTGAGAACAATGCTGGACTAAGTCAGCCTAGTCCTTCCAGTCCATTCTACAAAGCTGTAGACACCATCTTCCAGCCTGGACCTCCAGGTAACCCCAGAGTGCTGGACACTACCAAGTCTTCCATTACTCTTGCTTGGAACAAGCCCGTCTATGATGGTGGTTCTGATATCACTGGTTATATTGTGGAGACCTGTCTGCCTGAAGAGGATGAGTGGACAATTCACACTCCTAAGAAGGGATGGACAGCCACTTCCTTCACAATCACCAACTTGAAGGAAAACCAAGATTACAAAATTAACATCTGTGCTACTAATTGTGAAGGAGTGGGAGAACCTGTTGCTGTGCCTGGAACCCCCAAGGCGGAAGACAGATTGCTTGCCCCAGAAATTGAACTTGGAGCTGAGCTGCGTAAGGTGGTCGCCATCAGAGCCTGTGGCACACTCAGACTCTTCGTCCCCATTACAGGCAGACCAGCACCTGAAGTGAAATGGTCAAGAGAACATGGAGAATCCCTGGATAAAGCTAACATTGAAGTTACCTCATCATTCACCACTCTTCAGGTAGAAACTGTTGACAGATTTGATGGAGGTAAATACCTTCTGACTGTAGAGAACGCCTCTGGAAGCAAGACAGCCTATGTCAATGTCAGGGTGCTGGATACTCCTGGAGCACCTCAAAATCTGGTTCTCAGAGAGGTCACTAGAGATTCAGTTTCCCTTGTTTGGGATGCACCTCTCATTGATGGCGGCTCCAGAGTTAGAAACTACATTGTGGAGAAGCGTGAGTCAAACAGAAAGGCTTACTCAACCGTCTGTGCCAGCTGCCATAAGTCTAGTTGGAAAATTGGAGGCCTTGAGGAAGGAAAGATGTACTTCTTCAGAATCCTGGCAGAGAACGAATACGGTATTGGCCTCCCAGTAGAGACTGTGGAACCAATTATAGTGTCAGAGAAGCCTCTACCACCAGGCAAAGTCTCCCTGGGTGAAGTTACCAGCACCAGCATATCACTTTCCTGGGAAAAGCCTGACCATGATGGTGGCAGCAGAATCACAGGCTATATTGTTGAGATGCAGGGTAAAGGCAGCGAGAAGTGGACCCAGGTCATGGTGGTTAAAACCAACGCAGCTCTTGTAACTGGACTTACACAGGGAGAAGAATACATGTTCCGTATCTCATCCGCCAATGAAAAAGGAGTTAGTGACCCACGTGCCCTCAATGCACCTGTGGTAGCTAAAGACCTGATCATCTCACCAATCTTCAAAGAGCTGTTCAGCACATACAGCGTGCTAGCAGGAGATGATCTGAAAATAGATATACCATATGCTGCCTGTCCAAAGGCTACAGCAACTTGGCTTAAAGATGGCGTTGCTCTCAAGGAGACAACAAGAGTAAATGCTGAAGCTACAGAGAAACACCTTCTACTGGTTGTTAAGGAGGCTTGCAGAGATGATGTTGGAACATACAATATCAAATTGATAAACTCAGCTGGAGAGGCATCTGCTGATTTAAATGTTGTTGTTCTAGATAAGCCTGGTCCTCCAACTGGCCCAATCAAATTGGACGACGTAACTGCTGACAGCGTGATACTGTCTTGGAATCCACCAGAGTATGATGGTTGTTGCAGCATCAACAATTATGTTGTTGAGAAGAGAGACACATCTACCACTAACTGGCAGATTGTGTCTGCTACAGTGGCAAGAACTACTGTAAAGGCAGCCCGTCTAAAGACAGGATTGGAGTACCAGTTTAGGATTGCTGCAGAGAATAGATATGGCAAGTCATCAGTCCTGCTCTCTGATACCATTGTTGCTCAGTATCCATTTGAAGTGCCCAGCAATCCACGTTCTGTCGTGGTCCAGTCAGCCACCAAGGAGACTATGGTGATTGTGTGGGACAAACCCAGCAATGATGGCGGAAGCCAAATTCTGGGCTACCACCTAGAGCTCAAAGAGAGAAACAGTTTACTCTGGGTGAAACAGAACAAACAAATTATTCCAGAGACCAGATTCAAGGCTGTTGGCCTCGAGGAGGGTATTGAATATGAGTTCAGAGTCTATGCGGAGAACATTGTCGGCCTCAGCAAAGTCAGTAAACTGACTGAAATGCAAGTAGCCAGAGATCCTTGTGACAGACCAGGAAAACCAGAAGCTGTCATTGTGACAAGAAACCAAGTAACACTCAGATGGACCAAACCTGAGTATGATGCCGGCATCAAGATCACAGGCTATGTAGTTGAGAAGAAGGAAGGAGCAGGCCGATGGATGAAGGCCAGTTTTGCCAACGTCATGGAGACTCAATTTGTTGTCACAGCACTTACTGAAGATCAGATTTATGAGTTCCGTGTCATCGCCAGAAATGCAGCAGGTGTTTCCAGCCTTCCCTCTGATTCTACTGGAGCCATCACTGCCAGGGATGAAGTGGATCCACCCAAGATTGACCTGGAAGCTAAGTATTCCCAGGCTGTGGTGGTAAATGCTGGAGAGACATTCACACTTGAGGCTGTTGTCTCTGGCAAGCCTGTACCCTCTATACACTGGCTGAAGGAGGGCAAAGAAATCCTTGAAGCAGCTCGCCTGGAGCTCAAGAACACAGACTTTACAGCCCGTATGGTTGTTAAAGAAGCTATCCGTGTCGATGGTGGTCAGTACACTTTGCTTGTAAAGAATGTGGGAGGAGAGAAATCTGTTAACATTAATGTCAAGGTCCTTGACAGACCAGGTCCACCCGACAGCCCAATCACCATATATGGAGTCACAAATGAGAAATGCTGCATTTCTTGGAAATCTCCCTTGCAAGATGGAGGAAGTGATGTTTCCCATTACATTGTTGAGAGGAGAGAAACTAGCCGATTGGTTTGGACTGTAGTCGAACAAAAAGTTCAGACACTGAACCTGAAGATCACAAAACTTCTTCCTGGTAATGAGTACATTTTCAGAGTGATTCCAGTCAACAAATATGGAGTTGGTGAGCCTCTGGAATCTGAGGCGATGATTGCCAGAAATCCATTTGTAACCGCAGACCCACCAACAGAGGTAGATGTCTTCACAATCACCAAAGACTCCATGGTAGTAACCTGGGAGAGACCTGAACATGATGGTGGCAGCCCCATCTCGGGATACGTTGTTGAAAAACGTGACAAGGACGGTGTGAGATGGACAAGGTGCAACAAGCGCAACGTGACTGAGCTTCGCTTCAGAGTGACAGGGCTCATAGAAAACCACAGCTATGAATTCAGACTTTCTTCTGAAAATGCTGCAGGTGTTGGAACACCTAGTCCAGCAACAGTGTACTACAAAGCAGTGGATCCTTCCTTCATATCAGGCCCACCAAATAACCCCAAGGTGGTGGACACAACTAGGTCAACTGTTTCCCTGATATGGGGCAAGCCCATCTACGATGGTGACTGTGAGGTTCAGGCTTACATGGTTGAGGCCCGCGATTGTGCATCTGATGAATGGTTTATGTGCACTCCTCCTGCTGGAATCACAGAGACTAAGTTTACAGTGAAAAAGCTTTTGGAGAAACACGAGTACCAATTTAGAGTGTGTGCCATCAACAAAGAAGGTGTTGGTGAGCATGCTGATTTCCCAGGAAAGATTCTTCTGGAGGAGAAGCTTGAGGCACCCGATCTTGATCTGGATGCAGATATGAGAAAGATGATCAACATTAGAGCAGCGAGCACTCTCAGGCTGTATGTTCCTGTTAGAGGTCGTCCAGCTCCTGAGGTGAAATGGGGCAAGGCTGATGGTGAGCTTAATGAGACTGCCCAGATTGACAATACTGGAAACTATGCTTCACTTGTCATTGAGAATGTGGACAGATTTGACAGTGGCAAGTACACCCTGACTGCAGAGAATGCAAGTGGAGTGAAGTCAGTCTTCATCAGTGTCAGAGTCCTGGACTCACCTAGTCCACCAACTAACTTCACAGTGAAAGAGGTCACCAAGAGTTCGGTCACTCTCTCATGGGAGCCTCCACTTCTGGATGGTGGCTCAAAGATTAAGCATTATATTCTTGAGAAGAAAGAGAGCACCAGGAAAGTTTACTCTCCCATCACCACCTGCAACAAGATGTCATGGAAAGTTGAGCCTCTTCCTGAAGGTGGAGTCTTCTTCTTTAGAGTCCGGGCTGAGAATGAGTATGGTATTGGTCTGCAAGCTAAAACTATGGATCCAATTAGAGTATCTGAGAAGCCTCAGCCACCTGGCAAAGTCAGTGTTGTTGATGTCACCAGTACCACTGTAGCACTCTCCTGGGAAAAGTCTGACCATGACGGTGGCAGCAGGATCAGTTGCTATGAAGTTGAGATTGCATTAAAGGACAGTGAAGCTTGGTCTTTGTGTTCCACTGTGAAAACACTGGGGACTGTTGTGGCAAACCTACTCAAGGGAGAAGAGTACCAGTTTAGAGTTGTTGCTGTAAATATCAAAGGCAGAAGTGACGCCAGACAACTGGCTTACCCAGTTGTCACAAAGGACCTTGTGATCGAACCTTCTGTCAGACCCAAAGTGAGCACCTACAGTGTCCAGGTGGGGTATGACCTCAAGATAGAAGTCCCAGTCGCTGGTCATCCAAAGCCAACCATTACTTGGACCAAGGATGGAGCTGCCCTTAAGCAGACCACCAGAGTCAATGTCACTGACGCAGCACAACACACCACTCTCACCATAAAGGATGCCACCAAAGATGATGCAGGCATGTACAGCATCAATGTTGCCAATGCCCAATTTTCCAAGGATGCCACTATTGAGGTGATTACCCTTGACAAACCAGGCCCAATAACAGGCCCTCTCAAGATGGAGGACATCAGTGCTGAGAGTATCACTCTTAGCTGGGAACCTCCTACATATACAGGCGGCTGCCCAATCTCAAACTATGTGGTGGAGAAGAGAGACACAACGACAACCAACTGGCTGGTTGTTTCTGCCACTGTGGCAAGAACAACACTTAAAGTGGCCAATCTGAAGACAGGTGCTGAATACCAGTTCAGAATCTCTGCTGAGAATAGATATGGAAAGAGTTATGCAATCCTTTCAGACCCAGTGTTGGCCCAGTATCCATTCCAGGAGCCTGGCCCACCAGGAACACCATTTGTTTCTTCATACACTAAAGACTATATGGTAGTTGAGTGGCACAAACCCCCATCTGATGGAGGCAGTGCTATCATGGGCTACCATCTGGAGAGGAAAGAGAAGAACAGTATCCTCTGGACCAAGATCAACAAAATGCTCATCCAAGACTGCAGGTTAAAATCTGCTCCTCTTGAGGAAGGAATTGAGTATGAGTACAGAGCGTATGCTGAGAATATTGTTGGCATTGGCAAATGCAGCAAAGTCTCTGAGGTTTACGTAGCCCGTGACCCATGTGATCCTCCTAGCCGTCCTGTGGCTGTGATTGTTACCAGGCACTCAGTGAAGCTGACATGGACCCCTCCACAGTATGATGGTGGATGCTTAGTCACTGGCTATGTAGTGGAAAAACGTGACCTCCCTGAAGGAAAGTGGATGAAGGCTAGCTTTGCAAACGTAATTGAACTTGAATTCACAGTTACTGGCCTGACAGAAGACAGTAAATATGACTTCAGAATAATTGCAAGAAATGCAGCTGGTGCTGTGAGCAAGCCCTCCGAGAGCACAGGCTCTATCACTGCCAGGGATGAAGTTGAAACACCTAAGTGTGAGACAGATGCTATGTACAACCAGACCATTGTTATCAATGCTGGAGAGACCTTCAATCTGGAAGCCAGTGTAGAAGGAAAGCCCATCCCAACAGCCCAGTGGTTCAAGGGAAATGTTGAAGTTGAAAACTCAGCAAGAGCTGAGATCAAAAACACAGACTTTAAGGCCTTGCTCGTTGTTAAGGATGCCATTAGAGTGGACGGTGGACAGTACACACTGGTTCTTACTAATGTGGCTGGAAGTAAGACTGTTCCATTCAGTGTGAAGGTCCTGGACAGACCAGGCCCATCACAGGGACCTCTAACTGTCAGCAACGTCACTGAGGAGAAGTGCTCACTGTCATGGCTTCCACCCAGGCACGACGGAGGAGCTAGCATTTCTCACTACGTCATTCAGAAGAGAGAAACCAGCCGCTTGGCATGGACTGTGGTCTCCAGTGACTGTGGAGCTACCATGATGAAGGTTACTAAGCTGTTGAAGGGAAATGAGTACATTTTCAGAGTCCTGGCCGTCAACAAATATGGGGTGGGAGAGCCTCTTGAATCATCTCCAGTTATCATGAGAAATCCATTTGTTCTTCCTGGCTCACCTACGGAGCTTGAGATCACTAACATCACCAGGGATTCCATGACTGTCTGCTGGAACCGTCCTGAAAGCAATGGAGGAAGTGAGATTGCTGGTTATGTGGTTGAGAAGAGAGACAGAGCTGGAATCAGGTGGACCAAGTGCAACAAACGCAGAGTAACAGACTTGCGTTTCAGAGTAACAGGACTGACTGAGGACCATGAATATGAATTCAGGCTATCTGCTGAGAATGCAGCTGGAGTGGGTCTGCCCAGCCCAGCTACACCCTACCTCAAGGCTTGCGACCCCATGTTTGAACCAGGCTGTCCCACCAACGGCCATGTGGTCGACACTACCAAAGACTCAGTCACTGTGGCATGGAATCGTCCCATCTATGATGGAGGTTGTGATATTCAGGGATACGCTGTTGAAATTACCAAAGCTGAAGAAGAGGAGTGGACCATATGCACCCCAGCCTCTGGAGTAAATGCTACCAAGTTTACCATCAAAAAGTTAATTGAGCACCAGGAATACAAGGTGCGCATATGTGCCATCAATAAATTGGGTGTTGGTGAGCCCACAGATGTCGAGGGAGTCGTGAAACCTATGAGTAAGATTGATCCTCCAGAGATGATTCTGGATACAGTGCTCAGGAAGGGAATAGTTGTCCGCGCAGGAGGTTCAATGAGAATCTGCATTCCATTCAAGGGCCGTCCTACCCCTGAGGTCAGCTGGGCTAAGGAAGACGGAGAACTGCCCACTAAAGTTGTGATAGACACTACTGAAGAACAAACACAGCTCTCAGTGGACATCTGTGACCGATTTGATGCTGGAAAATACATCCTCAATTTGGAAAATAGCGCTGGCACCAAATCAGCCTTTGTCTCTGTTAAGGTTCTGGATACTCCAGGGGCTCCTCTTAATCTGACCGTAAAAGACATTAAGAGGGAAAGCGTCACTCTGAACTGGGAGCCTCCTCTTATTGATGGTGGTTCAAGAATCAAGAATTACCTGGTTGAAAAGCGTGAGTCCACAAGGAACGTTTACTCTAATGTAGACAACAAGTGCACAAAGACAAGCTACCGTCTCACTGGCCTCACTGAGGGAACTGTGTACTATTTCAGAGTGTTAGCAGAGAACGAGTTTGGTGTTGGACAAGGAATTGAGACATTCGATGCAGTCAAGACCTCAGAGCCTCCTCTGCCTGTCGGTAAGGTCACTTTGACCGATGTGACCAAAACCACTGCCTCTCTCTCCTGGGAGAAGCCAGTCCATGATGGAGGCAGCAGGATCATGGGCTACTACATTGAAATGCAGCCTGTGGGCTCTGAGGAATGGGTCGTGGCTGCCATATCCAAAACGTGTGAGGGAACTGTATTAGGCCTCAGTTCTGGACATGAGTATATGTTCAGAATCTCAGCTTTCAATGAGAAGGGCAAGAGTGACCCCAGGCCTCTGGCTGCACCAGTCACTGCTAAAGATGTAACTATCGTGCCTGGTTTCAAGATGGCTTTCACCACTTATAGTTTACAAAGTGGTGAGGATCTGAAGGTTGATATTCCAGTGATTGGACGCCCAGTTCCAACTGTTGAATGGAAGAAGGATGGACATGCTCTTAAGGAGACAACCAGATTAAATGTTGTCAGCACTCCTTCATCTACTAAGCTTTTCATCAAGGATGCAAATAAAGACGACTCTGGAAAATACACAATCACAGCCACCAGCACTCTTGGAACATGTACTGAGGAGATTACTGTTGTGATTCTTGAAAAACCAGGTCCACCCACTGGCCCTGTCAACATTGAGGAAGTTAGCTCTAATTATGTCAATCTCTCCTGGGAGCCACCAGTGTATACCGGAGGCTGTTCGATCAACAACTACATTGTGGAAAAGAGAGACACAACCACAACTGCATGGCATATAGTGTCTGCTACTATTGCCAGGACAACCATTAAAGTGACCAACTTGAAGACTGGAGTGGAGTATCAATTCAGAGTGTCTGCTGAGAATAGATATGGAAAGAGCCATGCTATTCTCTCTACAGCTGTAGTTGCTCAGTATCCATTCACTGTACCTGCTGCCCCAGGATCACTAATCGTATCAGCTGCAACAAAGGACAACATGGTTGTTGAATGGAAAGCTCCCAATGACAATGGAGGTAGTCCCATCCTAGGCTATCACCTTGAGAGAAAGGAGAAGAACAGCCTCTTGTGGACTAAACTCAACAAGCTTCTAATCCCAGACACACGTTTCAAGACTACAGAGTTGGAAGAAGGTATTGAGTATGAGTTCAGAGTTTATGCTGAGAATATTGCTGGAGTCAGCGAAGCTAGCAAGGTCTCTCCGAGCACAGTAGCCAGAGACCCTTGTGACCCACCAGGCACTCCTAATGCTATTGACATCACCAGAAACCATGTGACACTTAATTGGACCAGGCCTCAATATGATGGAGGCAGTGCGATCACTGGGTATGTGGTTGAAAGAAAGAAACACCCAGATAACCGTTGGATGAAGGCCAGCTTCACTAACGTCCTTGAAACCCAGTTTACGGTCAGTGGTTTGACTGAAGACTGTGTTTACGAGTTCAGAGTACTTGCCAGGAATGCTGCTGGTATTACAAGTTGTCCTTCTGAGAGCACAGGAGCAATCACTGCCAAAGATGAAATTGAGGCCCCAGAAGCCACATTGGATTCTAAATTCAAGGATCTGACTGTTGTTAGTGCTGGTGAGACATTCGTCATTGATGCCGACTATACTGGCAAGCCTCTGCCTGAGGTTGTTTGGTTGCACAATGGAAAAGAGATCGACAAAACAACACCAAGAATGGAGGTTAATACTACAATCACACGTACCATACTGACAGTCAAGGAGTGCATCAGAGTGGACGGTGGAAACTTTACCCTTAAACTTGTCAATGTGGGAGGTATCAAGATGGTCCCAGTTTCTGTTAAGGTTCTGGATAGGCCCGGTCCTCCAGATGGCCCTCTTGAAGTCAAAGGGGTCACAGCTGAGAAATGTTATCTGCACTGGAGCCATCCCTCACATGATGGTGGAGCCAGCATCTCTTACTACACCATTGAGAAGAGAGAGACCAGTCGTCTGTCATGGACAGTGGTTGAGCCCAAAATCCAGGCCATCAGCTACAAAGTGACAAAATTGTTGCCTGGCAATGAATACATCTTCAGAGTCACTGCTGTGAATAAATATGGTGTTGGTGAGCCTTTGGAATCTGATCCTGTTGTTGCTCGTAACCCCTACACCACTCCCAGTGCCCCCACCACCCCAGAGCCCAGCGCCATCACTGGAGAATCCATTGTAGTTACCTGGGAGAGACCAGAGGAAAATGGAGGAAATGAGATCGATGGATATGTACTTGAAAAACGCGATAAGGATGGCATCAGATGGTGCAAGTGCAACAAGAAGAGGCTGACTGACCTGAGATTTAGATGTACTGGTCTCCTAGAAGGCCACTCCTATGAATTCCGGGTCGCAGCAGAAAATGCTGCTGGTGTGGGAAAGTATAGTGCACCAAGTCCATACATCAAGGCTTGTAATGCCATTTATCCACCAGGACCTCCAAGTAACCCCAAATTTACCGACCATTCAAGCACCACAGTCTCCCTGTCCTGGAACAAGCCTATCTATGATGGCGGCGCACTGGTCCACGGATATATTATTGAAAAGAGGGAAGCAGGAGATGATGAATGGATCATTTGCACATCACACACTGGTGTCCAGGCCACCAACTACACTGTAAAGATGCTAAAGGAGAATATGGAGTACAGCTTCCGCATCTTTGCTCTAAATTCTGAGGGAGTAGGAGACCATGTGGATGTGCCTGGGTCAATTACCACCATTGAGAAAACGGAGGCTCCTGAAATTGAACTAGATTCTGACCTGAGGAAGATGGTCAATGTTCGTGCCTCTGCCAACTTGCGTCTGTTTGTGCCTATCAGGGGAAAGCCTGAGCCAGAGGTCAAATGGTCAAAGGCCGATGGCGCTCTCAATGAGCGTGCCCAGATTGAAGTCACAAGCTCGTACACAATGCTGGTGATTGAAAATGTTGACAGATTTGACACAGGCAAATATGTACTAACCCTTGAGAACCTCAATGGCTCTAAATCAGCCTTCATCAATGTCAGAGTTCTGGACTCCCCTAGCGCTCCTACTAACCTGGAAGTTAAGGATGTGAAGAAAAATCAAGTCTCTATCTCTTGGGAGCCACCTCTGATTGATGGCGGGGCGAAGATCTCTCACTATATTGTAGAGAAGAGAGAGCAGAAGAGAATGGCTTTCACCAGCGTTTCCTCCAACTGTGTGAGAAACTCTTACATCATTTCTGACCTGCAGGAGGGAGGTAGATATTATTTCCGTGTGTTGGCTGTGAATGAACTGGGAGTAGGTCTTCCTGCCGCCACAGAAAGTGTCAAAGTGTCAGAGCCTCCTTTGCCTCCTGGTAAGATTACTCTGGTTGACGTTACTCGTCATACTGCAACCCTTTCCTGGGAGAAACCTGACCATGATGGAGGAAGCAAGATTACACACTACACTGTGGAGATGCTGCCCAAGGGAGATGAAAAATGGACTGTGTGCAGTGAAGTCAAAGCACTGGAAGCCACTGTTGAAGGACTCACAACTGGAGAGGAATACTCCTTCAGGGTGACTGCTGTTAATGAAAAGGGCAGGAGTGATGCCAAACCTCTGGCTACCCCTGTAGTGGTGAAAGACATGACCATGGAGCCCATTGTCAACCTGTTTGTCGACACATACAGTGTAAAGGCAGGAGATGACCTGAAGATTGATGTCCCCTTCAGAGGCAGACCTCAGCCCGAGGTGTCCTGGAAGAAAGACAAGCAGGTGCTTAAGCAGACAACCAGAGTCAATGTTCTCACTACCAAGACTTCATCCAAGATTACCATCAAGGATGCAACCAGGGAAGATGTAGGAAAGTATGAAATTACTCTGACTAACTCAATCGGCACCAAGAAAGCTGAAATCTCCGTTATTATCCTTGACAAACCTGGCCCAGCCAGCAACATTAAGTTGGATGAGGTGAGCGCTGACTTCATCTCTCTGTCTTGGGATCCTCCAACCTATGACGGTGGATGCCAGATTAACAACTATGTGGTGGAGAAGAGAGACACAACAACAACCACATGGCAGATAGTCTCAGCCACTGTAGCTAGGACATCAATCAAGGTGACCCGTCTCAATCAAGGAACAGAGTACCAGTTCCGTATTGCAGCTGAGAATCGTTATGGCAAGAGTCATGCCATTGATTCGGCCCCTGTTGTCGCTCAGTATCCCTTCGAGCCTCCAGGCGCTCCAACCAACGTCTGTGTTACCCATGCCACCAAGTATGGCATGCTCGTGGAATGGGGCAGACCTGCCAGTGATGGTGGAAGCCCTGTTACTGGTTATCACATTGAATGCAAAGACACAAGCAGCATCCTGTGGACCAAGGTCAACAGAGGTCTGCTTGCTGAGAACCAGTTCAAGATGACAGGCATTGAAGAAGGCCTGCACTATCAGTTTAGAGTCTATGCTGAGAATATTGCTGGCATTGGTCCATGCACTAAGGCCTGTGATCCTGTGGCAGCCAGGGATCCATGTGATTCTCCACGTAACCTTAGAGTCACCAACGTTACCAGGACTTCAGTTTCCCTCTTCTGGGATGGTCCGGAGTATGATGGTGGAGTAAAGATTACTGGCTATATTGTTGAGCGTAAAGAACTTCCAGATGGCCGCTGGCTGAAATGTAACTTCAACAACCTGCAAGACACTTACTTTGATGTCACTGGCCTCGTAGAAGATGTCCAATATGACTTCCATATCATTGCTAAGAATTCTGCAGAGATGTTGAGTGCACCTTCAGAGAACACCGGTGCCGTCACTGTCAAAGATGATGTAGACCCTCCCACTATTATCATGGAAGATAGCCTCAGACAGCTGGTTGTCATCAAGGCTGGAGAAATCATTAAAATCGATGCAGAAATCACAGGCCGTCCACTCCCAGTCGTATCATGGTCTAAGGATGGAAAGGATGTTGATACAAAGGCTAGGTGTGAAGTCACATCTACCAACTTTGCAACCCAACTGATTGTCAGAGATGCTATCAGGAGGGATTCTGGCCAGTATGTCCTTACCCTGCACAATGTGGCAGGAACAAGGGCCGTGGCTGTCAACGTTAAGGTTCTGGACAGACCTGGACCTTCCTCCGGACCTTTGGCAGTTTCTGGCCTCAACGCAGAGAAATGCACCATCACATGGGGACCCCCTCAGGAGAATGGCGGTGCTGAAATCATGCATTACATTGTGGAGAAACGCGAGACCAGCCGCCTTGCCTGGACTCTTGTCTATGGCGACATGAAGGCAACCACCTGCAAAGTGACCAAGCTGCTCAAAGGAAACGAGTACATCTTCAGAGTCAGGGGAGTCAATAAATACGGAGAAGGCGAGGCCTTGGAGAGTGAGCCAACACAGGCTAAGGATCCATTCACTGTCGCTGCAGCTCCCACTAATGTTGAAGTCACCGCTGTTACTAGTGAGGCAATGACCATCTGCTGGGAAAGACCAGTTGCTGATGGTGGCGCCAGTATCGCTGGCTATGTCATTGAGAAGAGAGAGAAGACTGGCCTTCGCTGGTGCCGTGTCAACAAGAAACCTGTTTATGACCTCAGAGTCAAAGCCTCAAAACTTCGCAACGGTGCTGAATATGAGTACAGAGTGTTTGCAGAGAACGCTGCTGGCCTCAGTGCTCCCAGCATCGCTTGTCCACTTACCAAAGCTGAAGACCCACAGTTCCTGCCGTCACCTCCTGCCAAGCCAAAGATCATTGACTCTTCAAAGACCACCGCCACCCTGTCATGGACCAGGCCACTGTTTGATGGTGGAGCACCTGTGACTGGATACAGAGTGGAATACAGGAAGACTTTGGATGACGAATGGATTGTCGGAGTCCAGAACACCAAGAACACAGAATTTACAGTTGTGGGATTGACATCCGGAGCTGAATATGTGTTCGTTGTCAAGTCCATTAACAAGATTGGAGCCAGTGAACCCAGTGAGGAGTCCGACAGACAGGTCGCCAAAGAGAGAGAGGAGGAGCCGGTCTTTGAGATCAGCAATGAGATGAGAAAGACTCTTATTGTCAAGGATGGCAGCTCGTTCACAATGACCGTTCCCTTCATGGGCAAACCCATCCCAACTGTTTCATGGTCTAAGCCTGATGTGGACCTTAGAGTTCGTGCAGTCATCGACACCACGGACACCTTCACGTCCATCACCCTGGAGAAAGCAACTCGCAACGACTCTGGCAGATACACCATCACCTTGTCCAACGTAGCTGGAACCACTAGCTTGACGCTCAATGTGAGAGTCCTGGATTCCCCGGGACCTCCCATCCATGTAGGTGTCAAGGATGTTACTAGGACTTCAGCTACCGTAACTTGGGATACTCCAGAGAACGAGGGAGGCGGACCAGTCAAGAACTACATTGTTGATATCCGCGAGGCAAGCAAGAAGGGCTGGACAAGGTTGACGGACACATGCCACAGACTCACGTACAAGTTGCTAGACGTGCAGGAGGGAGAAGTCTACTTCTTCAGAGTGACAGGCGAGAACGAGTACGGTGTTGGTGTTTCAGCCGAGACCAAGGAGGGATGCAAGATCACAGGTAAGGAATTTCAAGTTGCTACCATTATAGATTGTTGTTGAAATTAAAAAGACCATTTTTGAGATTTTGATTTAGATTTATTTAGCACGTGTTTTAAAAACAACGATTACAATGATACATGTAAGAGACATTAAATGTGGAGTGAAGTAGATAATAAAAATGCTATCGATAGCGATAGACTAAGATTTATCGATATGAAAATACAGATAGGATATGTTTTCAGTGAGTGACTGTAGCAAGTGTGACAGTAAGACAGATATATTTAAAAAGGTATTGAAGCCAAAATACTTTTTTAAGCCAAAGTATCAGTGAAATTGAAACATTTTGTCCTGTTCCTACCAGAAAAACCAAGCCCACCACCCAAGATTGGTGTGACTGACGTGACCAAGGACGGTGTCACCGTGGCCTGGGCCAAACCAGAACAAGACGGAGGCAGCAGAATCACTGGCTACCTTCTGGAAGCTCTGGAGAAGGACCAGGAGAAGTGGGTGAAGTGTGGAGTTACCAAGTCCATCCACTACACAGTGTCTGGCCTCAGGGAGAATGCTGAATACTTCTTCAGAGTCAGAGCTGAGAACCACGCCGGATTCAGTGATATTAAAGAAATGCTCACACCCGTTATGGTCAAGGACCAGCTTGGTAAGTTACAAGTAAAAGCTACTTGTGATTTTAAGGCGAAACAATGCAGGTGAAGAGGGTAGAACTTAGATAGATATCATCATTAAACTTTGCCAGTTGATTACTGACACTAAAACAATTGTTTTTTAAATAACAATTTTCTCAGAAATGTTTGAATAAATATGTAAAATTGGCAATGACTAATTGCGTATGGATACATTTGGATCTCTTAAAAAAACAAAAATATAGATGTTGGATTAAGCCCAAATTTTTTACAAAATATTGGCATCCAAAGTTTTTACAGAACAGATTTTGGGTACTGCCTTTTTTCATTTTATTATTTAAAAAAACACTATCTATGAAAGAAGATATATTATAGAAGCAAAATAGCCAAAAATCTGAAAATCTACAAATCCTTGAAAAAAGAATAAATTGTCATGCAGTGTCTCGCCTTAATTATTGCATATAACCAGTAAATGCACCTAATTTCTTCTGCTATAACTCTCCTTGTAACCTGAACCTGTAAATGTTTTATTTAATGCCCCTGTAAAGCACTTTGAATTGCCGTGTGTCTGAATTGTGCTATAGAAATAAACTTGCCTTGCCTTGTAATTTTTTTTTTTATCCAGCATCTCCTGAGATGGAGATGAAGGACTTCCCCCACAACACAGTCTACGTCAGAGCCGGCTCCAACCTCAAGTTCGAGATCCCGCTGACCGGTCGGCCATTGCCTAAAGTCAGCCTGTCCAAGGACAACACGATACTCAAGGGCACAATGAGGTTCAACTCTGAAGTCACCCTCGACAGCATTAAAATCACCCTGCGCGAAAGCATTGCTGGAGACTCCGGACGTTATGACATCACCGCCTCCAACACCAGCGGAACCACCAAGACCTTCGTGAACATCGTGGTTCTGGACAGACCCAGTGCGCCCGTCGGCCCCGTGGAAATGTTTGACGTCACGGAGGATAGCGTTAGCTTGAACTGGCTACCACCGGCGTATGAAGGAGGCAGCCCCATCACCAACTACATCATCCAGAAGAGAGAGACCACCAACGCTAACTGGGTGGACGTGTCTTCTGCCGTGGCCCGCTGCACCATGAAGATCATGAAGCTGACCACTGGCCTCGAGTACCAGTTCAGAATCAGAGCCGAGAACAGATATGGAATCAGCGAGCACATCGACTCGCAGACTGTCGCTGTCAGCCTTCCATACAGTAAGTGACATCTGTTTTTATCTTCATATTTCATTTTGTTTAGGGCTGTCAAATGATAGAATAAAAATCAGTTAATACACGCTGCCATACTGAGAAATACAGAGAGAGTTTTGTGGAGATGATAGGCTTACTCAACTTTGTGTCAACTCGTTTGGAGATGGCTTGAATGTAACACCAACATTCATTTATATAAAAAAAAAGTTACACACTATAGCTTTAATGGTTTTTCTTTACCGATAAACACGCAAACACCCCATAACCTTTGCCCGTTTACCCTTTCCAGCTGTCCCAGAAGCACCACTCACCCCAGAAATCACCGGAGTGACCAGGGAAACCATCACTGTCGCGTGGAAGGAGCCCAAATCTGACGGTGGCAGCCACGTTTTCGGCTACCACCTCCAGATGAAAGACAGGAACAGCATCCTGTGGCAGAGGGTCAATAAGATGGTGATCCGCGCCACTCACTACAAGGTGTCCAACATCAGCGCTGGTCTCATCTATGAGTTCAAGGTCGCGGCAGAGAACGCTGCTGGAATCAGTCCCTTCAGCAAGATCACTGACGCAGTGCTGGCTATTGACGCCTGTGGTAAGCATCATTATTATTATTATTATTATTATTATTATTATTATTATTATTATTATTATTATTATTATTATTATTATTATTATTATTACTATTATTATTATTATTATTATTATTATTATTATTATTATTATTATAAAACAAAGAAACATACACACATTACACAGGAATAACCCATTGCCTTTACACAGAATATTAAGAAAATGACAGGGGAGAGGAGCTAAATGTTTTGAGTTTAAAAAAATAAAATTATATTGTCTTAAATGCAATTTCTTCTTATTTTTCAAAAAGATGTCTGCCTGTTTTCACTCTTTGTTTGATTAACTTTTAAAAAACAATCTCAATATTTTTTTTTATTCCTTAATTTTGGAATCATGAGAACTGGTGTTATACATGAGAAAATATTTTAAAATAGACAAAACCCAAACCTTTTAAAGAAATTCTACAAAATCTTCTTAGCAACAGTTTTTATAGCAGTCTTATGACGATTTTTCTCTTGCTGTCTGTTCCTTACACAGAGCCACCTATCAACCTGTACATTAGTGACATCACAAAGACTTCCATCAGTCTGGTGTGGCAGAAACCCAACTACGATGGCGGTTCCCCGATTACGGGTTACCTCATCGAGAAGAGAGAGGGAGCCAATGCCCGCTGGTCCAAGGGAAATCTCACCAACGTCACAGACACACGCTACACAGTCACCGGTCTCACTCAAGACGAGACTTACGAGTTCAGAGTCATGGCTAAGAACGCTGTCGGTTCAGTCAGCAACCCATCAGTGATCGCCGGACCCGCCACATGTGTGGACACATACGGTAGGTTAAATTTTGTGTTTTTGTGAGAGCGTTTTTTAATTTTTTATTCCAAACCTTGGAATTTATTTGAATTAAAAAATAAAATGCGAATCCAATTTTCTTTGGAGGAAAAAAGTAATTGCAGAAAAACATTATAAAGTAACACAGCACAATGTGAAATGGGAAAAAATGTGGGACTACGTATATGAATATCCATTAACTTTTTATTATATTGTCACTAACTAACTGACTAACACAAACTAAATCATCTATTCTTCTTTATACTATTGCAGGCGCCCCAGACATTGAAATGCCCCAGGAATACCTCAGTGAAGTCAAGTACAGAGCCGAGTCTGATGTGCAGCTGAAGTTTAACATCACAGCCAAACCTGCGCCCACGATCGAGTGGTTTAAGGATGGCAGGGAGCTCAAGCCAACAGCCCATCTCACTTTCAAACACACTTTCGACTCCACCAGTGTCTTCCTAAGGGAAACCAGTCGCCATGCCTCTGGATCTTATGAAGTTAGAGTGAAGAATTCTCTGGGATCTGCGTGTGCTTCCGTCAGGCTGCTCATTCAAGGTATTTGGATTAATATTTACAGTAAAGGCGAGACACTACTGGTGAAAAGGGTTAACATTTTTAACTTGTAGAAATCGGCATGAAACTTTGCGAGTTGATTACGGTACTGACAATTAAACAATATTTTTTGTATTAGTTTTTTCAAGAAATGTATGAATTAATATGCAAATTTGGCAAAATATAGGCTGCTAACATTTACGAACATTTGCATCACTTAAAAAACAAAATCTAGATGTTGGATGAAACATATTATTGTCCAAGTTTTTACACAACAGACTTTGAATACAGTCTTGTTAAAGTTTATAAATCGAATAAAATATTATGTAGAGGTCTTAAAAAAAACTAAAATCTCTAAATTGATCAGTGCTTGAAAAAAATTATATTTCTACCTGCTGTAGTGTCTCACCTTAAGATAACTGTATCCTATCCATCCTTTACGCTAATTATCTTGCATAAAATGAACCTTGTATACAGAATTAACCTTTAATTGTTGTGTATTTGATGTATTTGCATTGTATATTGTGTATGTATTGTTTGTTTTTGTTTCTCGACATCATTGCAAATCAGGCTCACCCCTCAATGATATCTCGGGTATAAATAAAGGTTAAATAAATAAATGAAAAAATTGCATAAATATCTCCTCTCTCTTTCCCCTACCCAGACAAGCCCGGTCCGCCCGCTGGAGAGATCCAATTCAAGAAGGTCACCGCCACCAACTGCACAATCATGTGGTCGCCGCCCGCCGACGAGGGAGGCGCCATGGTTACGCATTACATCGTTGAAAAGCGTGAAACCAGTCGCATCATGTGGTCCATTGTGTCAGAGAAACTCATGGACTGCATTGTGAACGTGCAAAGACTCATCCAAGGCAACGAGTACATCTTCAGAGTGCGCGGAGTCAACAAGTATGGAGTCGGAGATGCGCTGGAGTCTGAGCCGAAGGTGGCTAAGAACGCATTTGGTAAGCAAAACAAAGAAAAAAAACTTTTCCTCTCAAGGTTTCTTTATTGGTATTTTAAGACGTTATACAGAATACAATGCGGATACAGTTCGATACGTACCACCCCTTTCTTTCATTTGTTAAGAAAAACAAGAAAATAATTAATTTACCATTATTAACAATTTTTTAAAAAAAAATTTAAATACACCATTATTTTAATTGTTTTGTCAGTTAAGTATTTTATACATTTATTTTCATACACTTCAAGTAAACAGTTTTCAATAAGTATATATTTTTTTTTATAATAAAATCACAAATACATCCAAGAACAACACAGAAAAAAAAAATATTAAAAGTATTACTAGTGTGACATTACACTAGTAAAAATGTAGGGTTAGGATTAACAGGACAGCTGGGCCAAGGGAAGACTGAGGGAAGAAATAAACTCATTCATTATATTATAATAGCGATTTTATAATGATAGAACGCTGGTTCCGTATGGGAGAAGTATTCCTTTAAGTTTAATCCTTTCAGTGAGTCCTGGCTTGCTTGTATTCTTAAATTATTAGTTTTTTGAACAATGTAAAATATAGTTTATTTTTTTTTTTTTTTCACAATATGTTTAATTTAATTTCCCCCCCCCCCCAAACAACACACACAAACAAAAAAACACTTGCACCATCTCACAAACACAAATCAAATAATAAAAAGAAACAAAAATTATATCTAAAATGTAGTTTTTTTAATCTAATCTGATTTATTTTTTCTTTCCTAAAGTTCCTCCAAGTGAACCATCCAAGCCCCAGGTCTCCATGATCACCAAGGCGACCATGACAGTGACGTGGGAGCGACCGGCGCTGGACGGAGGCAGTGACATCGACGGATACATTCTGGAGAAGAGAGAGAAGAAGAGTCTGCAGTGGTTCAAGGTTTGTTCTGCTAAATTATCTTTATATCTTTATGTCGTTCTTTCTAAACTGATTTCTAAAAATGTATTCACTTAAAGGTGCTGGCGTACTAAAAACACTACCGCTTTGGTTCAAAAGGGGGCGCTAGAATTAACACAAACTGAAAGTTCCTCGGAGCACCTTTAAGCACCTTTATATACAGAGATTATTGTGTTTATTTAAGTGCAACCAAATAAGCAAACATAATAATTGGTATCTTGTGAACATCATGACCTATTTTTTTTCTTTCTTGTTTTAGGTGGTGAAGGGAACCATCAGAGACACCAGACAGAAAGTCACTGCTCTGGTCGAGAACAACGAGTATCAGTACCGAGTGTGTGCCGTAAACAAAGCCGGGGCCGGAAACTGCTCCGAAGCCTCTGAGCTCTACAAGGCCTATGATCCCATCGGTAGGACTTTACCTTTTTTTTTTTTTTTTTTTTTACTTTTATTTGATTGGTTTTATGTTTTTTTTTTTACATATGGACAAAAAAAACAGAATAAGTAAACACATACAATACATACACAACACCCAACCCCCTCCCCCCTCCCCCTCTCCCTCCCTCTCCCCCCTCTCCCCTCCCCCTCCCCCTTAAACCAATCACAGCAGTTCTCTCCCGGAACGTTCTATAAAAACAACAACATTTTATTTGTACAGCACCACTCCAACTATAGTAGCCTACCATTTAAAAAGGGAATACGGTACAGTAAATAGGTCGTAATAAAATAAAATAATAATAAAATAATTAATTTCGGTCTATCTTCTCCAGATCTGCCCGGCGAGCCTTCCAAACTGCGCGTGGTGGATTCCACTATGTCTTCCATCACTCTGGGTTGGGAGAGACCAATCTACGACGGAGGCAGTGAGATCACCCACTACCAGCTGGACCAAATGAACTCCGAGGAGAGAGAATGGGTCACTATCAACCCCACAGTCAAGACCTGCGAGTATGTTGTGTCCCACCTCAAACCGGGCACGTACTACTTCTTCAGAGTCTATGCGGTGAACTCCAAGGGCAAGGGAGAATATATCAAGATGTACCAGCCCATTCAAGCCAAGGACATCCTAGGTTTGTATTCAAGTCAATTCAATTCAATTCAATTCAAATAAATGTATTTAATGGTCCTACGAGGAACTTTTAAATATTTCTGAAACAGTCTCATTTTCCCTCTCATGATCATAAATTACATGTAACAGCTAACGAGACCATCAGTGCAAAAAGAATGCTATTTTTATATAGTTTTTCTTAATGCCTTTGTCATGGATACACTCACCCAGGAACAACAGCTGGCGTGGTAAAAAAAAACTACCGCTTCTGTCCAAAGGGGGGCGCTAAAATCAACAACAACTCAAAGTTTCCTCGTAGCACCTTTTAAAGAATTAAAAAACAATTATCTACTATTATAACATTGTCATTGATTGCTATATCGACTAAATCTTTTATTTGTCAATGTCTCATAAATTTCCATTTTTTGGCCAACAGAGGAGGCAGATTTGGACCTTGATGTTCCCATGACGACCCAGTACACAGCGCGTTCCGGTCGCGACGTGGAAGTGTTTATCCCGCTGAAGGGACGTCCCACGCCAAACGTCACCTGGCGCCGCGGAGACCGAAACATCGCCGCCGACAACCGCTACACCATCACCAGCACAGAAAGAGCTACTACACTGCTGATTCCTAAGGTAACACTAAAACACACATTGTTTTTTTTTTTTTGTTTTTTTTTTTTGCATATTATAGAATGGATACAAGAAATAAAAGCACACTATTTTAGCATACTATTTTTTTTACTAGAATTACTTGTTATTGTAGTGTACTGTATTGAGATGTAAGTGAGTTTTTTTCTTTTTTTTACATATTTTTGTATTTTTTTTGGTTTATTTAGTTTCTTTCGTTTTTGATTTTTTTTTCGTATTTAGCCTTTTTTTTCGAATGACATTTGAAGATTTAAAAAAATCCACATAATAAAATATTATATTATATTGCCCCACAGTATGTATTCCTACAAGCACACATAAAACATCAGACAATTCATGGAAAAAACACTGTCAAAAATACAGTATTTATTTTTCTGATTTATTACCGTGAATGATCATGGACTCTATAAAAATTCGACATACTGTATAACTAAAAAAATCCCCCCTCTCCTCTCCTCCTTCCTAAGGTGACCCGCGATGACTGCGGCAAATACCTACTGGAGATTGAAAACGGTGTCGGAGAATCCAAGATCATCACCGTGTCCCTCAAAGTCCTGGACAGTCCATCCACCTGCCAGAAACTCATCATCAAGAACGTCACCCGAGGAAAACTCACTTTGAGCTGGGAGGCGCCTCTCATCGAAGGCGGGTCCCCAGTCACCAACTACATCGTGGAAAAGAAGGCCTCGACAATGAAGGCCTTCCAAGTTATCAACGCCGAATGCCCCATGTCCTCCTACAAGGTCACAGGCCTTGAAGACGACATCGCGTATTTCTTCCGTGTATCGGCCGAGAATGAATTCGGCGTCGGTGACACGTGTGAGACGACAGAGCCCGTGAGAGCGACTGAAACTCCCGGCGCGGTCAGGGATTTGGTGATGCTCGATTCGACCAAGACGTCTGTTACTCTACAGTGGACCAGACCGGACCATAATGGAGGAAGCCACATCACAGATTACATTATCGAGAAGAGAACAAAGGAAGACCAGACATGGACACTGGGCGCAACATGCAAACGCTGCAACGTTGAGGTTTGTATATTTGATGTTTTTTTTCACATTTTATTTTATTTTTTAATAGAATTTTTAAAAGTTTAATAGACAAATAGATAATATACAAAAATTGGTTTGTATATTTGATGTTTTTTTGACTTTTTATTTTATTTATTTTTGGGATTTTTTAAAAATTGAATAGACGAATAGATAGTCAATTTAAGAAAGCAAATATTTTGGTACATACTAAAATCTTAATCTTAGGCACTGTTACATCATTCATTATTAAACTTTAAATATTAAAGGGGCAGTCAGCGATTCTGGAGAACGCCTGTTGTCAAAATCATGTGAATATTTCCAGACTACACACAGTACAGACAGGTAGCAGTTCATGAGGAGATATTCACTGATTTTGACAAACAGTCATTTTCACAAGTGTTCTCCAGAATCACTGACTACACCTTAAAGTGTTTTTTTTAAACTACAGCTCCGGCAAAAATTAAGAGACCAGTCTGGATTTTCTTCATCTTCATCTCTAAATAACTTAATTGAAAATGCTCTTAATGACAACAAAATGTATTGGAATTTGGTAGAAATGTTGTCAGTAGTTTATATTATAAAACCAAAATGTTCATTCTACTCAAACATATGCCTCTAAATATTATAAAGAGAGACACTGAACATTTGTAGTGGTCTCTTAATTTTTTTCCAGAGCTGAATATATATATTTTTTTGTAGTACGTTCCATTCACATCTTGCTCTCTGTATGTTTCTACAGGTGACTGGACTTAAAGAAAACTCCGTCATGGACTTCAGAGTATTCGCCAAGAACGAGAAGGGCAACAGCGACTTCGCCCAAATCGGTCCGATCACCGTGATCGACTTTATCATCCCACCAGAGGCCAATCTCATCGACTATCCCAACGGCAAACTGCCCGTTCGCATCGGCCAGAACATCCACATCGAGCTACCGTTCAAGGGCAAACCCAAACCCAACATCAGCTGGCTCAAGGACAACATTCCCCTGAAGGAAAGCGAGAGGTGTAGATTCAGAACCACCGACAATAAGACTTCCCTCACAATCAGGGGAGCGAAGAAAGAGCACGCCGGCCAGTACACTCTGGTTCTAGACAACAGAACCATCAAGAACTTCTTTGATATCGACGTGACGACTCTGGGAGCGCCCTCGACCCCCGTGGGACCCATCCGCTTCGACGAAATCAAAGCCCAGAGCATCATCATCTCCTGGGTCGAACCCAAGGACGACGGCGGTGGAGAGATCACCTGCTACAGTGTTGAGAAACGGGAAACTTCCCAGGCCAACTGGAAGATGGTGTGCTCAAGTGTTGTGCGCACGTCTTTCAAGATCCCAAATCTGGTGAAGGAACATCAGTATCAGTTCAGGGTTCGCGCTGAGAACAAATACGGAGTCAGTAACGCGCTCAACTCGGCGGACGTTATCGCGGAGCATCAATACAAAGTGCCAGGCGCCCCCGCAAAACCAGTGGCCTTCAACGTTACCAGTGACGGCATGACCATCAAGTGGGAGGCACCAGAGTTCGACGGAGGCTCCGAGCTTTTGGGATATCACGTGGAGAAGAAGGACAGGAACAGTTTGCTGTGGCAGAAGGTCAACTCTGTCATCATCTCCAACAAAGAATACAGAATCATCGGACTCATCGAAGGTCTGGAGTATTCCTACAGAGTCTACGCTGAAAACAACGCCGGGTTGAGCCCCGTGAGCGAACAGAGCAAACATGCCCTCGCCATCTCGCCTGTTGGTAAGTAGTACATGATGAATACTATTTTATTTTTATTTTTTTAATGTGTGCTGTTGTATTTTAATTTATGTATTTTATGTAAAGCACTTTGGTGAATTTAGGTTCTTATAAGGTGCTATATAAATAAAAGTGACCTTGACCTTGACTTCATATCAGATATTTAATGCATTTACTACACTACATATAAGCAGTATGAACGTTTTGGAAAAGTAATCTTTAGTTAACTAGAAAATATATGCATTTTATTTTTTTTATTTTTTAAAGAAGAACATTTTTCATAAATCAGACAATGAACAACATATGAACAAATCCTTCAGTAATAACCTTCAGAATAGTGCTGAGAATGATTATGGAAAGTTTAGTTGATGTAAGTGCTTAAGAAGTTAAGATTTTTGCTTCAGAGTATTAAAAAAAAAGCATTGAGATAATGTCCGCTAATGGTGGTTGTATAGGAGAAATATACAGACACAAACAGACAAGGTTTAGTCAAATAAACTCCTGAATGTACATTTTGGACCTTTCATTTATACTAGTATGAAAGAAAGAAGACATGTTATGGAAGCAAAACAGACAAAAATCTCAAAATTGACCAGTGCTTTTTCTCATGTATTTCTTCTCAATTTAGATCAACCTGGCAAACCCGTGTGCATCGACGTCACAAGAGACTCGGTCACCCTTAAATGGGGCGTCCCAAAGAAGGACGGCGGCAGTAAGATCGTTGGCTACAGTGTTGAGAGACGGCAGGGCAGAGCTAAGTGGCTGCGCTGCAACTTCACCGACATCAGCGAGACTCAGTTCACTGTCACCGGCTTGTCCGCTGGAGACAGGTTTGAGTTTAGAGTGATCGCCAGAAACGCTGTGGGCACCGTCAGTCCACCGTCCAACTCCTCCGGATACATCATGACCAAGGACGAGAGCAGTGAGTATTTTAACTTTAAAGAAACTGTTGTGTAGGAATTATAGAACAAAATTGCAAAAAATATATAAATACATTCAAAAATAAAGTATTTGAAAAAAAATATGTTTTAAATTTGAAAAAAATCCTTTTGTATTTTGATCTTTTTTATATTGTAACATTGTCTAGAATAACACTACTTAATGTACCGTATTATGTCATTACATAAAGTGTCCCATAATTTTATATAGTTTTTCTTAATGCCTTTGTCATGGGTATACGCTCACCCAGGAACAACAGCTGGCGTAGTAAAAACAATTCCTCTTATGTCCAAAGGGGGTGCATGAACTAACGCAAACTGAAAGTTCCTCGGAGCACCTTTAATAAACAATAAATATGTAACTTATCAAATATTTTTTTCTCTTCCCAGTTACTCCTGAAATCGAGTGGTCTGCGGACCAGCTTCTCACGCTGAAGGCCGGAGAGAACGTCCAGTTGGGCTGTAGCATCACCGGACGTCCCGTGCCTCAAGTCATCTGGTACAAGGACGGCCGGGAGATCGACAAGAGGGTCATGATCGACATCGAGATCGCCACCAAAATCGGCAAGAGCAGCTTGTTTATCCGCGACGCCGATCGTAACCATCGCGGAGTTTACGCCGTGGAGGCTAAGAACAGCTCCGGAACCAGGAGGGCTGAAGTCAATGTCAGAGTACAAGGTTAGTAGATGGTGGAAAATTATGTTTAAAGGGATAATTCTTATTTTTATTGTATTTCTTAATGTGTTTCTTTTAATGTCTTGTGGTCTCTATGTCTTATATCACTTTGTGGTTCCTTGTATTGTCTTACATAAAATAAAATCTTTAAAAAATAAAAATAAAGGGATAATTCAGCATCAGTGATATCGGATCATTTATAGCTATAACAAAAAAAAATACTATTTACAAGTCTTAAAAATTTATTTTCCGCATGTTTTAAAAGAAGAAAATGTTAATAAATCAGTAAGTTAACAACACATATCGTTAAAGATGGTTGTATAGGAGAAATGTGACGCTAACAGACAAGGTTTAGTCAAATAAACACCTGAATATACATGTTGGACCTTTTGATTCATACTAGTATGAACGGAGACATGTTATGGAAGCAAAACAGACCCACATCTAAAAATGAAAAGTGCTTGAAATAAACACTTTAAATCAATTGAAACTTTCACTTTAAACTGTTCAATTTCATGTGTCGATTGGATGTATCAGAAAATAGCATCATTATAGCCTTAACCAACCCTATGACGGGCTATAGGTTCACATCCAGGCTTCCAAAGCATTGGCATGATAGCTTGCACCTATTTTACTACAGTATTTTATTGAATAATGTATTTTAATGTGTTCTATGTGTGTGTGTATGTTGGATGTGAGTGGACCATCCGAGTCCATAATAAAGATTATTATTTCACAATTTTTTAACGTGTTTTTCCCCTCTGTTTAGACACCCCCGGCCCTGTGCACGGCCCGATCCGTTTCACTGGCATCACGGCTGAGAAGTGCACGGTGTGGTGGAATCCTCCGGAGAACGACGGCTGTGCTGCCATCACTCACTACGTGGTCGAGAAGAGAGAGACTTCCAGGATCTCATGGGCTTGTGTCAACTCTAAGGTGTGTGTGTGTGTGTGTGTGTGTGTGTGTGTGTGTGTGTGTGTGTGTGTGTGTGTGTGTGTGTGTGTGCGAGTGTGTGTGCGTGCGAGTGTGTGTGCGTGCGTGTATGAAGGAATCAACAAAGACATTTACATTTTTTGCTGAACATTTTTGATCGATTACAGATTGATGATTCAGTTTCTCTAAAGCAAAAGGCTGATCTACACTCTCTCTCTCACACACACACACACACACACACACACACACACACACACACACTCACTCTCTCACACACACACACACACACTCACAGACACAGACGCATACCCACCTGACCCAACTAACTACATCATTTTATTTATTCATTTCTAAGGTTGAAGCCTGTTCGTTTAACGCCATAAACCTCATCAAGGGCAACGAGTATCAGTTCAGAATCTCTGCCGTCAATAAGTTTGGAGTCGGCAGACCGCTGGACTCAGATCCCATCATCGCACAGATGCAATACAGTAAGTCAAGCCACACTGAGGGAGCGGTGATTGAGGGGGATTTGTTTACATTCAAAGAGCCTGTAGTTAGTTTACAAAATATATTTACTCTACATGTAATTCTTAGTATTGAATAATTCTATCAAATTATTTTGAGGAACCTGGAACCAAACGTTAGGACTAGAATATGTTTGTAAACCAAACTGTGGGCCCTGCTGCTGTAAACAACAACAGTGAAACAGTAACTTTTCAGGAAGCTTTCTAACTTCAAACAGTGTTTCAGGGATCTACATTTTCCTGTGAGGAAAGTTTGTTTATTCAGTTATGAGAATATACCTTAGAAAATGTTCAATTCCCTGACACACCAATTTATGATCAGTGATGAACAAATTGGCATTTTTTAGTTTCTACAAAAAGTTTTCTTTTATGCCATGTGGAAAAATATATATAATTTCTTTAACTTAACATATTTTCTCCTCTCTTGCCCCCAGCACAAAATGTTTCTTGAAATAAAAAAAATACAGAAAAAAGTATAGATTGTTATTAATATTGTCACGATGAAATACGAAATGCCAATAAGAAAATAAATAAAATTCCATTGCTTTTTTTTCTTTGTGAGGACGTTAAACTTCAGGGTTAACATATTCCCCCCCCTCTCTCTCTTACCTCCAGCTGTGCCCGATGCCCCTGGAACCCCCGATTCGACGCACGTCACAGGCACCAGCATCACCGTGGGCTGGACGCGCCCGCGAACCGACGGAGGGAACGAGATCAAACACTACATCCTCGAGCGCAGAGAGAAGAAGAGCTTGAGATGGCTGAAGGTTTCATCCAAGCGGCCTATCACAGAGCTGCGTTACCGCGTCATTAACCTGACGGAGGGAAATGAGTACGAGTTCAGAGTCATGGCTGAAAACGGCGCCGGAGTGGGACCCCCGAGCAGCACGTCTAGGCTGTTCAAGTGCAGAGAGCCAACCAGCACTCCCAGCGCACCCACAGTTATCAAGGTAAGGATATTGTGTGTGTGTGTGTGTGTGTGTGTGTGTGTGTGTTTGTGTGTGTGTGTGTGTGTTGTATGATCTAGCCTTTTTAACCCGCAGTTATCAAGGTAAGGATATCAGGAGAAGATTAAGCCTTTTGTAGTTTTATAAAGCAAAAAATAAACACTATGCACAGGTCTTAAAAATGCATTTTTTTAAACTGCACGTTTTTAAAGAAGAAAATGTCTCATAAATCAGACAGTTAACAAAGCATGAACAAATCTAGATGTTGGTTGATGTAAAATCTACAACATATTAGTGTCCAAAGATTTTACAGAGCATATTTTGGATACAACCTTTTTTTCATTTCATAAATTTAAAAAAATCCCATGTACAGGTCTTAAAGGTGCAGTGTGTAATATGACATCATCAAGAAAGTTCTACAAAGTTCTAGACTGCAACGCTCCCTGGGTAACCCCAACCCTTTAGAATAATAACAGAAGCTACAGTGGCCTTCAAGGACAAGAACAATTCTAAATTCTAAACAATGCACCTGATGACATTCCAACTATGACACTTTCAAGATGGCGGCACTAGGCCTTGGTCCAAAATATGCAGAAATATGGACATATATGAGACCCTTTCTAAGGGAAAAAAAAGAATTAAAAATTTTTTTTTCAGCTATTATGCACTAAATTAAATGTACTTATGGATATTATAATTACTTTCTACAAAATCTGCTAGGAAATAAAACCCAAAATTCTACACACTGCAGGTTTAAAAATGCATTTTCAGATAATCTTTAGAAGAAAATGTCTCATAAATCAGACCATGTACATGTTAAAAGACCTCACATTGTAAATGGGTTAATGTAAGAAACAAGACGATAGAGAAAAACATACATTTAAAAATTATAAAAAATTTATATTTTCTTGTTTTCCAGGTGATCGACTCGACCAAATCTTCCGTAACCATCGAATGGACCAAGCCCGTCTTCGATGGCGGCCTGGGAATCATCGGCTACCACGTGGACATGTGTAAGGCCAGTCTGGAAGAGTGGCACAGAGTCAACAACCAGATCGTCATTAACACACGCTACACGTCCAAGGGCCTCACCCCCGGAGAGCTCTACAAATTCAGAGTGAGCGCCGTGAACGGAGCGGGAGAGGGAGAATCTTCCGTGCTGCCTAGCGCCGTCCAGGCTTTAGACAGACTCACGTCGCCCGAAATCGACATCGACTCGAGCTTCAAGCAAACGCACATCGTGAAGAACGGAGGCACTGTAACGCTGCCCATCAACTTCCGCGGGAAACCAACTCCTCTCGCCACTTGGACCAGAGTGGACGGCGATCTGCCCGTTATGTGTGATATCTGCACCACCGAAACCTCCTCTACCCTGACCATTGAAGGCTGCACTAGGTACGAAGCCGGAAAATACACACTCTCCCTCGAGAACAACAGCGGTCGCAAGTCTATCACCTTCACAGTGAAAGTCTTGGACACCCCTGGACCTCCGGGAACCATTTCGTTCAAGGATGTCACTCGTGGCGCCTTGACGATGATGTGGGATGCCCCTAGCAACGACGGAGGATCCAGAATCCATCACTACATGGTGGACAAACGCGAAGCTAGCCGCCTAGCGTGGACCCAAGTTAGCGAAAAATGCAACCGTCAAATGATCAGAGTTACCGGGTTGGATATCGGAGTGCCGTATCTGTTCAGAGTTATCGCAGTCAGCCAGTACGGACAGGGAGAGCCACACGAGATGACCCAGCCCGTTATAGCCACAGAAGAGCCCGCACCACCCAAGAGACTGGATGTTGTGGACACCAGTAGCTCGACTGCTTCGCTGGTATGGATGAAACCGGAGCACGACGGAGGTAGCCGCGTCCGAGGCTATTTCGTTGAGTTCAGAGCTAAGGGGTCCGATCGCTGGGTCCAAGCCGGGGAAACAAAGTCCCTGAAGATGCTTGTGGAAGGTTTGATCGAAAACACGACGTACGACTTCAGAGTCAAGGCCAAAAACGACGCGGGAATCAGCGAACCTCAAAACACGTTCACATCTGTGGTGGTGAAAGAGCCTCGTATCGAACCGACGGCCGATTTGAGCAGCATCACAAACCAGCTGATCACATGCAAAGCCACCAACAACTTCACCATCGACATCCCGATCAGCGGACGCCCAGCCCCTAAAGTCACGTGGAAGCTTGAGGAGATGAAACTGAAGGAAACCGACAGAGTGACAATCAAGTCCACCAAAGAAAAGACGACTCTAGTGGTGAAAGACAGCAAGCGCAGCGACAGCGGCAAGTACTACCTGATTCTGGAGAACGCTGCCGGAGTCAAAACCTTCACAGTCACCGTAGCGATCGTTGGTAGACCCACAGCGCCCGTCGGCCCCTTGGAAATATCCGGGGTCTCCTCCGAGTCCTGCAGCCTGGCCTGGTCCGAACCGCTGGACGACGGTGGAACGGAAATCTCAAATTACATCGTGGAGAAACGCGAGAGTAGTTCCGCTTCCTGGCAAGTGGTGAACTCCAGTGTGAGGAGGACAACTATCAAGGTGACACATCTGACCAAGTACATGGAATACATCTTCAGGGTCTGCGCGGAAAACAAGTTCGGAGTCAGCAAGTCCACAGAGTCGGCTGCTGTCGTTATTGAGCATCCGTTCAGTGAGTATTATTTTTTGTCTTTTTAGTTTAGTAGTGTATAAAATAAAATAAGATAGGCCTATATAGTATTTATTTATTTTTGATCAAATTTATATTAAAAAAAGTTATTAGTTATAGTTTTTATTTCACAATACAAAAGAAACAATAGATTGTGAAATATATCAGTTATTGGAAATTTATTGGAAAATCTGACAAATGTGGTGCTTTTTTAGAAGTTCAAGTTCAAGTTCAAAATTCCAAGTTTTATTTGTCACATGATTGCAAAAATAACATTTTACATACAGTGAAATTAAAAAGGGTTATCACTCTGTCATTTGTTGTGCAAATTACTGTAACCTGAATAAATAATAGGTAATAGTAATTAGTAATTTAAAAACATCCCATATAGGTTATGCTATAAAAACAGTAAGTAAGTAAGTAAAAATATATATATATAAAAATAAAAAGAAGAAACCTCCTCCTAGCATCCCTGTAAAATGACGGACAGGTTTGAACTGGTGGATGATGCCATCTTTAGTAACTAACATTCCACTGTAGCTTCTGTAAATTCTTTATTACGCACTGCAACTTAGAAAATAAAATCCCTATTCTAATCAAGTAATTTCATAACTATTTAACATGTTAATTAACCATAACTTAACTATTACTTCTGCTAAAACTTATATTGTATTTTATTATATTCCATTGCACTGCATTTACATTTATTTTGAACATTTTAATGGTGTGACGAATAAAAACTTTTGAATCTTGAATCTAATCTCCTCTTAATGTTTCTCACTCAGTTGCCCCAAGTCCACCCGCTCGCCCGGACGTGGTTTCAGTGTCCGCGAGCGCCATCAACATCAAATGGGACGTCCCGTACACAGACGGAGGCAGCGAGATCACGGGCTACTGGATCGAGAAGAAAGAGAGGAACACTATTCTGTGGGTGAGGGACAACAAGCTGCCCTGCCTGGAGTGTCACTACAAGGTCTCCAGCGTCATCGAAGGTCTGGAATATCAGTTCAGAGTTTATGCCATGAACATCTCCGGATACAGCAAAGCAAGCGAGGCCTCGAGACCGGTGATCGCTCTCAACCCAGTCGGTGAGGAAATAACACACACACACGCAGACAGACAGATACACACAGACAGACAGGCAGACAGACAGACAGACACACACACACAGACAGACACACACACACAAACACAGACAGACAGACACACATTTACATTACATTTATTATTATTATTATAATAATAATAATAATAAAAAAGACAAATACAATATATATATATATATATATATAATATACATAAATTCATATAAATATTTTTGAATAGATAATTTGTTTTAATATACAAAAATAGATATATAAATGTAATTAATTATTTATAGACTTTTTTTTTAATATACAAAATAAAAATAAAATTAAAATATAATTTAATATACAAAAAAAACATACAGTATATTAATGAAACTCTTCTCTCTCTCCCCCCCTTTCTCTCCCTCTCTCTCTCCCTCTCTCTCTCTCTCCCCCTCCCTCTCTCTCTCTCTCTCCCTCTCTCTCTCTCTCTCTCTCCCCCCCTCTCCCTCTCCCTCCCTCTCTCCCTCTCTCCCTCTCTCCCTCCACAGATCCTCCCGGTAAACTGGAAGTGACTGACATCACTCGTTCCTCTGTGTCTCTGTCTTGGACCGTTCCCTTTAACGACGGCGGCAGTAAAATCGTCGGATACGTCGTTGAGAAGAAGGTTTACAGTTCGGAGGAGTGGGACGACAACCGCTGGCTCAAGTGCAACTACACGACCATCACAGAAAACTACTTCACCGTGTCAAACCTCGGAGAAGACGAGACTTGGGAGTTTAGAGTTATCGCTAAGAACGCCGCCGGTGTGCACAGCGCACCTTCCACCGCAACCGGACCTGTCACATGCAAGGACGAATACAGTAAGTCGTTGAGCATTAGGAGAAGTTTTTTATTTTAATTTAAATTGGACCTCTTTGGAAGGGATTTAACTTTAAAATTACCTTTTGAATTTTTGAATTTTTTAAATAAATTAGACAAAAGAAAAATATTTTCTATAAAAAAATATTATTCAGAATAAATAAATGACCTTTTAAAAGCTATTTTAATTATTATTTATTATTTAAAGAAAACAAACAGACATTATTATTATTATTTTAGAATTTTTTTTATTTTTATTTTTGTATTAATTGACTTTCTCTTCTCCCCTGCAGCTCCTCCCAAAGCCGAGCTCGACAGTAAGCTCGTGGGTGAGACTGTGATCGTGAACGCTGGCTCTGACCTGGTGCTCGATGGAGCCGTGGGTGGTAAACCGGAGCCCACCGTCAAATGGGCCAAGGGGGAAAAGGTGCTCGAACTGGGGGAGAAATACTCGCTGACGTACACCTCCACCAGAGCCATGGCTGTCATCAAGAGCTGTGACAGATATGACACGGGCAGATACAACCTGACTGTTAAAAACGCAAACGGAATCAAGATCGCCAGCGTCAATGTTAAAGTTCTGGGTGAGTAGAAAATACATCAGACATTAGCTATTATTTATTTACTGTTTTGTATTATTATATATATATATATTTTTTAAATTAAATGTATTCTTTTGACTTTTGATTTTTATATTTTTTGTGTTGTGTTCTAATATTAAAATGTATTCTGGGTGTGGTTTTCATAAAAGCCTGTGCAGCTTTAAATTGGTATATTACAAGTTTGTTTGATCAATATAAATGATTAATTATCTTAAATTTTGCTATTTGAAAAGTTAAAAAAAAATTGTATTAATTGCGGCGCCCTATTATAGTTTATCGAAATTCTAAATGTAGACCCTACAATGTTATTGGAGCTTATTGCAAGATTTAAAAAAATAAATAAAAATAAAAACTTTTTTTTAACTGAAAAAATTTATTTGAAAAAATAATAATTATGTTGCAAATAAAACTCAAAATTCTCCGTAAAAGCCTTATCTATCATATCTAACCCTGGCTTTCTTTCTCAGACACTCCCGGGGCGCCTGCCGATAAGATAACCATCAGCAGAGTGACCGAGGAGAAGTGCTCAGTCTCCTGGAAGATTCCTCTTGAAGACGGCGGTGACATTGTGACGCATTACATCGTAGAAAGACGTGAAACCAGCCGTCTGAACTGGGTCATAATGGAGACAGAGTGTAAGACGTTGTCCTGCGTCAGCTCCCGGCTCATCAAGAACAACGAGTACGTCTTCAGGGTGAGGGGCGTCAACAAGTTCGGAGTGGGCGTACCCCTCGAATCTGAGCCAATCATTGCAAGGAACGCTTACAGTAAGATGGAATTTTAAACTTTTTTTTTTAGTGGGTAGTTTTTTTTGGGGGGGTTCAAAATAGTGTAGTTGTACATCACACAGCCGTTCTAAACATACAAAACAAATGAATATATATTGTACTATTGCATAGTGTTGTCACAATACCAAAATGTGTGTTTTGATACTTATACCAATAATACTAAATATTATTAGTAAAATAATATCCTAACACCTACACTAAGCTGCTGTTTAACTTTGTATTTTGAGTATTTATAGTGTATTTGACTGTGTGATCTTTCCAACCCTGTCCTACCAGTCTATCTATCTATCTATCTATCTATCTATCTATCTATCTATCTATCTATCCATCCATCTATCCATCTATCCATCTATCCATCTATCTATCTATCTATCTATCTATCTATCTATCTATCTATCTATCTATCTATCTATCTATCTATCTATCTATCTATCTATCTATCTATCTATCTATCTATCTATCTCTCTCTCTCTCTCTCTCTCTCTCTCTCTCTCTCTCTATCTATCTATCTATCTATCAAATATGCACTCAATTACATTAGTGTGTGTCTTGTTAAAGGATGTAGATTTGACTCATATATAAATCCTTTCCGTAGCCGTCCCGACCCCTCCCGGCGAGCCAGAGGCGACCGCTGTGGCGAAGGAACACGTGATCATCGAATGGCTGAAGCCGGAGAGCGACGGAGGGTCAGAGCTCAAGAACTACATCGTGGAGAAGAGAGAAAAGAGCAGCACTAGGTATGAACTACTATGGGGGGGGGGGGGGGGGGGGGAGGCTGTGTGTGTGTGTGTGTTTGTGTGTGTGTGTGTGTGTGTGTGTGTGTGTGTGTGTGTGTGTGTGTGTGTGTGGGGAGGGGGAGGGGGTGGGGGGATGTATGTGTGTGTGTATACAATTATTGAAAAAAATTTATAGAAATTGTATAAAATTATAGAAAGAAATTTACTTTAATTTTACCCTTAGCTCAGTTGGTAAGGCGTCCCCCCCCCATGGGCCTCGGCCAGCAGCGGACCCGGGTTCGATTCCAGCCCGCGGTCGTTCTCTGCATGTCACTCCCCTCTCTGCCCCATTTCACCTCTGTCTCTACACTATCAATAAAGCATAAAAAAAAAAAAATTACTTTACATTTTTTTCGAAGCACCTGTCCAGCAAATAGGTTTCATTTAGTGTATGAGTCTGTGATTAATCTTAACACTCACCATTTCCCCTCTCCCTTCCAGATGGACTCGTGTGAACAAGAATTACACCGTCTACGACACGCGTCTGAAGATCGCAGGTCTGCTGGAGGGAAGCGAGTACATGTTCAGAGTGACAGCTGTCAACAACGCTGGCTACAGTCAGCCGAGTGACGCCTCCCCTTACATCCTCTGCAAAGACCCCACATGTAAGACAATTTACTTAATTAGAGACTTGTGTTTACTGCTAAATGTGCTTTACTATAAAATGTTATAGATATCATTTGCATTTTTTTTATATATAATTTTGAAATTTTGTCTGTTGATTACTTTGAAACATCCATTGCAAAGACATATAAGACATTTTAACTGTATATTGACAGTATTACGATAAGTGCAAAATGTGCAAAATATTCTTGCCTGCACTGTCTCGCCATTAAATTCTTATTCAACCTAAATCCAATTAACAACATTTATTAATTTTTCATCAATTTTTCTCCCAGACACCCCGGCTCCCCCCTCAGAACCCCGTATCACAGACACAACCAAACACAGCATCAGCATGACCTGGACCCGTCCCATGTACGACGGAGGGGCCAACGTCACCGGCTATGTGGTGGAGATACTGGAGGAGGATGTGGAGCAGTGGTATCGCGCCACAGCTAAACCGCTACCCACTAACAGCTACGTAGCCGCGGGACTCGCAGCCAATAAGACGTACCGATTCAGAGTCGCCGCCGTCAACAGCAACGGCACCGGAGAGTTCAGCGATCCCAGCGTAGAGGTGGAGCCCATAGAGAAAATCGGTGAGTACATCCAGTTGATTGCATATTGCACATTGTAAAATATCTTTCATCACATTGCACATTTAAATTTAACTTATCTACTTTTTACTTTCTATTCTATTTTATATATATACTGTTTTATATTGCACAGAACATTCCTTTAGCACTTCTTAGTATTTAGAATTGAAAATGTTTTTATTTCGAACAAGTAAATAATAAAAAATAAAAAAGCAATAATAAACAATAAAATAAATTAAACAAGTGGACAGTTACAATAAAGTAATATTTACACACAATGAAAACCACAAATGAAAATAAACTGAATTCATCTTATGTAAAATATAGTTCATCTTGTTTATCTTATTTAACTCTATATTTTTATTTTCATTTTATCGTTCCAACTGCACTGTGGTCCAGAGAGAAATGCAATTTTGATTCTGATGTCTGTCTCGCATACATCAGAACTGACAATAAAAAACTTAAATGACAATATCCTTCATTTGGATTGATAAATATGCCTATACCTCTTTTCAGATGCTTTACTATCATACCTTCAACTCCCCATATGACACAGTTAGAAGGATATTGTTTGTTAGGGTTTGGGTTTACAGTGACAGGGCCTTTAAAGCATTATCGAACCCTTCTACCCCCTTATGCACCAAATCTCTGGAACAAACTCCCAGAAAACTTGAGGTCTGCTGCAACTCTCAGCTCTTTTAAATCGAGTCTGAAGACTTTTCTGTTTTTCCATTTTAACCTGTAATTTTAATTTAATTTAAATGTTTTATTTCTATTCATTCGCTTTTAAATGTTTTATTAATTCGCTTTTCTAATGTGTATTATGTATTTTAATCTTGCCCCTGTAAAGCACTTTGAATGGCCTTGTGTCTGAATTGTGCTATAGAAATAAACTTGCCTTGCCTTCCCCTTTTACAGAAATGCCCGACCTGGAGCCAGCAGAAGACTTCAAGAAGACGGTGTGTCTGCGTGCGGGCGGTACGCTGCGTCTGCTGGTGTACGTGACGGGACGTCCCATACCGGTGGTGTCCTGGAGGAAGACTGGAGTCGAGCTGCAGAGTCGCGGATACATCGAGACCACAGAGACACAAACCTCACTCCTGATAGAAAAGGTGATTTTTTTTATTTATTTTTTTTTTCCGTTTCAATTTATTTCTTCTATATTGCATTGTTGAGAGCAGCCTGGGACTTGAGAATTTCATTGCCTATGACTGCTGCTGGAATTGTTAATGTGCATATGACAAATAACCTTAATAATAGGTATAATAAAGTTCAGAATAGTGCTAAGAATGACTATCGAAAGTTAAGTTGATGTGAAGGGAAAAAATCACTAAAAAATCATTATTATTTTGATATGTCTGAAATAAATGTATTAATTAATTCATTAATTAATTCATTAATTCATTCATTCATTCATTCAAGGTCAATCGTTACGACTCTGGTAAATACGTGGTGGAGGCAGAGAATCCATCCGGCAAGAAGACAGCCACCATCTTGGTTAAAATCTACGGTAAGACATCTTAACTTTTCATTTACTGTAAACCAAATACAGGCTCATAACAAAAAAGTAACATCATTCTTTTTTAGGTCCAAAGTGTTATGGGGTAGTGAATTTCATGTAATGTAACTAGAAGTTTAAAAATGTTTTAGTTTCTGCAATAAACATGTTTTGCTGGCATGTGACATGTGGCATATTATTAAGTTTTAGTTATAATTTCATGTTACACGTATATTATCAATTATCAATTTTATTTTACAAGGTAGTTTGACGTCCTTCTTCTTAGAAACTTGAGTTAACCAAACTAGATTTCTCCTAAAGTAGCCTTAACAAAACTGTAGATCAGTTCTTAAAACATCCCCCCTCTCTCCCTCTGTCTCCCCATTTCAACTCTGTACTATCAGATAAAGCTTGAAAACGCCCAAAAAACGCCAAAAAAACAAACAAAACTCTAAAAACATTTGTAAAAACACACATTCTTATCTTCTCTTTGTTTTGCAGACACCCCCGGCCCCCCCAGCTCAGTCAAGGTGAAGGACTACACCAAAGAGTCTGTTGTGATCACGTGGGATGTGCCTAGCATCGACGGCGGCGCTCACGTTAGCAACTACATCATCGAGAAACGCGACGCAAACCTGAAGGGCTACAAGACAGTCACCACCGAATGCAGAAAGACCCTGTACAGGATCACAGGTAAGGCTGGAACTATACCTGGATACAGATGTTTCTACAGTAGCACAGAACGGACAAACTTAACGGCCTTATGTGTTTTTATATATAGTGGGGCGTCCTGGAGAAATTTTTGAATTTTTCTGAAACAGTTTAATTTTTTCCTCTGAAGATCATAAATTACATGTAACAGCAAACGAGACCATCAGTGCAAAGAATGCTATTTTTATATTGTTTTTCTTAATGCCTTTGTCATGGGAACACTCACCCAGGAACAACAGCTGGCGTGGTAAAAACACTACTGCTTTTAGTCCAAAGGGGGCGCTAGAATTAACACACTATGAAAGTTCCTTGTTGCCACTTCTTTTTTTTAATTATTATCTTGGAAAGGTCAATTATCTTATTTTTTATAATTTTTGAAGTCGAAAAAGTGTAAAATTTTGATTAAATATAAATTAATTGTGTGTGTGTGTGTGTGTGTGTGTGTGTGTGTGTGTGTGTGTGTGTGTGTGTTCTTAAAAACAAAAATCTAAAAATAAAGTATTTAAAAAAAATTATATATTAATTAATTTCGCCTAAAAATCAATTTTTGCAGGTCTTGAGGAGGGCATGCACTACTTCTTCAGAGTGCTTCCTGAGAACATCTACGGTGTCGGCGAGCCCTGCGACACCACAGAGGCCGTGTTGGTGTGTGAAGTGCCCTCCGTGCCTCTCAACTTCAACCTGGTCGACGTGACTAAATCCACGGTGACACTACGATGGGACAGGCCACATCACGACGGCGGCAGCATTATCAGAGGCTACAACATCGAGGCCTGTAAGGTGGGATCGGACCGCTGGACCGCGGTGGCTTCGGTTAAGTCTTCGGTGACTCGACACACCGTGCAACAGATGCAGGAGAACGATACCTATCTGTTTAGGATTAGAGCGACAAACAGCAGAGGGTCCAGTGAACCGATGGACACTGTTACACCAGTTACTATCCAGGATATCAAGGGTAAGAAATCACACACATATCACTTTTGCATTGATTTAAGAATTAAAAAAAAAAAAAAAAGCATTTTCAGCATGTTTTTAAGAAGAAAATGTCTCATGAATCAGACAGTGAACAACATATGAACAAATCCTTCTGTAATAACCTTCAGAATAGTGCTGAGAATGATTATGGAAAGATAAGTCCATGTAAGTGCTTTAGAAGTTGAGATTTTTGGTTTAGAGTATTAGACAAAATACAAATTTTGAGATAGTGGCCGTTAAAGATGGTTGTATAGGAGAAATATACAGACGCAAACAGACAAGGTTTAGTCAAATAAACACCTGAATGTACATTTTAGACCTTTGATTTATACTAGTATGAAAGAAGAAATGTTATGGAAGCAAAACTGAAACAAACTATATTCTTGCCTGCAGTATTTCACCTTAGCCTAGTAAGAAACCTTTACAGAAATCATAAAAACATAATAAAAAAATTAATTCTCAATTATTTTTCTTCTGTTTTTTCAGTGACACCCGTCATCGACATGACCAACATCCCTCAGAAGATTGTGAACGTGCACAAAGGCAAACCCATCGACCTCACGATACCGTTCAAAGCCAAACCGCAGCCCGAGTGCTCTTGGTCTTTCGCCGGTACCAAACTGAAGGATAGCTTGGACCGCATCAAGATCGACAGCAACGGCAAATACACACATCTGGTGATCCGCGAGACCACCATTAACGACACAGGAAACTACACACTGACTGTTAAAAACACGGTCGGGACGGCAACCGAGATCATCAAAGTCGTCATTCTAGGTAAGGAAACTTCATATGTATGCTGCCAAATAAAGCACAAAGTTAAAGTCTCTATGAGGAACTTTTAAAATATTTCTGAAACCGTCTCATTTTCTCCTCTGATGATCATGAATTTACATGTGACAGCAAACGAGACCATCAGTGCAAAGAATGCTTTTTTTTTTATATAGTTTTTCATAATGCCTTTGTCATGGGTATATACGCTCACCCAGGAACAACAGCTGGCGTGGTAAAGACACTAAAACTTTTGTCCAAAGAGGGGGGCGCTAAAATCAATAACAACTCAAATTTCCTCGAAGCACCTTTAAAAAAAAAAGTCCCTGAATTCTACTGTTTGAACCGTGATTCTTTCATTTCACATTTCATTTATTTATTACGGCTCACGGCCATAGCACATGGCATGGAGCACACAGTTCAACTGAAATCATTACAAAACAAAACAATGGTGCACGGCAAGGAAAAACAAAACAAAAACAAAACAAAAACATCACTTAAACAATGGCAAAACATTTCTCAAAAAGGCACCTGTTTTAACAATAACCCCTGGCCTACTTGCCCTCAAAAGCGAAATCAGTTTGGTCATGGATGGAAAATAAACATAATAATTTGGCAGGTACTTTTTTCTATAATACATTACATCCACATTTTTACACTCAAAAAGTACATGGTATTCGTCTCCAACACAATTAGAATCACAGAGGTTGTATATGCTTTGATTTCTTTCCAGCCCTTTGTATCTTCCTGTGACTTTAGGTATTCTAACCATTTCATTTCCTTGTGCCTTTTTCCCCCTTAGACAAACCCGGTATTCCCGTGGGTCCGATCAGGATCGATGAGGTGGACGGAGTGTCAGTGACTGTTAGCTGGGATCCCCCGGAGAAAGATGGAGGTGCGTAATGATTCGACCCCTTTGTGATAATCTCTACTTAATGAAATCTATTGCAAGATGTCCGTCCTGGGAGAGGGATCACACACACACACACACACACACACACATACCACACACACACTCTCACACACACACACACACACACACACCACACCCACACATACACAGAGGGATCCCTTACTCTGTCTGTCGACTCTCCCTGAGGTTTCTCAATTTTTAAATCCCGATAAACGGTTTTTCACTGGGAGTTTTTTCTCAGCCGAGCTAAGGGTGTAAGGGCGGGCAGATAGATAGATAGATAGATAGATAGATAGATAGATAGATAGATAGATAGATAGATAGATAGATAGACAGATAGACAGATAGACAGACAGACAGACAGACAGACAGACAGACAGATAAGGGCAGAGGGTGTCATACTGTATGGAATGTAAAGCCCACTGAGGCAAATATCTATCCATGTGTGATATTGGGCTAAACAATATGAATAAAACTGATTTGATTTTGATTTTTGATTTTGATTCAGGTGCTAACGTTAGTGGCTACGTGGTTGAGCAGAGGGAAGCCCACCGGCCCGGCTGGTTCACGGTGTCTGAGTCGGTGACGCGGCCGTGCTACAAGTTCAGCCGTCTGTCGGAGGGCACAGAGTACGTGTTCAGAGCCGCGGCTATGAACAGGTTCGGCGTGGGAGGATTCCTGCAGTCAGAAGTGGTCGACTGCAAGAGCGCAAAGAGTGAGTGAATTTTATTATTATTATTTTATTATGTATTTATTTAACTTTTATTTATACTTCCCCCTTTTTGTGAAGCGACCTTGGGTTCCTTGAAAGGCGCTATATACATTCAATTTATTATTATTATTATTATTATTATTATATTATTATTATTTGTATTTATTATTTAAATTAAAATTATGAAAAGAGTGAGTGAATTTTTTTAAATACCGTAAAAAAATTTTTTTTATAATTTGTATTTATTTTATTATTATTTTATTTTATTAATTTTTTATTGCGATTCAGTTTCAAACATTTCCACAGCATATCATACAATCAAGAGCGCAAAGAAATATTTCTTTAAATTTTTTAAACTTTTATTTGTATTTATTATTTAAATTTAAATTATATTTTTATTTATTTAATTGAATTTTTTATTTTGATCTATATTGCGATATAGTTTCAAACATTTCCAGAGCTTATTATACAGTCAAGAGCGCAAAGACTTAGTTTATTACCATCAGTATTACCATAGTATTGTTCTTTTATTGCCATTTTCACAGCATATAACACAGTATCGTAGCGACTGTGTGTGCTAACCATCTTTACATGAATGACACAGATAAACATAACATAAAAAACATACAATCAAACTTTTAAATCTTAAATAAAAGTTAAGAATTAGATTTGAAAACTAAATACATTTCCCCAACTTTCAACCATTTATTATAAACAGTAACACTTCATTACATGAAGAAAAAATTCCTGATAATGTCCGTTAAAGATGTTTGTACAGGAGAAATACATATAAATACACACACACACGAATGTCAAACATCAAACTAAATACATCTAACTTATAACATGTTTTTTTCTCTCTCCTCTCCAGCTATCCCTGGCCCTCCCCAGACCCCCGAGGTGGTTGATGTAACCCACGAGGGCATGACTCTAACCTGGTTCGCTCCGGAAGACAACGGAGGCTCCACGATCTCCGGTTACCAGATCGAACGCAAAGAGGCCGGCTCAGAGCGCTGGATGAGGATCAACAAAAACCCCGTCACCATGACCCGCTACCGGTCGTCTGGTCTGATCGAAGGTTGCGAGTACGAATACAGAGTCACCGCCATCAACTCTAGAGGAGCCGGAAAGCCCAGCGAGAGTTCTGCTATCACCGTGGCTATGGATCCAATCGGTACGTATTGTGGTATTGTGTCTGTCTGTCTGTCTGTCTGTCTGTCTGTCTGTCTGTCTGTCTGTCTGTCTGTCTGTCTGTCTGTCGTGTGTGTCTGTCTGTCTGTCTGTCTGTCTGTCTGTCTGTCTGTCTGTCTCTGTGTGTGTGCGTGCGTGCGTGCGTGCGTGCCTGTCTGTCTGTCTGTCTGTCTGTCTGTCTGTCTGTCTGTCTGTCTGTCTGTCTGTCTGTCTGTCTGTCTGTCTGTCTGTCTGTCTGTCTGTCTGTCTGTCTGTCTGTCTGTCTGTGTGTGCATTGAAGTGAAGGCTTTGTAACAACACATTTTGGATTTTTCCTGACATCTCATTTTGTTCTTGTTTCATCACCAGAACCTCCCGGTGCTCCAGTCGCCCCGAGAGTCACAGACACAACCCGAACATCAGTCTCTCTGGCCTGGATGCCCCCGGAGGAAGAGGGGGGTGCTGTCCTGTCTGGATACTTCATTGAGATGCAGAAGGTACATAAGAGTAACAGCTGCTTATATGCACAGGCTCATGTTTTTTGTATGGGTGGGATATGTGTTATGTTGTGTGTATATGTATGCTGTCTGCTGGAACGCCTTAATTCGCGAGAAAAGCGCTATATAAATTGAATATATTATTATTATTATTATTATTATTATTATTATTATTATTATTATTATTATTATTATTATTGTTGTTGTTATTATTATGCATTTCCCTGCACAATTAATAAGGTATATCTTAATCTTATCTTAATTTTATCTTAATCTTATCTTATCTTATCTTTAAGGTGGACCAGGTAGAATGGACCCTGTGCAACACCACGCCCACCAAGATGTGTGAATACACGCTCACACACATGCCCCAGGGAGCCGAGTACAAGTTCAGAGTCATCGCATGCAACGCTGGAGGCACCGGAGAGGCAGCAGAGATACCTGGAGTCGTCAAGGTCCAGGAAATGCTCGGTAAGTGGAATTTTTTTTTTTTTGGATTAAGAGAAGCGAATATAATAAATGTTTTTATTTTTTTAATTTAATAAATATTTTTATTTTTAATTTTTTTTACTATGGAAAAGGGGTAGGATTAAATAAGTGTAGTTAGCCTGCTATCGGTATATGAATGTGTGTGTGAATGGTAACGTGGGAAAGGAAAACAGGTCTCCCTTGTAAAAGAGTCTCCGGTCTCAATGGGATTTACCTGTAGAAATAAAGGTTAAAAAAATTTAAAAAATGGTTTATAATAAATTAGATGTTTTGGTTTGTGTACTAATCTCCTCTCTTTCCCTTCAGACTACCCCGACTTCGAGCTTGATGCTAAATACGCTGAAGGCTACGTGGTGCGACAGGGCGGGGTTATCCGTCTGTCCGTCCCCATCAAGGGCAAACCCATTCCCATATGCAAGTGGACCAAGGACGGCCGCGACATCTCTCACCGCGCCATGATCGCCACTCATGATGACATGACAGAGCTGGTCATCAAAGAGGCGCACAAAGATGACACGGGCACCTACGACTTACTGCTGGAGAACAAGTGTGGAAGGAAGGCTGTTTATATCAAGGTGAGAGGGTTAGATGGTGTGTGTTTTTTGGGGGGTATTTTTTTTAAGGAACACAAATAATTTTTTATTTTTTTTTATTATTTTTTTTAACAAAGAACACAAACAGACAACTGAAAAAGTGAACACACAAACAAAAGACAAAATAAACAAACAACCAACATGGCGTACTCTACTTTACAGGTTTCTAAGGACATTGTTTAAACTAAAGGTAAATGTTAAGCAGAAAATAAAAAGTCAACCAGGTGTCATGTAGGTCCCTTCAGTGCTGTTATATAGTCCAGGAAAGGCTGACATATCTGTTTAAACTTCTCTGCTTTTCCTAAAAATCTCATAACAGATTTTCTCCATATATAGTGTATTTTAATGATACATGGCCTTCGGTGAAATAAACGTACAAAGTATCAAAACTAGAATCAAAAATAAAAAAGTTTGGTTGGTTTACTGTGAGCTTAAATTTTATTTATTTTTTATTATTATGACAAAAGTAATAATTGAATACAGTGCAGGGAGAGGCGAACAACTAAGTGGGCTCAGTTGAAGCATCCACCTGAATAGTTTTAAAAATGTCATAACGTTATTGAGATTACAAAACAAACAATGATAATATAAAATTGATAACAAACTACAGTATATATATCTTATAAATTGGTCTTTAATATAGTAAATATTTCATAGGAATTTTTAGAGGAACACTTTTTTTTGTCAGGTGGGAAAAGCCATTCCATAATTTAGTGATATGACCCCAAAAAATCTTACTGTAAACTGACTTTCTCTGTACCTCTCTCCCCGACTATAGGTTAAGGTAATCGGGCGCCCGGATATCCCGGAAGGCCCGTTGGAGTTTGATGACATCCAGGTGCGCTCTGTGCGTGTGAGCTGGCGTCCGCCCTCTGATGACGGTGGCTCAGATATCCTGGGTTACATCGTAGAGAAGCGAGAAGTTCCTAAAGCGGCGTGGACGACTGTGGACGCGAGAGTCACAGAGACGTCGCTGGTCGTTAAGGGACTGAAGGAAAACGTGCACTATCACTTTAAGATCTCCGCTGAAAACCAGTTCGGTGTCAGCAGGTCGCTCAAGTCTGAAGTGTCCGTCATGCCCAAGACACCGCTGTGTGAGTATTATTATTTTAGTTTCTTAAATACTTTATTTTATTTATGGATTTTTTTATAGAGAACATACACACACAAACGAAAAATTAAAAAAGGAACAAAAGACAAAATAAAATATACGACTTGCGTACATTTTATTTTATTTTAATTTTTTTATTATCATTAAATAATACAACAAGTTAGGGGTGTTGGCGATACAATCTCACGAAAACAAGACAATATTAAAAGGTGCAATAAGTGGAATGGTTCTTTTAGCTAACTTCCTGTCAGTTACTGCAGTTAGCAGTCCCCTCGCTCGTCCCTACGTCACCACATTAATGCACTGCGGTCTTCAAGCAGCGAGTTATCTAGCATCATCTCAGATCCATAAGTGTGATAAAACATGATAAAAACCATCAAAACAGACATTGGGAAGGATTTTTACCTGCTCCGCCATTGTAGGCGCATAAACATTCACCCATCTGTTGCTGTGGCTCTCGCTTACTTCACCTTTAAAAAAAAGAAATCACAAATATTTTAATAAAAAGTAATTAGAAAAAAGTGCTAGAATTTTACCCTGTACATATAAGTGTTTATCTCATCTAAACCAAATGCTTTTGTTGGACCCCACAGGCCCCCCAGAGGCGCCCGGCTACGCTCCAGAGATCATGGAAGTTGGCAAAACGACCGTGTCTATTTCCTGGGCGCGTCCGCGTGACGACGGAGGCTCTCGCATCACGGGTTACTACGTGGAGAGGAGAGAGGTGTCCACGGAGAAATGGGTTCGCCACAACAAGACGCACATCACCACCACCATGTACAACGTGACCGGACTCATCCCAGACGCCGAATACATGTTCAGGGTCGTGGCCCAAAACGACATCGGAAAGAGCGAACCGGGACCCGTCTCAGAATCTGTGGTCTGCAAAGATCCATTCGGTGAGTAAAACATTATAAGGAAAAACTAATTTTATAAGTTTTTGTTTTGTTTACATTCACAGAGCCTGCAGTTAGCTTTCAAAAAAAAAAAATTCTACATGTAATTCTTAGTATTGAATAATTCTATCAATAAAAAAATCGAAATGTGATTATTTTGAGGAACCTGGAATCAAACGTAAGACTTTACTATTATTCAACTCATTTCCTATTCCTTTTTTTCCCCGTGTGTGTGCGTGTGTGTGTGTGTGTGTGTGTGTGTGTTTCTCCCTGTGTGTGTCACCGAATACAGACAAGCCAAGCCAACCCGGAGAGATTGAAGTTATCTCCGTCACCAAAGACTGCATCACTATCCACTGGGAAAGACCCGAGCAAGATGGCGGCAAGGAGATCCTGGGCTACTGGATAGAATTCAGAGAGCACGGAGAAAGCTCGTGGAAGAAATGCACCAAGGAACGCTCCAAGGATCGCCAGTTCACCATGGGCGGGTTGATGGAGGCCACGGAGTACGAGTTCAGGGTCATAGCAGAGAACGAGACCGGACTCAGCAGGCCTAGACGCACACCCATGGGCATCAAGACCAAACTGAGCGGTAGGTTAATGTCATATTTGAAGGAAAAGTTCAAATTTTTAAGTTTTTTTTTTTTAGCTTTTTGCTTCACTCTGCGACTTAAGAAAAAGGCGACAGAAACCGTCCCTGTAAATGTGCGTACATTTTTTATGTAGAAATGAAAATATATAAGAATATACTTTTTTTTAAATGTATTATTACTGTCATGTCTTGACCAGGACTCTCTTGTAAAAGAGATGTTTAATCTCAATGAGACTTCTCCTGGTTCAATAAAAAAATTAAAATAAATTTACATTAATGAATGTAAAAAATAAATAAATAAATAGATAAATAAATAAATAGATAGATAGATAGATAGATAGATAGATAGATAGATAGATAGATAGATAGATAGATAGATAGATAGATAGATAGATAGATAGATAGATAGATAGATAGATAGATAGATAAAACAAAATAATATAAAATAATTAAATCAATCTTTTCTGATGTTTTGTGCAGTCGGTGAGGCCCCAGCTCTGAAGGAAGAAATGGAAGACACAACCACCAAACTGGGCGAATCCGGCACCTTGCTGTGTGGCATTGTCGGCCGCCCGCTGCCTGAGATCAGATGGTATCGCTACGGCAAAGAGCTCATCCAGAGCCGCAAATACAAGATGTCCTCCGACGGGCGGAACCACTCGCTCAGTGTCCTCACAGACGAACAGGAAGACGAAGGCGTTTACACATGTAGAGCGGTTAACGAAGCCGGAGAAGTCGAAACCAGCGGGAAACTGCGTCTGCAAGCCGCACCCGCATTCCACCCAGGATTCCCTCTTAAGGTCAGTGTTATGGTGGTTTTTTCTGTGTGCTTTTTTTAAATGTTTTTTTTTAAAGGTGCACTATGTAACTTTGGAGGAGAAAAGTGATATTTTTTTAAGGTATATTCTCATAACTGAATGAAGAAACTTTCTTCACAGTAAAATGTAGATCCCTGAAACAATGGGATTTACCTGTATAAATAAAGGTTTAAATTTTTTTTTTTTAAATTAAATGTATTATTATTTTTATTATCACTAAAGGATAAATACTACGCGGGAGCTGGCACCAGCCTGCGACTTCACGTGGTCTACATCGGACGTCCCATCCCACAGATCATGTGGTTCTACGATAAAAAGCCTCTCAACTCGTCTGAGAACGTCATCATTGAGAACACAGAATCCTACACTCACCTGGTCGTGAGGAACGTACAGAGGAAGCTAAACGCCGGCCGCTACAAGGTGCAGCTCAGCAACGTGTACGGAACCATCGACACCTCACTACGTGTTGAAATCCAAGGTAAAAAAAAATACTGAGAATACCAGGCCATTGCTTAAATAAGACATTGTTTCTTAGCAATTTTTGCCTGTTTAAATAAAGGTTGATGATGATGATGATGATAATATGGAACAATTCAAAACTCTATAAAGTTCAAATATGCCTTTGAGGGGAAACAAGTGATGTTTAAAAGTCATGTTTGAGTCAATAATGATGAATAATGATTTAGGCCAAATTTTCACATTTATTCAAACATTTCCGAAATATTTGACACTTGTCTTTTTCAAATTTTCATGATGATAGCCATAAGTTAAAAATTTTACCCTTATCCCCTCGCAGTGTCCAGGATAACATTTTATCACCAATTATTTTTTGTTTCCAATTTCACGCAAATTCTAATAAAAATACTGGATTCATTCATGTCAATTTCTATTAAAAAATAAATAAATAAAAAATCTCATTCAACTAAATTTCTTTTATATTTCCTCCAGATAAACCATGCATCCCCGAGGGCCCCGTGGTTGTTGATGCCTTGCTGAAGAGTTCCATGATAATCAGCTGGAAGCCTCCCAAGGATGACGGCGGCTCCATGATCACCAACTACATCGTGGAGAAGCGTGAGGCCAAGGAAGGCGAACTGTGGCACCTGGTTTCATCCTCCGTGTCTGGAACCACCTGCCGTGTTCCCAACCTGATCGAGAACGCCGGATACTACTTCAGAGTCTCCGCACAAAACCAATATGGAGTCAGTGAGGCTTTGGAGATCCCATCAGTGGTCATTGTCAAGAGTCCATTCGGTGAGTGCATTTTATTGTGTGTGATTTTTTCAATTTTTTTTACTATTTATTGTTGTTTTTTAACACATACAATGTCATTGTCAAGAGTCCATAGCTAACTATCGGGAGCAATTTGGGGTTCAATGTCTTGCCCATGGACACTTGGACATGTGGCGGGTAGGCGGGGGATCGAACCTCTGACCCTGCACTCCAGAGGCGACCTCCCTGCCCACTTCGCCACTGCCGCCAGGAAGATATGTGAAGTAACATTCCTTTGTTTGTTTATTCTCTCAGAAAAACCTGGCATCCCCCAGCAGCCGTTCATCATGAGTTCCACCAAAGACTCGTGTGTGGTTTGCTGGAAACCTCCGACCAGCGACGGCGGCGCCAAAATCACCGGCTACTTCCTCGAGAAACGTGAGAAGAAACAGAACAAGTGGATGTCCGCGTCTACTCACAAGGTCGTGGAGACCAAGTACGAGGTCACGGCCTTGATCGAGGGCTTCGAGTACGATTTCCGCGTCAAGTGTGAAAACATGGGCGGAGAGAGCGACTGGAGTGAGATATCTGCTCCCATCACCCCCAAGTCAGACCAGGCTCCTAAGGCTCCCGCATTCAGGGAGGAGATCAGAGATATGACAGTCAAATACCACGCCAACGCCACCTTTGTTACTAAGGTACGTGGTTTAAATGACTTTGGATTCTTTGCTTTCAAGATTTGTTTTTTCAGTGGGTGTATTGATGAAGGTGTACATTTGTTTGTTAGAGCGTTTAAGAGATACCCAGAGTGAAAATGTGTTTGCATGGGCGTAGGTTTTGTTTCAACATCGTTAAGCACACCATTTCTAGGGTCAAACACTTATTTTTCTGCATTGTGGATACTTTTTTATGCACCAATTTGTGATGGAAGTGAATTTATTTACGTAAACGGAAAAATAACATTAGGTTCCCGGTGACCCAAATATAATATAATATAATGCAGTGAGGCTTTCAGGCATTCTGTATTGATTTAGAATGTAATGTCCTACAATGATAGATAGATAGATAGATAGATAGATAGATAGATAGATAGATAGATAGATAGATAGATAGATAGATAGATAGACAGACAGACAGACAGACAGACAGACAGACAGACAGACAGACATACAGACAGACAGACAGATAGACACTTTATTGTTGGTAAAGTATACTGTAGGACTAACTTTATTATTCTTTTCCTTTGACCAGGTGGTGGGCCATCCTAAACCTGTGGTGAAATGGTACCGCAGTGGAAAGGAGGTGCAGGCCGATGGAACCAAGATCAAAGCGCAGGAGTTCAAGGGCGGTTACTACCAGCTGGTTATCACTACCGCTGTCGAGTCCGACGCCACAGTTTACCAAGTCAGAGCCACCAACCCCACAGGCTCTATCTCTACATCAGCCAACTTGGAAGTGGAAGGTAATGATAGAATTTCTTTAAATATCTTTATAACATGCTGAAAATGCATTTTTTTAAGACCTGTCCTGTATATGAAAAAAAATGTATTGACAAAATGAAAAAAAAAAGGTTATATCCAAAGTCAGGATTTTAACTCTCACATCTAGATGTTTGGTTTTTAAAGAGACGCAATTTTACACATAATTAGTTTTGGGGCGCCCTTAGCTCAGTTGGTAGGGCGTCCCCCCCCCCTTGGGCCTCGGCCAGCAGCGGACCCGTGTTCGATTCCAGCCCGCGGTCGTTCTCTGCATGTCACTCCCCTCTCTGCCCCATTTCAACTCTGTTTCTACACTATCAATAAAGCATAAAAATGCCAAAAAAAATATATATATATCTTTAAAAAAAAAATATATAGTTTGATTTTGCTAAATTTGCATATTTATTCAAACTTTTCTGGAAAAGCTGTTACTCAAAACAATCGTTGTGTGTTATCAACTGGTGAAAGTTTCATAAAGATATCTGGAAGTTAGAAAATAATTCTCCTGCAAGTGTCTTGCCTTAAAGGATCAAATCTTTAGGTGTAATTCTTTAAATAGAAATCTTAATAAATATGTAACATATATCATTTTTTCTTCCAGTTCCTGCTAAGATCCACCTGCCCAAGGATCTCCAGGGCATGGGAGCAGTCCATGGTGCCCGTGGTGACCACATCACCGTCAAAATCCCCATCACTGGAAAGCCTGAGCCAGCTATCGTTTGGCAGAAGGGTCAAGAAATCCTGTCCAACTCTGCTTATCACCAAGTCATCACCACCAGGTCTTTCACCTCCCTCGTCTTCCTGAAGGGAGTCCAGAGGAAGGATAATGGCTACTACATTATTACCGCAAAGAACAGGTTCGGAACAGACAAGCAAACCATTGAGGTGGACATTGCGGACATACCAGACCCACCAAAGGCCCTTAAGGTCAGCGACATCTCTCGCGACTCCATCACCTTGGCCTGGGAGCCTCCTGCAAATGATGGTGGAAGCGACATCATCAACTACATCGTTGAGAAGTGTCCCACCGCAGCTGACAGGTGGATCCGCGCTGGACAGACTTCGGACTGCAGCATCAACATCCTGAACATCTACGGAAAGGCCAAGTACCAGTTCCGCGTTATCGCCGAAAACAAGTTTGGCGTGAGTGCTCCTTGTGAGCCAACAGAACCGGTTACAACCAAAGAAGACAAATCTGTGACGAGGAACTACGATGAGGAAGTGGATGAGACCAGAGAGGTGACCAAGGAAGAGGCTCTGAGCTTCAAGGTGAAGGAGCTTTCCGCCAAATACAGCATCCATGAAGAACTTGCTCGCTGCCAGTTTGGTATCGTCCACCGCTGCACGGAGATCGCCACAAAGAAGACCTTCATGGCCAAGTTTATCAAGGTCAACGGAATGGACCGTGAGTTGGTCCTTAGGGAAATCGAGGCCCTCAACCTAGCAAGGCACAAGAATGTCATTTACCTGCATGAATACTTTGAGAGCATGGAAGAAATCATCTTGATCTTTGAATTCATCTCGGGAGTCGACATCTTCGAGCGTCTTGGCACCATGAACTTTGAGCTTACAGAGCAGGAGATTGTGCGCTACCTGAGACAAGTCTGCTCGGCCCTCGAGTTCATGCATAGCAAGAACTATGGCCACTTTGATATCCGCCCAGACAACATTATCTACACCACAAGGAGAAGCACCACCGTAAAGATTATTGAGATGGGCCAGACTAGGCTGCTGGTTCCAGGAGAGAACATCAGATTGCCGTTCACCACACCTGAGTACTACGCCCCTGAAGTGCACCGTTCCGACCAGGTCACAACAGCCACTGACATGTGGTCTGTTGGTGTGATGGCCTACGTTCTGCTCAGTGGCATGAATCCATTTGCAGCAGAGTCCACCACACAGATGATCGAGAACATTTCCAGCTGTGAGTATATCTTTGACAGTGAGGCATTCAAGGACATCAGCATTCAGGCCATGGACTTTGTGGACAGACTTCTTATCAAGGACAAGAAGCTCCGTATGACAGCCCACGAGGCTCTGGAGCATCCATGGCTCAAGATGAAGATTGAGCAAGTCAGCACCAAGGTCATCAGGACATTGAAACACAGAAGGTACTACCAGACTCTGGTGAAGAGGATGGATACCATTGTGTCATCATCTCGTGTGGCCTTCGGCGGCGCCTTCAAGAACCAGAGAGGAATGGGATTGGCTAAAGTGAAGATTGGAAGCGAGTACCACGGCATCCGCAGCGGTCCAGTCATGCACGCCTCAGCTGAGGAAGGTGGCCATGTCAGATTCACATGTTCCATCTGCAGCTATGACTCGAGTACAAAGGTATCATGGTACTTCGGTACTCGTCAGTTGCACGCAAGCAACAAGTATGAGATCACATACCATAACGGTTTCGCCAGTATCTACGTCAAGGACATTGAAGAGGGTGATGATGGAGTGTACAGATGCAAGGTGGTCAGTGATGAAGGAGAAGACAGTGCTTATGGCGAGCTCTTTGTGGAGACCGTGAGATGCATCAGAGAGCACTACATCAGCCGATCCATCAGGAAGATGAGGAGGAGAGTTGACAAGACTAAACTCCTGCAGAGACCTCCAGAGTTCACTTTGCCGCTCTACAATCGCTCTTCCTACATTGGGGAAGATGTGCGCTTCGGTGTCACCATCACCGTGCACCCAGAACCTCAAGTCGCGTGGCTGAAGAACGGAGAGAGAATCAAGCCAGGAGACGATGACAGAAAGTACACCTTCACCACTGATAAGGGTCTGTACCAGCTGATGATCCACAATGTGGACCTGACTGACGATGCTGAATACACCGTCATGGCCCACAACAAGTTTGGAGAAGATAGCTGCAAGGCCCGTCTTACTGTGACAGATCACCCAGTGACTGAGGACACCATGAGGCCAATGTTCAAACGTCTGTTGGCTAACGTTGACTGCGTTGAAGGACAAAGCGTCCGGTTCGATCTCAGAGTCTCAGGAATCCCAACTCCCAATCTGAAATGGGAGAAGGACGGTCATCTGCTACAGTTCGGTCATAAGGTGGTTGTCATCCAGGAGGACGTTGACTACTATGTACTGCACATCAGAGACACTCTGCTCGAGGACTCCGGTGTCTACAAGGTGACTGCAATCAACTCCTCCGGCTCCGTAAGCTGCCAGGCCACAATGACTGTGGGCCGCCTTACCTACACCAGGAGAGAGTACAAGAGTGAAGAGGAGAAATACAGACACGTACAGAAACAAATTGAGAAGACAAACAAGATGGCTATGAAGATTGCTGCCACAGAGGAGAGTGTACCTCTCAACCCCACAGCCCAGGATGCTCTGAAGTTTGCTGCAGAGATGTACAAGCCCGCAGTGAGCACCAAGAACGTCGAGGGCGAGTTCGACATCACAGTGGAGAAGTCTACGACCAAACAGCTTGAAGAGGAGAGGAGGATCTTCATGCCATATGAGATCCCCGAGGCTGTTGTTCACGATCCAAGAGCTCTGGATGAGGACAAAACTATCAAACAGTTCCAGCCCCTTTCTGAGATGAAATGGTACAAGAAGATAAGAGACTCATATGAGGTTCCAGCGAAGATGGACAGAATTGTGCAGAAGAGGCAGAGACGTATTCGCCTGTCCAGATGGGAGCAGTTCTATGTCATGCCCCTGCCCAGAATGACCGACCAGTACAGACCAAGGTGGCGTATTCCAAAGCTTTCTCTAGATGATCTGGAGACTGTCAGGCCCGCCCGCCGTTCACCCTCTCCCGAATCTGAGGTTTGCTCCATATGCAGAAGGAGATCTTTGGGAGACCTTAGCGATGAGGAGCTGATGATAGCTGACGATTACCGTTCAGTGAGGAGAACAGAGGACGAGGAGATGATGATGGAGGATGAACTGGAGCTTGGCTTTTCGGCCTCTCCTACTGGCAGCCCAGTCCGTGTGGAACGCCATGCCGCGGCGCGCGTAGAGAGAAGGCAGGAGGTCAGACACGAGGCCGTCGAAGTCAGCGAAACAAAGAAGAAACGCACCACTGTTGAGCAATTCATGAGGAGGAGAAGATCCCTGTCTCCCACATACATCGAGCTGATGCGTCCAGTGTCAGAGCTGATCAGACCGGCACGTGTCAGGACGACTGTAGAAGTAGAAGGAGAGGTTGTGAGAAGGTCCCCCACACCCGAGAGGACCCGCCCTCGCTCTCCCAGCCCCATCCGGTCTGCGGAGAGGTCATCCCTCTCTGCCTCAAGGTTTGAGCGCTCTGCCCGATTCGACATCATGTCTCGCTACGAGGCCAGAAAGGCCGCGCTGAAGTCTGAGAGGAAATACACCACAGTTAGCCAGACCCCATTCAGCCTGGACCACGCTCCCCGTGTGACCGTCAGGATGCGCTCTCATCGCATACCAATCGGCCAAGACACCAAATTCACCCTCAACATCCAATCCAAGCCGGATGCCGAGGTCAAATGGCTCCACAACGGAAATGAAATCTCTGAACACAGCGAGAAATACACCTTCGTCGACATGGGTGGTGTTCTGTCCATCACTATTCTGGACTGCCAGGAAGAGGACAGTGGCACGTACCGCTGTGTGTTATCCAACTCCAAGGGAGAGGCATCAGACTATGCCACCCTTGACGTTGCAGGCGGCGGCTACACCACCTTCTCTTCTCGCCGCAGAGATGAAGACGCTCCCAAAGGACGTGTTCCTGAAATGTCTAAAATTGACCATTATCACCACTCCCACTTCAAGGCTGGCTATTCCTCCGAGACCCACATGAAGGTGGAAGAGAGCAAGTCAAAACTAACCGAGACACACGAGGTTGTCACACGTGAAAGATTCGGTACTTCCGCAGAAAGGTACTCTTCCGCGGAGAGATATTCTTCCGCCGAGAGGTACTCTTCTGCAGAGAGGTATGATGCCTCTATCAAGTTTGCCTCTGCTGAATACCTGTCAAGTGGTTCCTCCTTCTCATCTCATTCTCATTCTCTGACCGGAAAACGCACCTCATCTGAAGCTAAGCTGAAGGCAACTTCTGCTGTTGTTGCCGAGGAGGTTTCTGTCCACAAGGAGAAGGCATCTCTTGCAGCCAAATTCCTCACCAAGCCCCAATCTGTGACAGTTGAAGAGGGAGAGACCGCGAGATTCTCCTGCGATATCGACGGGGAGCCTGCGCCTTCTGTGACATGGATGCACGAGAGCAGAAGCATCGCCTCGACTCACCGCCTCCACATCACCACGTCGCAGTACAAGTCCAGCATGGAGATCAGCTCCGTGACGTTCTCAGAAGAGGGCAGCTACACTGTGGTGATCGAAAACTCGGCCGGCAGACAGGAGGCTCACTTCACTCTCACCATCCGTAGACCAGCACCCAAAGAGGAGGTCAAGGCAGTGGTCAAATCCCCTGAGCCACCTATGAAGTCACCGGAGCCTACAGTCACATCGCCTGTGCCCTCCGTAACTTCCCCTGTCCCAAGTGTGAAGTCCCCTGAACCAATTGTAACATCACCAACACCCAGTGTGAAATCACCAGAACCAGGATTCAAGTCGCCTGTGCCTTCAGTGAAGTCACCAACCCCAACGCCCAGTCTGAAATCACCGACTCCAACTCCAAGTGTGAAATCACCGACGCCAAGCGTTAAGTCGCCAGAACCTGGCTTCAAGTCTCCAGTGCCTTCGGTTAAATCACCAACCCCAACGCCCAGTCTGAAATCACCCACTCCAACTCCGAGTGTAAAATCGCCTGAACCAGGATTCAAGTCGCCTGTGCCATCAGTGAAGTCACCAACCCCGACACCCAGTCTGAAATCACCAACTCCAACTCCAAGTGTGAAATCACCGACTCCAAGCGTTAAGTCGCCTGAACCCACGGGAATCAAATCTCCCACAGGTGTCAAGTCTCCGGAGCCCAGCGTAAAGTCACCAGAACCAAGAGGCATTAAGTCACCAACTCCAGGGGTCAAATCACCAACTCCAGGGGTCAAATCACCAGCCCCGGGTGTAAAATCCCCCGAGCCCAGAATCAAGTCACCGTTCAGGTCTCCAGAAAGAGTGAAGTCCCCGGAAGTCGTGGAACTGAAATCCACATCTCGCCGCACATCTGTCAAATCTCCCGAACCGGCAGGAATCAAATCGCCATTCGGTGTCAGATCTCCCGAACCGGCAGGAATCAAATCGCCATTCGGTGTGAAGTCCCCGGAACCAACTGGAATCAAAACCCCAAGCGGCATCAAATCACCTTTCAGAGGCTTGAAATCGCCTGAACCGGCCGGGATCAAGTCGCCTCCAAGGATGAAGTCACCTCCTCCGATCATGTCCCCAAAGAGGGTCGTATCTCCACCCACCGTCAAATCGCCAGTTCCCAAACCTCCTAAGGTTATCAGCCAAGTCACGGCCGAGGCCTTCGAGGGCTCCGTTAGGATGTCCTGTGTGTGCGAGAGCAGCGTGACCCAAGTGGTGTGGTACGTCAACGGCAGGAGGCTTTCTCAGAGCAGCCGCTTCGAGATGCACTACTCCGAGGGCTCCTGCAGCCTTCAGATCAGCGAACTGTCGGACAGCGATCAGGGAGAATACATGTGTGAGATGACTTCAGAGGGGGGAGTGTCCAAATCCACCTTCTCCTTCACGGGACAGGCGTTCCAGTCTATTCGCATGAAGGTTAAGGCCTACTGTGAGCAGCAAGTCGCACTTAAAGGTGAGCACCCACCGGCCCTCAAGTATCCAAGTGGATTTAGTCCAGCTTTAAGTACGATTAAGGTAGACTACAAGGAACTTTTTTAAATGTTTGTGAAGCATATAAAGCACATATAAAAAATAAAAATCCTAATATAAAAAAAAAAAATACATTTTGATGAAAAATTATCTTAAAAACAAAACAAAAAGCGTGGCACTAGAATCAACGAAAACTCAAAGTTCCTTCTAGTCACTGAAAATAATTTGTGTCATCATAAGCATTCACTTTGAAGTAATTGTAATGACATACTGTATACTGTGTGTTAACCACTTCCATCTCCCCACTATCCAGGATCAATGACTATGGCACAAAAAGAATCTGCTTCGTCGATGGCCTCGTCCATGATGATGAAGAAAGAGTCTTCCTCTTCCTCCTTCTCCTCCTCTTCCTCCTCTTCCCTCGCTCAGCAGGCGATGATGTCATCTTCATCAGCTCAGCAGGCGATGATGTCATCTTCCTCAGCTCAGCAGGCGAGTTCACACTAACAAGACACTGTTATATATATATTAGGGGCAACTGTGGCTCAGGTTGGCGGTTCGATCCCCGCCCGGCCACCTGTGTCATGGTTGTTGTGTCCTTGGGCAAGACACTTCACCCACCTTGCCTCATGTCAATGTGTATGGTTGCTGTATGTTTGAGGTGGTGGTCGGAGGGGCCGTAGGCGCTGAATGGCAGCCACGCTTCCGTCAGTCTGCCCCAGGGCAGCTGTGGCTACTATGGTAGTTTACCACCACCGGTATGACTGTGTGTGAATGAATGGAACCTGGAACCATGTAAAGCGTCTTTGAGTGCCTTGAAAAGCGCTATATAAATCCAATCCATTATTATTATTATTATTAGTGCTGTCAGTTAAACGTGTTATTAACGGCTTTAATGTTTTTATTGCACGATTAACGCTCTTTTTGGCCTAGCTAACGTTGTAGTTTTTTCACATGCTGTTGCAACAACAAGTAATGTTAGAAACACTACAACACCACAAACTATATGTAGCACGCAGTTAAGTTACTGTTAATTCAAACCGAACATTTCCTACAGTGTAACTTCACATTAAAATCATTTAACTGGCAAAAAGGCTAAACATCAAGTTAATTTTGACTTTTATTTTGAAGCAGAACCAAAAAAAATATGAATATCTTGAATTTTGAATCTCATCCTCTTTCCTGATTGGTTCAACAGGCTATGATGTCATCCATGATGGAGTCGAGCTCCATGAGCAGCATGGCGGCTGAGATGAAGTTTGAGACCATGTCCATGTCCAGTATGTCTTCAGTCACGTCTGAGGCGTTCTCCTCTATGAGCTCCAGCGCTCTGACTCACGGGATGTCCTCACAGCTCGAGGGCTCCACATTCAGATCTATCGGTGAGAAAAAGAGAGTGTGTGTGTGTGTGTGTGTCAAGGTTTCTAAAGACATTGTTTAAGGTAACTTAACTTAACATAACTTAAGGTAAATGTTAGAGTTTGTGTATTTTTAAAGGTGAAGTCAGTGATTCTGGAGAATGCTTGTTGTCAAATCCACTTTTTTGTTAATGCATTTAAAAAAATTATTTCCGTTATTTAACCGTGTATAAACTCATTGAGATAAAAATCTATTTTCCAAGACTGACTTGGCCATAGCCCATTTAAAACTAATTGACAGACATCACATCACAAAAATAAATATCACAGTATATCTATTTTTTGTAGCACAGCCCTTCTGACCACCTTGTTACTTGTCATTTCTTCCAGGATGTGCTCCCAAGATCGAGGCTCTCCCCGAAGACATCAGCATCGAACCGGGCAAAATCCTGACGGTGACGTGCGCCTTCTCCGGAGAGGCCAAGCACATCGAGTGGACCCGCAGCGGTCGCACCATTCAGACCACCGCCGGCGGACGCTTCCACATCGAAAACCACGAAGACCTGACCACCCTCATCATCACCGGAGTGAAGGAGGAAGACGCTGGAACATACACCCTCAAACTGTCCAACGAACTCGGATCTGACACCGCGACTGTTCACATTAGCATTCGATCAGCGTAAACAAAGAAAAAACTTAAAGACAAAAAACGAAGAAAAAAAAAACGACTAAACATATCTCCTCATTCTTCCCCCCGATTCCCTTTACTTCCATGCCTTTTTATTTATTAATTTAAAAGCGAAATAATCTACTTGATACTTGATAAAGACCCGGATTTCTGTTCTTGTAAATATGAACTATTTTTGTACCAATCTTGACATTAATTTATGCCAAACTACTAGACTACTAAAAAGGTCTGAAGTTGTTATAAAATGTGCCATATTGGATAACTATGACTTAGGATTTTTTAAATCCATTTTTCTGTGACATGTACATAATGTATATAGCCGAAATGAACGGTTATGGGAAATGTATGCGATTGTTATTTATGACAATAATATTGAAACTGAAACTAAATGAAACTAATGTAGTTAAGCAGGAGAAAGTTTTCCACACGGGAGCGAATACTCTGCGAAACTAAGAAACTAAATCAATGTGCCTCAACGAAATGTTGAAGTCTTAAGATTGCCTCAACAGGTAGAGAGGCTCCCTGTTGACGTTTACTCAATCCAAGACAAACTATTTAAAGCATTGCTATAGGAGAGAGAGAGATAGCTTTGTGTTTGCTAAGTAACAAGTACTAGAGCGTGAGATCCTGAGTGCTGTTTGCATAATACCCTCATGTAAGCAGGACGACTGGACCTCGCGCTCTTGACGGAAGATGTCATACCGCCATTTTAAATGACAACGCTTCATAGTGCGACGGCCTGCACTTCCTGAGCGAAAATGTTTTTATTTTGTTTTATTCTTTTGTGCCCTGCTTCTGGCAAACGACCACTGTCACTGGCTCTTCAGTCGTAACATCAAAACTGGCAAATCACGATATTATGAAAAAAAAAAAATTTGAAGAGTCCGTGAGGTGCTTGTTTTTGCAGAGGCAGGGCTGTCTCTTGGAGGTCTGCAGTGTGCTTGTGTGTTTAGATTTTAGGAAAATGTCAGTCAAGCTGGGCGCCGCCAACTGTGCAAAAAAAATCGCAGCCGAAATCCACCCACCGCTGCTTTCAGAGATGGCGACGAAAGAAAAAAAAAAAAGAAACGCGTGTTCGCCACGTGAAGCCCCAGCGATTTGGTTTGATTGAAGTTAGAGTTGTAGCATTGACTATTTTTGCAGCCTCCTCGAGTTTTTCTCCAATTATTGATTTTAATAAAGCATGATTATCAGCACTACAAGACGTCTCTGATGTGGTTATTTGTGTCCTTTTCTTCTGTGTGCTTCTGTTTCTAAAGGGAAATGAGTTGAACGTGATATACATTTAGCTTTTGTTCATGGTAAACTTAATTTCCAGGGTGACATGCTTTTGTTCAGTTTATATCTAATAGAGCAGTTCAAGTAGCTTTCATTTGACATTTTACAAGAAGCTAGTTACTATAGATGACATCATCCACCACTGCCTCAAGTCTTTCCACAATATCAAGTGATGAGGTGAAGATGTATTTAGTTATTTATTCTATAGTACTTCTTCTTCTTGGTCTTCCAACAGGTGCATTTCCCCAGGACGCCCACTGTATATAAAAACGTGTAAGGCCGTTAAGTTTGTCTGTTCTGGGCTACTGTAGAAACATGGCGGTGCAACATGGCGGCCTCAACGCCTCCCGCTCCTATGTAGATATAAAAGGCTCATTCTAAGGAAATAAAATAAACAAGTTTTATTTTCAATCAATTATACACTAATTAAAAGAAACTTATCAGTATTGTATTCCAATTCTAAAAAGTCTGTACTGAAGAATTCCATTAAAATTCTACACACTGCACCTTTAATGCAGATAATAGAGCAGGAAACATTTGGTCATTTATTATAAGACGACTGAATAAAAACAGACACACTGGAGCATTTTACACTTTATTCAAATATGAACTCGAGTTTGTGATATTTTTATATTTTTTCCTGCTACATGGATTCACAACATGTCGGAATGGAACTCCACCAAGTTATTTATTGTATATAATCTGTAGGATTGTACAACATGCTAAACAGTATGAATAGTCTAGGAGCTGGCTTACATACAGCTCCAGAAAAAAATGAAGAGACCAGTCTGGATTTTTCTCAAATCTTCATCTCTACATTACTTAAAAATGCTCTTAATGACCAAAAATGCATTGGAATTTGGTAGAAATGCTGTCAGTAGTTTGTAGAATAAAACCAAAATGTTCATTCTACTCAAAACATATGCCTATAAATAGTAAAACGAGAGACACTGAACATTTGGAGTGGTCTCTTAATTTTTTCCAGAGCTGTATATGCGCTTATATTCAGTAGAGAATATCTCAACTATACTAGGCTTGTATATTATGACCCCGACGAATAGTATGGGATGGGGATGTGTGCCAAAAATCTCTGTCAAGAAGCCCGAAAATGACCAAATAAGTGATGATGGATAAATTGGTAAATAATTTTTTTTCCCCTTCAAAAATATCATGTTTTTTTTTTTGGCATTTTTCAAGCTTTATTAGACGGTACAGAGTTGAAATGGGGAGACAGAGAGAGAGAGAGAGAGAGAGAGAGAGAGAGAGGGGGGGGATAACCTGCAGTTAAGGTCCACGGGTCGGATTTGAACCCGCGACCACTGCCACGTGGTATTTTTTGTATTATACTTTTTTTTCCTTTTTTTTTTGACTGTTAAATTGGTCTGTTTCTTGCCATTTTTCTTCTAAAATATAAAATTAGAATTTTTAAAACCCTAAATAAACTAAATTAAGTGCATACTATGGATATTAAAGCCAGCTCCCAGACTAAAAAGGGATGTGATCTTAAGAGGGTTTTCTGAATACAACACAAACAGTTTTGGTAATTGGTCCGATATGAAAGTATACAATGAGTAGTAATGTATTTACACTGCTGCAAAACTGTCACACAGAAATACACAGAGATAAACAAAACACACACACACACACACACACACACACACACACACACACACACACACACACACGCACACACACATTCAACAACATGTTAGGTCCAAGAATATTCAGGAACCGGACGACAAACAGCGGGGAGGGGGGGGGGGGGGGGATTTTGAATATTTACTTTTTTTTATCTACAATATACAACGTTTATCCAAAAGGCTAAACGAGGTTAAATCTGTTTTTAATCCTAAATGTTTTAATACAGATGACATGTAGATGACATATAGTAGATCCTGTGTATTAAACTATATGATAATGCATAAAGTACAGTAGGCTAAATTACGTTTAAAGGGATAGCATTTTCAGGTTAGCATTTTCAGTTCATTGTTAGCTTCCTCACACATACTTTTCGTCTGTTTTCAGAGGCTAAATTATGTCCAGATTCCCGACTAACATGGTTTTAGAGCAGGTTTGACTTTTTTTGTGTGAAGCATCAAAGGTTAACAAACAGTTCTTAAGTTGTTTTCACTGCGGCAATAGCTTCAAACCAATGTTGTTTTGATTTAAATAATTTAGCTTAACAGTGTTATACCAATATTCCCAGGGCTTAATGTTCACAGATGTCTATGGCACCAAATGGGCCGTTTTTATTAATGTCATATTTGTTTTAGTTGCTAAAACACAGTTGTAAAGTCAACAACACGGACTTGATAATCATGATACATTTGTTAACTTTACCTGATGAAAAAAAATGTATGTCACTGTGTCTTTAAATATTTTATCTTTCCAGTCCATCTGCTGCTACTAGGAAACTTAGCTAGCAACAAACATTTCACTGCCGACATGTGGTGGAATTTCTCAAAGGTAAGACTAGTTTTTGAACATTGATACACTCCCCAATAAAACACAGATACTTTGAAAACCAAATGTTTTCTGTTTTAAAAAACGAAAAGTTAGCATTATGGAACTAGCATGCAGTTATAGCCTTCTGGTTGTAGCATTTGTTAGCTTACTAAACCATTTTAACTGTCTAAGTAATATCTATACTTAGCCCTGGTTAGCTCAGTTAGATTTAAGCTAGTTCACACACACAAACACACACACATGCTTTCAGAAATGACATGATAAAACAAATAATTGTCAGGGCACATCCGTATATACACATTAGCAAATCTAAAAACAGTACAAACGGTAGAAAATACAAAAATAACAAAAGAGGATTACGTCGTAGAAGGCATTTTTAAAATACGATAAAACGGTACTGATGGTTTGATCATGTTTACGTTGGTGAACGAAGAATATATAGGAATGAAGAACTCATTTCGGACATTTTAAAAATTTAGGACAATGAAGAAAAATAAAAATAAAATCCAGATGTCAACTTTTTAACTTTTAGCATTTGTGAAAAAGAACACGGCCAAATATCGAGAGAAATATAATTCAATCGACAGTCGCTTTTTGTTGAATAGCGACGATATTTTTTATTTTTATTATCTCAACACTTTCACACCAAACTCCATTCAAAATATCTGACTTTTTGTAAATGTAATACTACAACTACTTCTACTATAGGCTATGCATTTACCTTTGAACTAATAATGTAAAAAGTATATAAATGTCTCATAGATTAAGCAGCATAACTTGTTTGGATTTCAAGGTGCTACGAGGAACTTTTTAATATTTCTGAAACAGTCTCATTTTTCCTCTGATGATCATAAATTACATGTAACAGCAAACGAGACCATCCGTGCAAAGAATTATATTTTTATATAGTTTTTCTTAATGCCTTTGTCATGGGGTATACGCTCACCCAGGAACAACAGCTGGCGTGGTAAAAACACTACCGCTTTTGTCCAAAGGGGGGCGCTAGAATTAACAAAAACTTTGAAAGTTCCTCATAGCACCTTTTTAATTCAAATATAAAATAATATTCTTTCGGCCTCTACAACACCTGATGGATGGAAAGCAGGTTTGGGCCAGTTTATAATGTGGATATATATGTTAAATAAAGTGCTGTGGATTATTTATACGCTATTAATTAAAATACTGGTAGTCAATGGGACTTGTTAATACACCGCAAGGTTCTCGATATTTTTAGCACAGGCTACTTGCTCCATTAGCTACCAGTGTTTGAGCTAAGCTAACCCGGATGAGCGACCAATGCCTCTAACTTCATAAAAAAAGATGCATGCACAGTTACAGGGAAGGTTTCTGTCGCCTTATATTGATCCGGAGAGTGAGGCAATGCGCCAGCCAAAAATGTTAAATGTAATGTAATGTTTAATAGCGCCTACACAATCTGTGTTTGGGCTGCCATTGTAATGATATGTTTTATATTTGTAGGACTTCTGTTTTTATTATTATCATTTTAGCCTATTCTTGATTATCTTTTTCTGTGGTCAAGTTACGGGCTGTAGGGCAACGATATATATTTTTTTTTTTATGTACGCAATTTGATTGTTGTGACTTTTTGATTGTTGGGGAATGATATATTTTTTTATTTTATGAACGCAAATATATAAGAAAATGACAAATAGATGAATTTGTTAATCTTGGCATTGAAAACCCAACTGACTGTGCATGGATTGGTGATTGACACAACACAACATGTAAAATAAGACAGCTTTGGAGTTGTTCAAAAGGCCTATTTTCGTCCATTGGTTAAAATCTGTCCATTTTCTGCAAACGTTCTGCAAACACAAGAGAGCTTTTCCAGCCTGTGTGAGTGTTGTTAAGTTACCTGAGGGAGATTGTCCATGGCCTAGGTTTCCCAGGTAGATTCATGCTGGGTTTACACTAGAGGACTTTTAAAAGACTTTGAAAAGGGCTGAAGACTGACACCCTCCCTGCGTTCCAATCCCCATACTTCCCTACTATTTAAGTACGCCAGAAAAAGATTTAGGATGTCCCAATACATGCACGTCAATTGTAGTATGCTGAAAATACATAAATGCCCCACTAACTCCAATAGCATTTTGGAGTATTTGTCTTTATTCTTGACATTCCTCGACATAATGAAAAATAAAATCTTTTTTATCTGATTTTTTTTCCTCTCCTGTCTGTGGCCCTAAAACTCTTCTGTACTTTAGTATGTAGTGTAGTAAAAAGACTAAAACTCTTCTGTACTTTAGTATGTAGTGTAGTAAAAAGACTAAAACTCTTCTGTACTTTAGTATGTAGTGTAGTAAAAAGAAAGAGTATGTGATTTGGAACACAGTGCCTCTCACATCTAAAGACAATCAGCTCACACCTGAAGACAATTAGTCATTAGTTCTCTGAGTTCTCAGTCACAGAATGAGATTTTGAAAAGACAGGGGGTCTCATATTCAAAGACCACAACTAGATTTCTTTTTGAGATAAATATTATTTCCAATCCTTTCTACTGGGGATTAAAAGTGATTTCTGTCAAATAAAAAGTAATTTTTTTAGCAGGTAAAACGGACCTGGTGTTAAGGAAATGTTAACAACCTTATGCCCTTATCACGTAACGTAAATTGTCTGCGACTGTCAACTCGTGTGAAAAGTCGTGCAGTGTAAACCCAGCATAATTTGTGGATTATTTCTGCTTTCATTTCTTCATTATATCTCCAAACGTTTTTCCTTTTCGACTTTCTCTGTGCTTTCAGTTTTCAAATGGCCTCCATGGTCTCAGCAGACCTCACAAGGCAGTTGAGACTACTTCGTAAAAGAAAGTGCAAAATTAGAAGAATTAAGATTAAGATCCTCCGACAGACAGTAATGTTGTCAATCTGTTGCTAAATCTGAGCTAAAATACTCGGGGGACTTTGAAGGTGCTACAAGGAACTTTGAAATATTTCTGAAACAGTCTAATTTTTACTCTGATGATCATAAATGACATGTAACAGCAAATAAGACCTTCAGTGCAAATAATGCTATTTTTATATAGTTTTTCTACAGCATTTGTCCAAAGAGATGGCAAGAAATAACACAAACTGAAAGTTCCTTGGAGCACCTTTTTAAGCAGCAACGTTAGAGGGAAGGCTATGGCGTCCGGGAAATACTCAAACGGGTTGCCGTAGTTGTGAAATAAAATTTTACTTACCAACGAACATTTTGGCTACAATTTCTCTTAAAATGGCCCGAGAGTTTAAGACATTTTCTTTAGAAGACTAGTTATTGTCAAATGAGGAATTTGAATTACTGTACGAACTGAAGATATCCAAGTATTTAGATTTGCCTTCAGCGTAAAGAAAATATTCATTCCTGCATTGTACACAGACAGACTATGACAAAAGAGATGATGTAAATTCACGAATGCCAAAAGTTGTTTGTGGCCGCCGTAGCCAACTTAACCATCGCTGCTTAAAGTCCCTACTGACAACAGTCGGAGGCATCATGAGCTGAATGCATAGCTAGAGTAAAGGTATAAAGCAAAGATCACCTTCAAATCAGTTAAAAAAAACGCTATACAAAAACACAAAAAAGGCAAAGAAATATCCTAGATAAATGTCACTGTTACTATTATAATTGCACAAGGTGTCCTTTTATATGGTTAATTAGTTCCCTAAATAACACTAGCTTTGCTTAAAGTGCTTTTAAAAGATATGACTTCTGACTTGATCCATCCTTTCTGGTCACTTTCCTCAGCCTTCCCTTGGCCCAGCTGTCCTGTAAATCCTAACCCTACATTTTACTAGTAATGTCACACTAGTAAAATGTAGGGTTAGACAGTGAGACCATAAAACACTCTTTCTGACTTTTCTCAGGCTTGGATGAACCGATTTCAAAAATGTTTGCAAATTTACAATACATAGGATCTCAGAGTTCAATACACCTTCATATTCCCACCGCTGAAGTAGGTCTTTAACTAGCCAGTGAAGTCTTAAAGTCGTTGTTGCAGGAGCCCAAATATAAATATCTTATCAACTAAACAAGATTTTTAAAGTCTTGGTCAATTTCAGTCCTTGGGTTAGATCAATGCCTGGCCCTAGCGCTTACTTCGATTTCCCTTTTTAAGACCTATATTCCAAAGCAACTGGCCACATCCAGTAGCCTCAAGACTAGCCACAACAGAAGCCTTCTAGAAGTAATAGGATCCCCTCAATTAGGATCAACCACAAATGGGTTCATGACCTCAATGTGTTATCATTTTGTTATTTTCCTCTCTACCCTAGCATCTTCCACCATCACTCAAGAAGACGCCCTACCACTAATCATTGACTGTATCTATTAACCAGTGTTTGAACCCCTGGGACCCCAAAAGTTTACTAAATGTCTAGTTTAGTTAACTTCCTTCCAACAGAAGTTTTTGATCTACAGTTCAGTGGTGTTACTTAGGAGATGATCTTCTAGGGCCATGTAAGGATTGGGACGAAGCTGTCAGAACAACAGCTAATCATTTAGATGTTAGGGAATCCAATAACTTCACTAGCAACTCAAATATATTTTGATCATCATGGGCATTTTTTTTGCTACTCGGGCAGGGTTTGGGTTGAAAAGTCAAATGGTCACAAGATGGAGTCAATCGGCAAAAATGCTTCAAAAAGTGTCGCATATGGTTCTTTTTGACCCTAATAAAAAAATTAAACGAAAAATAAAGTGTCCAGTTGTATAAAGAAATGTAGATTTTCCCAAAACAGTTTGCTGTAGTCTTGTGTTTGATTTCCGGTTCCGGGACTTCTGTCAACAAAAGGCTTGGGAGAAAGGGAGCTTTTTATCTGGGCCATTTTGTTTGCCTTTGATTTAACATCAGGTTCAAATCTCCATTTCCAACAACAAAAGAGAAGGAAGACAAAAGTAGGTGGAAAAAAAGAAAATAATCCAATCTCCTTTAGGATAAGAACTTTCTCAATTTCAAAGCTATAGTGCCTAACTTATATCGCCCCCAATGAGGAATTTTGAGTACAACAACACTGTCGGTGCATCTACATGAGGTAAAGCCTTCAGTGATTTTATACCTTCTGCTGTACGTCCAGGTTTTTTCTTAGCAGTAGAACCAAAAACTGAAACATTTCTTGGGATTTTTCTGAGCTCCTGCGCCAGTGTCAGGGGGGGGACACCAGTTTGTAAACGCTGCCATACTGAGAAATACTGAGAGTTTTGTGGAGCTGATGTAGGCTTAATCAACTTTGTGTCAACTCATTTTGGCGATGGCTTGTCATTAATTTATAGGTAAAAGTTACGCACTATAGCTTTAACTTTCAGGCGGCAACTTTAAAAGCTGGTCATTCCATCGGGCTCGGACGTAGTGGTTGCCGTGCCCCCACCACCGACCAAGAACACAGCCATACTGGATTTTGATTGGTTGATTTTGGGAATGCCGAAGCCTCCTGTTGCTCTCTGAAGACCAGAGGAGAAGTAGGCGGGGTTACTGCTGCTACTGGTGGTGGTAAAGGCAAAGTCTGGGTCGAGGGCCGTATCCGTAGTAACCACCAGCGAGGCAGGACGCCATTTCTTGACGGTGTACGGGGTCTTCACGCGGCGTTTTATCTTCTCTCCTGAAACACTCTGAGGGTCGGTGTCTGTCAGAGGAACTCCCTCTATAGGAAAGAAGATGGAAGGACATATTAGAAAACTGTTTGGTTAATTTATACCTTAAAGTAGCTACGAAGAACTTTTATATATTTCTGAAACAGTCTCATTTTTCCTCTGATGATCATAAATTACATGTAACAGCAAACGAGACCATCAGTGCAACGAATGCTATTTTTATATAGTTTTTTCTTAATGCCTTTGTCATGGGTATACGCTCACCCAGGAACAACAGCTGGCATGGTAAAAACACTACCGCTTTTCGTCCAAAAGGGCCGCTAGAATTAACACAAACTAAAAGTTCCTCGGGGCACCCGTTAAGAGAAAAAATAGCAGATGTACGAGTCTGATTGGTGTCATAACCATATTGTTTTTTATAATTCTATGCCACTAAAGGGGAACTTGAGAAATGAGGTATAGCATTTCGACATCTCTGAATGCATCATTTGACATTTTGCACCACCCCCTGTTCTGATAATTTCTCTCACTCACTCACTCACTCACTCACTCACTCACTCACTCACTCACTCACTCACTCACTCACTCACTCACTCACTCACTCACTCACTCACCTGGGGAGATGCAGGGTGAGGAAAGGTCCAGTGAACAGGGGCGATCGGGCCTTTTGGCTTTAGTCGGTCCCATCTTCGGTCGCAGGAAACTTGCAATTTCTTGGGCTTTAATTTCTTGATCTTGAGTATCCAAAACTTCAATTTCTAAAGGCTTTGTAGTTGGAATCACAACTTCATTTTCTCGATCTGAAGTTGCCGAATTTAGGGTTTGAATTTCTTGAGCTAGTTTTAAGCTTTCTAAAACTTGCTCTTCTGAAGTGGAATCTCGTTCTCTTCGGCTTGGGACCGTTGTGTTGATAGTATTCTGGACCTGATGACTCTCTGGACTTATAGTACATTGAGACGTCAATTCAGGTTTTGCATAAAGAACATTTTGGACATTTTGGGGGCCTGCATTTGAACCCTGGTTTAGGGAATTGGTCAGGGCTGCTGGGGAATAATCGATTTTAACTCTACCTACTTCTGAACCAATAACTGAATTCCCTGGATTTGTATCTGTATCATTAGCAGGACCTTCACTCTTTCTTTTCTTGATTCTTTCTTGATTTTCGCTCATCTGACTTGCTTGGTGTGACTCAGGTTTTGGACTGTTGACACCCTGATTCTGACTAAGATCTAGACCAATATTTGATCGCGGTTCATTTTCTAGACCCTGTATCTTGATGTGTGGTCCCAAAGCGGTCCTATTGTTGTTGTTATTGGAGTTAGAGCCTCTTCCAGACAGCATGTTTGGTATGCTCTCATCAGGAGGCTGTTCTCTCATCAACAGAGGAGCATTCTCATCAGGACTCGGGTTGAGAAGGTTTATACGAATCTCTTCTGTTCCTCCGATCCTCAGGGTTGGTAAAGGAGCTGGAAAAGTTAGGAAAAAGCTTGATTTAAAATATTGTGTTTTCAAGGTTTGAAATGTGCTTAAAATCTGAACAACATCAGAAGAAAATGCTGGATTTTTTGTTGGGCGCTCCGGTGGTGTAGTGGATAGAGCGTGTGCCATATTGGCTCTGGCCTTCATTGCAGTGGTCACGGGTTCAAATCCGACCCGTGGACCTTTACTGCAGGTCATCCCCCCTCTCTCTCTCTCTGTCTCCCCATTTCAACTCTGTACTAATAAAGTTTGAAAATGCCAAAAAATCTAAAAGAAAACTTCTCTGACACACCCACAATTACATAGTGCACCTTTAAGAAAGCTTTACAAACCTTCCATTTTGTCCTCCTCTTCCAGTTGAGGTCCGGCCGGATTAATTCGACCAATCACACTGTTCGTTACTAACGTTGGAACTCCCGAACTGTAACCATGAGCGACCACTGTTAGCGGTTGGACTGGTCTGTTCATAGTAACCACACTGCCTCTAGTGCTTGTGTTATTGTGTGTCACCGTGGTAACCATGTGGGGCTCAACAGCTGTTGCGACTGTTACTGTGTTCATTTTAGCAACACCTGTTTCCACCTGCAAATACAGAAAGTTATGGATTATTGATGGAATTAACATTACAATTCTGTTATAATCTTCTGCCTCAGACTTTCGAATCCCTTTGGGAGAATTTACAGAAGCTACGGTGGCCTTCAAGGACAAGAAGCTATAGTTACTAAAGATGGCATCATCCACCACTGCCTCAAGTCTTTCCACAATATCAAGTGATGAGGTGAAGATGTATTTAGTT